>NC_139998.1:56896546-56993705 GCF_964263955.1 Coregonus lavaretus
AAAAGTTTTCAGCCCCCATGGCGTTTTTTCCTATTTTGTTGCATTACAACCTGTAATTTAAATTGATTTTTATTTGGATTTCATGTAATGGACGTTCACAAAATAGTCCAAGTTGGTGAAGTGAAATGAAAAAGATAACTTGTAATTTTTTTAAATAAAAAATAAATAACGGAAAAGTGGTGCGTGCACTCTAATAAAGTCTGCCTGTGTGCAGTCCAAGTGTCACATGATCTGTCACATGACCTCAGTATATATACACTTGTTCTAAACGGCCCCAGAGTCTGCAACACCACTATGCAAGGGGCACCAACAAGCAAGCGGCACCATGCAGACCAAGGAGCTCTCCAAACAGGTCAGGGACAAAGTTGTGGAGAAGTACAGATAAGGTTTGGGTTATAAAAAAAGATCTGAAACTTTGAACATCCCACGGAGCACCATCAAATCCATTATAAAAAAATTGAAAGAATATGGCACCACAACAAACCTGCTAAGAGAGGGCCACCCACCAAAACTCACAGACCAGGCAAGGAGGGCATTAATCAGAGAGGCAACAAAGAGACCAAAGATAACCCTGAAGGAGCTGCAAAGTTCCACAGCAGAGATTGGAGTATCTGTCCATAGGATCACTTTAAGCTGTACACTCCAAAGAGCTGGGCTTTACGAAAGAGCGGCCAGAACAAAGCCATTGCTTAAAGAAAAAAAAAATCAAACACGTTTGGTGTTCGCCAAAAGGCATGTGGGAGACTCCCCAAACCTATGGAAGAAGGTACTCTGGTCAGATGAGACTAAAATTGAGCTTTTTGGCTATCAAGGAAAACGCTATGTCTGGTGCAAACCCAACACCTCTCATCACCCCGAGAACACCATCCTTGCTGTGGGGATGTTTTTCATTGGCAGGGACTGGGAAACTGGTCAGAATTGAATGAATGATGGATGGCATACTGCTAAAGCAACACTCAAGTAACAACAAATATTGTGGTTAAATTCAAATATACTAATTGACAAAAAAACTTAATTTTTTGACAGAATGTTTAAAAAAGGTATAATCTTCGTAAATGATATCTTAGGTAGGACTGGTGGAGTTATGTCGCACATGCAGCTAACAAAAACATATGGAAATGTCTGCTCTACCCAAAATTACAACCAAATAATTGCAGCCTTACCGCGAAAGTGGAAGAGGAAAGTGGAAGGGGGAGAAATTAAGGAACTTGTCTGTCGGCCTTGAATTAAAGAACATAACTGGTTGTGGAAAACTGTGATAAATAAAAAAGTATATCAGTTTCACTTAAGGACCAAAGGATTGACAGCCGTCCCATATAGATTGCAAAATAGTTGGGAAGAGATTTTTGACATACCGATCCCATGGCATAGTGTTTATGAACTGACACGCAAAATGACACCGGATTCAAAAAATTTGAATCTTTCAATTTAAATTATTATATAAAATTCTTGCTACCAATAGAATGTTATTTATATGGGGGATACAATCTTCTCAGCTCTGCAGATTTTGCTGTGAAGAGACAGAATCATTAGATCATTTGTTTTGGTTCTGTCCATTTGTAGCTTGTTTTTGGACACAGGTCCAGGAATGGCTAAAGGATTGCAATATTTACCTGGAGCTAACCTTGCAGATAGCATTACTGGGTGATCTGAAAAGTCATAGTCAATCGATCAATAATATAATAATACTTTTAGCAAAAATGTTTATTTTTAATTCACAATCTGTAGAAGCAATGAGAATAGAAAGGTTCAGAACTTTTGTAAAACATCACAGTACGGTTGAAATATATATGGCAAATAGAAATCCAATATGGATGGTGTTAAAAGATAGATTGGAGGTGTTAAATAGAGTTGAAGGATGGGACTAATAACTACTAACAACAAATAATAACAAAGATAGCTAATAATGTAAGCATACTGTGTCCATAATAAGTATAAAGGTTGTATGTTGGGAGCTTTTCTGAAAGAGCACAGTTAGAAAGATATGGCATATAGAAGCAAACCGGATGGTTTCATGAAAATGATCGGAGATGTTGAGAGTAGAAGAAGTTCAAGAGCAAAAAAATGTTTTTTTTAAACACTTGAGTGGTTTAATCTGAAAAATTTAAATGTCTTGGAATGGCCTAGTCAAAGCCCAGACTTCAATCCAATTGAGAATCTGTGGTATGACTTAAAGATTACTGTACGCCAGCGGAACCCATCCAACTTGAAGGAGCTGGAGCAGTTTTACCTTGAAGAATGGGCAAAAATCCCAAATGGCTAGATGAGCCAAGTTATGGAGACATACCCCCAAAGTGACTTGCAGCTGTAATTGCTGCAAAATGGTGGCTCTACAGAGTATCGTATCAAATACACACTATGTCTGGCCAGCTGATGTACCTTTCAGGACCTTCTGAACTTTCCAGAACAGACCAAAACTCATCCAAATGATTATATAACCAGGCCTAGTCGCTAGGCAGTTATTTTGGCGTGAAGCATTCAAAACTTAGCCTGCATCACGTCAGTTTGTAGTGTACAGCCCCCGAGTATTCACTTGATAACAATAATACATTCCTCATTGCACTGTGTTTGTTGTAGCCTAGGTTGAATAATGTTATTGTCTAAAAAACGGTGGTCTGCTCAATAGTGGAGCTTTGTGTCTCTGCGACTGCAGGCTAACCTGGAGGAAAGCGAATATCTTCCATTTCATAATCTGATTACTTTTTTTTCCTCTCACTTTGAGATGTAAATATTTATAGCTCTACTATTTAGCTAACGAATGGCCTAATATCTAGCTATCATTTAGCTTCTTACTTCGGCTACATCGCTCTCTTCCAGCTGTTCCCGTGTGCAATATGTGTTATAGATAGGCTACTCAAGCCTCTCCGCTATTCCTCTTCACGTGAAATCCCAGGAGAAGCTATACAAAAGCTACAGGACATTTATTTTTATACTTTTTTTTTATACTAGGCCTAATAGCCTTTTCGTGGAGAGAAGCAGGCTTGCTCTTGCTAATTGCTAAATGCAAAATACGCTAGGCCGAAATTAACTGTCGCATAGGACAGACAGAGAGATGAACACAGTGAAAAATGAGATGCAAACGAATTGACAATCATTAGAAAAAATGGAAATCACTTGCAAACCATTTGAGCAATGAGCTAAGCAATGACATGATGTAAACGATGCTCAGGATAAACAGCAGTTGTTGTTGAATTGCTACATTTAAAATACGAGTTTCTACATAGTTGTTACAACGTACATTAAACGTATTATTTGCAGATGTTACTATGACAATGAACACACCCTGAAGCACTGAATGGTCTTGTTTTACCGCCTTATGAATAGTCCTTCAGCGTGCAGTGGGATGCGTTGATCAATTGATTGACAGGTGTACTGCAAGCGCGATAAACTGTACACGTTCCGCTGGTGTGGATGCTCGCCAACATTTATAGTTATGTATAATTGATTGTTACAGTTTATCATTATAGTTACCGTCCTTTGTGTGTATGGCTCTAAAGAGTATACTACACTATACTAACTAGAGTATGCAGTGAGTAGAGCATCCTTTCTTAGACATTGTATACAAGTCAGACATAAAACAATGGTAACATAAATTTCAGGTAGAGTTTCAGGTAGAGGGAAAACTCCCTCCCTCCCTTCCTACTCACTACTCCTGTTGCCCTCCCTCCCTTTCGTTGGCTAGGGTGTTGATCCAAACGACTGTCTGGAAAGGAGGGATTTCCTACCTCTTCCCTTCTTTCCAGCTAACCTCCTCTACACTCTGACCTCCTCTACACTGACCTCCTCTACACTGACCTCCTCTACACTGACCTCCTCTACACTCTGACCTCCTCTACACTCTGACCTCCTCTACATTCTGACATCCTTTACTTTCTGACCTCCTCTACACTCTGACCTCCTCCACTCTCTGACCATCTCTACACTCTGACCTCCTCTACACTCTGACCTCCTCTACACTCTGACCTCCTCTACACTCTGACCTCCTCTACATTCTGACATCCTTTACTTTCTGACCTCCTCTACACTCTGACCTCCTCCACTCTCTGACCATCTCTACACTCTGACCTCCTCTACACTCTGACCTCCTCTACACTCTGACCTCCTCTACTCTCTGACCTCCTCTACACTCTGACCTCTACTCTCTGACCTACTCTACATTCTGACCTCCTCTACACTCTGACCTCCTCTACACTCTGACCTCCTCTACTCTCTGACCTCCTCTACACTCTGACCATCACTACACTCTGACCTCCTCTACTCTCTGACCTCCTCTACACTCTGACCTCCTCTACTCTCTGACCATCTCTACACTCTGACCTCCTCTACACTCTGACCTCCTCTACACTCTGACCTCATCTACACTCTGACCTCCTCTACTCTCTGACCTCCTCTACACTCTGACCATCTCTACACTCTGACCTCCTCTACTCTCTGACCTCCTCTACACTCTGACCTCCTCTACACTCTGACCTCCTCTACTCTCTGACCTCCTCTACACTCTGACCTCCTCTACACTCTGACCTCCTCTACACTCTGACCTCCTCTACATTCTGACCTCCTCTACATTCTGACATCCTTTACTTTCTGACCTCCTCTACACTCTGACCTCCTCTACACTCTGACCTCCTCTACACTCTGACCTCCTCTACACTCTGACCTCCTCTACATTCTGACATCCTTTACTTTCTGACCTCCTCTACACTCTGACCTCCTCCACACTCTGGCCTCCTCTACTCTCTGACCTCCTCTACACTCTGACCTCCTCTACACTCAGACCTCCTCTACACTCTGACCTCCTCTACACTCTGACCTCCTCTACTCTCTGACCTCCTCTACACTCTGACCTCCTCTACTCTCTGACCTCCTCTACTCTCTGACCTCCTCTATTCTCTGGCCTCCTCTACACTCTGACCTCAACTACAGTCTGACCTCCTCTACACTCTGACCATCTCTACACTCTGACCTCCTCTACACTCTGACCTCCTCTACAGTCTGGCCTCCTCTACACTCTGACCTGTTCTAATCTCTGGCCTCCTCTACACTCTGACCTGTTCTAATCTCTGACCTCCTCTACACTCTGGCTGCGGTTCAGCACACCGCTGACTGGGAGGAATACAGAGGGGAACAGTGTTGCAAATTTGTCACCCAGAGTGTTCAAATTCCCCCAGGAATGTTAATCTGGTGCTCCTACCCAGCACTCACTTCCATAATCCACCTATTGCTTAAGAGGGATTTGGATGTTCACTACCACTACTGCCGCTACCTCCCCACACTTCCCCAGTGTTTCAGTTAATTATTTGGGGACTGGGGAAGTAAATGAGAATTTGTGTAGTGACAGTCTGTCTGTTTGTCTGTCTGTCTATGTGTGACAGTGGGTCTTTCTGTTTATGAAGTTTATTTGTGAAAATGTTTCCTTCAGCCCCCGTTTCTTTCAGCTCAGAGAGAGACAGAGAGAGAGAGAGAGAGAGAGAGATAGAGAGAGAGAGATAGAGAGAGAGAGAGAGAGAGAGAGAGAGAGAGAGAGAGAGAGAGAGAGAGAGAGAGAGAGAGAGAGAGATAGAGAGAGAGAGAGAGATAGAGAGAGAAGATAGAAGAGAGAGAGAGAGAGAGAGAGAGGAGAAAGAGAAAGAGAAAGAGAAAGAGAAAGAGAAAGAGAAAGGAGAAAGCGAAGAGAGAGACAAAGCGAGAGACAGAGAAAGTGAGAGAGAGAGAGAGAGAGTGTGTGTGTGTCTGTGTGTGTCTATGTGTGTGTGTGTGTGTGTGTGTGTCTCTGTGTGTCTGTGTGTGTCTCTGTGGTGTGTGTCTGTGTGTGTCTGTGTGTGTGTCTGTGTGTGTCTCTGTGTGTGTGTGTGTGTGTGTGTGTGTGTGTGTGGTCTGTGTCTGCGATGTGTGTGTGGGTGTGTGTGTGTGTGTGTGTGTCTGTGTGTGTCTGTGTCTGCGAGTGTGTGTGTGTGTGTGTGTGTGTGTGTGTGTGTGTGTGTGTGTGTGTGTGTGTCTGTGTGTGTCTGTGTCTGCGAGTGTGTGTGTGGGTGTGTGTGTTCGCACGTGTGCATATGTATGTGTCTCCAGTCTCTGGTCGTCAACGACAACATATTGGAGTCTGCAGGGTCTTCCCCAGTCAGTCAGAGGACCTGCTAACGGATGAACCATGGTGCTGTAGCACAGCGATACACGGCTCAGTGATTACGCTCAGGGCCGTGCTAGCAGTGTGTACATTAGCACAGGCAGTATGACAGTATGACTATATTCAGAAAGGATTCTCTGTGATATCACCTGGTAGGATGCTTTAAAGGGCCGTCCACACCAAGGAAGATAACTATATAGAAGAATAGCTAAAATGGTTGTGATTCAAGTGAACAGGAGAGTTCACAATACAACAATAACTACAAATACAGTGCAGAAGGATAACATAGTGGAGAAGGATGACATAGTGCAGAAGGATAACAGAGTGGAGATGGATAACATAGTGGAGAAGGATGACATAGTGGAGAAGGATAACAGAGTGGAGAAGGATAACATTGTGGAGAAGGATAACATAGTGGAGAAGGATAACATAGTGGAGAAGGATAACAGAGTGGAGAAGGATAACATAGTGGAGAAGGATAACATAGTGGAGAAGGATAACAGAGTGGAGAAGGATACATAGTGGAGAAGGATAACATAGTGGAGAAGGATAACATAGTGGAGAAGGATAACAGAGTGGAGAAGGATCATAGTGGAGAAGGATAACAGAGTGGAGAAGGATAACATATGATCCAGGCTCTGTCGCCGCCGGCCGCGACCGGGAGACTCATGGGCGGCGCACAATTGGCCCAGCGTCGTCCAGGGTAGAGCAGGGATGTAGATCAGGGTTGTGGGTTCGATTCCCACGGGGGGCCAGTATAAAAAAAAAAAAATGTATTCACTAACTGTAAGTCGCTCTGGATAAGAGCGTCTGCTAAATGACTAAAATGTAAAATGTAAAAATAGTGGAGAAGGATAACATAGTGGAGAAGGATAACATAGTGGAGAAGGGATAACATAGTGGAGAAGGATAACATAGTGGAGAAGGATAACATAGTGGAGAAGGATAACGAGAGCTATCGTTTGGATCACTTTCAGAGCAATTTTCGATGATAAAACAGAGAGAGAGAGGAGAAAGAGAAAAGAGAACGACAGAGAGAGAGAGAGAGAGAGAGAGAGAGAGAGAGAGAGAGAGAGAGAGAGAGAGAGAGAGAGAGAGAGAGAGAGAGAGGGAGAGGAGAGAGAGAGAGAGAGAGAGAGAGAGAGAGAGAGAGAGAGAGAGAGAGAGAGAGAGAGAGAGTTCACGTCCCCATCATATGCAACCTTTATTTATTCAAACGGCATGCTGATGGACGTTGCAATGGGAGGCAGGTGTGGGACTGTAAACAGTTGTGACACGAACATCTTTGTGCAGTAACAGTGAATGTTGCTGTGCCCAGTGCAACTCTTTTGTATTAAGATAAAAAATTGAAACTTACAGATAATGTTATTTGTAATAAAATGAAGAACGGTGCCCAACCCTACCTACTGTAGACACCCGCTCACTAGTGAGACGTCCTTTAGCCGTTTAATGGGCTTACTGCAAGTAGTACTGCAAGTAGTCTGAGGCTGCCTGGCAGGGTTGGTCCATTCTAAGCCAAAGCCACCGTATGGGTGAGCATGAGATAAAAAAGCTGCCACCTTGACGACCTCGTACCCGGCCAGTTGGAATTCCGGTGGAGTACCCCCACCCAGGTAGTGGCAGTGCTGGCAACTCTGGCTGCAGTAACCCATAGGGGGGGGGGGTCGCACTCGGACAGGAGGCAGAATACTGTGGCCCTGGCGGTATAATCATAATGGTCTGACTGCACAGAGGTGCCAGGGATCTCTCCACAGGGGACCAGTGTGTGTGTGTTGGTGGGAAGGGCGGTAACCGAGCTCCATCAGCCAGGAATAGACATTGGCTTATCAAATCTTCCAGACCCTGCTCAATTTTTTGGGCGTGCTTTTCAAACAGCTACAATGGATTCACACGGCAAGTGAACTCTTGAGTTGGGTCCCGGGGACGGAACAACTGTTGAA
This sequence comes from Coregonus lavaretus, assembly GCF_964263955.1. NCBI lineage: Eukaryota > Metazoa > Chordata > Actinopteri > Salmoniformes > Salmonidae > Coregonus > Coregonus lavaretus. The sequence goes on from NC_139998.1 coordinate 56,904,611, forward strand.
CAACTGAGCTGGTGTGTGTCTGTGGGTGTGTGGGTGGGTGGGTGGGTGTGTGGGTGGGTGGGTGTGTGGGTGGATGGAAGGGGAGAGGTGTAGATGTGTGGATGGTGTCTGCGTGTATGCATCCCACAGCCGTTGCTATGGTAATAGGGTAATGCTGTTACCAAACATGGTAATTGCTAAATTATGTATAGCTTGCTATAATTCCAATAGTCTGGCTCATAATGGAAGAGGGAGAGCAGTTTTGACATGGTTAAAGGAAAAGGATTACCATATTTATTGTTTACAGGAAACTAATTCGATATATTCTGACGAAGTGGCAAGGGGAAAAGAATGGGATGGTCAAATCCATTTCTGTCACTAAGGAATTCATGTTATGATCCTATTCAAAAAAAAAAATCTAGATATTGAGGTGCAATCCGTTAAAACTGATCCTCAAGGAAGATGGATTACTTTGAATATACCATTTGATGATAAAAAAGTTATGGCTCATAAATCTACATGGACCAAATAATGGTGATTCAAACTTCTTTGAAAATAATTTATAATAATCAAATGAGTCTCCAAGATACAAAGATATGTATCACAGTAGTAGGGGACTACAAAAACAGTTTTAAGTACCCCAATAGACCGTAAAGGCAATCATTCTACCAACTATCACCCTCTGGCGCTCAAAGAGATTGTGAATATTATGGACATGTTGGAATTGACAGATATTTGGAGGCTTAAATACCCGGATCTCATAAAATACACTTGGAGGAGTCTTATTTAAGCTAGTCGGAATTATTATTTTCTGATATCCTTTTCTATGATACCTAAAGTGAAAAGGGTATTGATTGAGGATCGAATGCAGTCAGATCATCAATTGATATCCCTCCATAACTATTATAGACTTTCCACGAGGACAGGGATATTTAACCAGTGTTTATTTGACATACTTCCACAAGGACAGGGACATTTAACCAGGGTTCATTGACAGACTTTCCACAAGGACAGGGATAAAGATTTGGCATGGGTCCCCAGATCCTCAAAAACTTCTACAGCTGTACCATCGAGAGCATCCTGACAAGTTGCATCACCGCCTGGTATGACAACTGCTCGGCATCTGACCGTAAGGCGCTACAGATGGTAGTGCGTATGGCCCAGTACATCACTGGGGCCAAGCGTCCTGACATCCAGGACCAATATACTAGGCGGTGTCAGAGGAAGGCCCAAAAAATTGTCAAAGACTCCAGTCACCCAAGTCATAGACTGTTCTCTCTGCTACCACACGGCAAGCGGTACCGGAGCACTTCTACTTTTTACACTGCTGCTACTCGCTGTGTATTATCTATGTATCGTCACTTTATAAATTACCTTGACATTGACTCGGTACCGGTACCCCCTGTATATAGCCTCATTATTACCTGGACTAACCTGTACCCCTCACATTGACTCGGTACCGGTACCCCCTGTATATAGCCTCATTATTACCTGGACTAACCTGTACCCCTCACATTGACTCGGTACCGGTACCCCCTGTATATAGCCTCATTATTACCTGGACTAACCTGTAACCCTCACATTGACTCGGTACCGGTACCCCCTGTATATAGCCTCATTATTACCTGGACTAACCTGTACCCCTCACATTGACTCGGTACCGGTACCCCCTGTATATAGCCTCATTATTACCTGGACTAACCTGTACCCCCGCACATTGACTCGGTACCGGTACCCCCTGTATATAGCCTCATTATTACCTGGACTAACCTGTACCCCCTCACATTGACTCGGTACCGGTACCCCCTGTATATAGCCTCATTATTACCTTGACTAATGTGTACCCCCTCACATTGACTCGGTACCGGTACCCCCTGTATATAGCCTCATTATTACCTGGACTAACCTGTACCCCTCACATTGACTCGGTACCGGTACCCCTGTATATAGCCTCATTATTACCTGGACTAACCTGTACCCCGCACATTGACTCGGTACCGGTACCCCTGTATATAGCCTCATTATTACCTGGACTAACCTATACCCCCGCACATTGACTCGGTACCGGTACCCCCTGTATATAGCCTCATTATTACCTGGACTAACCTGTACCCCTCACATTGACTCGGTACCGGTACCCCCTGTATATAGCCTCATTATTACCTGGACTAACCTGTACCCCGCACATTGACTCGGTACCGGTACCCCGTGTATATAGCCTTGTTATTGTTATTTATTTTATTGTGTAACTTTTATTTTATTATTTAATTTTTTACTTTAGTTTATTTAGTAAATATTAGCTCTATTTCTTGAACTGCATTGTTGGTTAAGGGCTTGTAAGTAAGCATTTCACGGTAAGTTCTACACCTGTTGTATTCGGCGCATGTGAGAAATAAAATTTGATTTAGCCAGGGTTTATTGACAGACTTTCCACGAGGACAGGGGTATTTAACCAGGGTTTATTGACAGACTTTCCATGAGGACAGGGATATTTAACCAGGGTTTATTGACAGACTTTCCATGAGGACAGGGGTATTTAACCAGGGTTTATTGACAGACTTTCCATGAGGACAGGGGTATTTAACCAGGGTTTATTGACAGACTTTCTTAACTAAAACTAAGGAATTCATAGCATACTTTTTCTTGCACAACACAGGTTCAGCAGACCAATTTATCGTATGGGATGCCTTTAAATGTGCTTTAGAGGCCATTCAATGTAATTTTCATCCCCCCAAAAAAGAACTGTATTGGTCAACGGAGAAAAGACATTTCGGAGAATAGAAAATCTAACATTATGCATCAATGGTGTAGATAAATGTAATACAGAAGCACTGAATAATCTAGACGCAAAACAAAAGGAGTTTGAGGAACCTACCCAGTCTATTAATAAAATTGGAGGCCCCTAACCCTTCAAAGTTTGTGACGCAAAAATATTGGCTAAATGTATTGCTCATAGAATAAAATAAATGTGACGAGGTGTGAATGAAGGAGTCAGGCGCAGGAGGTAAAATACAGAAGTCCAGAGTTTAATCAGTTTGCATAAATCAAACGCCCCCAGCGTCAAACGAAACTATAGAAGGGAAAACATCCACCTTGGCATAAACACAGTGAATAGTAGCTCAACTGAGCTACACGCTCTCACAACAAAACAATCACTCACAAAGACAAGGGGAACAGAGGGAACACTTATACACATACTAATTAGGGGAATGAGCACCAGGTGTGTGTGATTGAAAAGACAAGACATGACAAGTGGAGTGATGAGAATGGGATCGGCAGTAGCTAGTAAGCCGGTGACGACGAACGCCGAAGCCTGCCCGAACTAGGAGCCTCGGCGGAAGTCGTGACAATAAGATCCTACCGGACATTATCCATCACGATTAGATCGGATTCTTTAAAGGAATATATATTGGAGACTACATTAGACAACTGCTACAAATAATGGAAAACTAGGAGAATGCGGGGAAACCACATTTAATCTTTATAGCGGATTTTGAGAAAGCCTTTGATACAGTCTGTTTAGAATCTGTTTTTAGGTGCCTGAGTTTTTTTCAACTTTGGAGAATCTCTCATAAGATGGGTAAAAGTAATGTACAATCAAATGTATTTCATTCAATCAAATTTATTTATAAAGCCCCTTTTACATCAGCAGATGTCACAAAGTGCTATACAGAAACACAGCCTAAAACCCCAAACAGCAAGCAATGCAGATGTAGAAGCACGGTGGCTAGGAAAAACTCCCTAGAAAGGCAGAAACCTAGGAAGAAACCTATAGAGGAACCAGGCTCTGAGGGGTGGCCAGTCCTCTTCTGGCTATGCTGGGGGGAGATTATAAGTACATGGCCATTGAAGGCCAGATTGTTCTTCAAGATGTTCAAACATTCATAGATGACCAGCAGGGTCAAATAATAATCACAGTGGTTGTAGAGGGTGCAACAGGTCAGTACCTCAGGAGTAAATGTCAGTTGACTTTTCATAGCCGAGCATTCAGAGGCAATAAACCTCTCTCTTAAATCCTCCATGGCACAGAAATGGTATCTAAATCCAAACTGGTTTTCTAGAAAGCTACTAAGAAAGGTCCATCCAATGTTTAAGAGTGGGCTCTTTGCCTTTTGGCAGATTCAAACCTTACATTTTGGGTGGCTTGACAATGGATTCCTGTTTAAAGTATCCTCTTTTTTAAATGTTGTCATATAAAGTTGTCTACAAAAGGCAGATCTAATATTAAACTAAATAATATGACTGAACTCCAATATACTGATAGAGAAAAAAATAAAATATATTTGGACCTTTTCTTACAAGAAGTGTATAATATTTATGAAGGACATTGCAATCAAGAATGGCATGGTAAAATGATGTCACACAAGCAACTAACAACAGTGTATGGATCTGTACTGTATGCTCAATAGAAAACTGACACAAAATTGGAAGAGACAATTACTTAAAGAAGAAATTAAAGAATGTGTCTGTCTGCCTAACATTAAATATCATAAATGGCTTAAAATGATTAGTATAAATCAAAAAAATAAAAATATCTGTTTCACTTAAAGTCAAAAGGTTTGACAGCAATTCTGTATAAAATTCTAGTTAGTTGGGAAAAGGTTTTTGAAGTCCCACCACCTTGACATTGGGTCTATGAACTGATATTGAAACAACTATTGACACATCAACCCATTCATTTCAATTTAAGCTATGATATAAAATATTGTAAGAGCAGTGATGCGGGAAAGAGCATTTTGCTATTTTAAGTTAATACAGTTTTATTTATGTGATTATTTGTTAATATTGAGAATATTTCTGTCTATTTGGAACATTCCATTATGGATATTTGTATAGGAATCCCCCTTTTGTATAGGCTAGATGCTCCATTTAGTTTAATCCATATGATGTCATATCCCTGACATCACAGCTTAGATCCATAGGCAAGAATAAATCTATTTTTTGACTGTGTTAAATTCATTTTCTTTGTAATTTTTTTAAAATTACTATACGGAAGGTAAAACGGAGAAGCTTTTTGATGTTAGTGTCAGACTCACTGCTTGTTCATACACTACTTTATCACGACTCAGGATATGACCCAGATGCAGACACAGGAGGAGGACAGTTTGATTCTCAGAATATTTATTAACACCAAGGGGCAGGCAAAAGGCAGGTCGAGGGCAGGCAGAGATTCGTAATCCAAGGCAGAGTCAATAAGGGACAGAACGGCAGGCAGGCTCAGGGTGAGGACAGGCAGAAAAGGTTGGAACCGGGAAGTCTAGAAAACAAGAACTTGAGAACTGGAGAAACGGGAAACACGCTGGTAAGACCTGACAAAACATGATGAACTGGCAACAGACAAACAGAAAATGCAGGTATACATACACAGGGGATAATGGGGAAGAATAGGAGACACCTGTTGGGGGGTGGAGACAAGCACAAAACAGGTGAAACCGATCAGGGTGTGACACTACTGTGGTTACATTTTTTGAGAAGGCTGCACAACTGCAATACTTGCTATAAAAATAATGCTCAATATATGTGGCATTGAACAGTCAGCCTTGTGCAGACTCTTCCACAAGGAAACAGAATCAATATAACATATTTTCTGGTACTGTCCATCGGTGGCTAGCTTTTGGAGTCAGGTCCAGGAACGGTTGCTATGTCATAATATAAGGGTTCAGATGGAACTGCAAACTGTATTGTTAGGAGATCTGAAAAACCACGATCAGTCGATGGGAAATATCATTATAGTCGTAGGTAAAGTATTTATTTTTAGGGCAATATTGGTAGAAATGTTACAAATCGGGATGTTCAGGACCCTTGTCAGACATCATAGTAAAATGGGGGGATGTATTGCAAAAGGAAATAGCAAAATGGCATTATACTGAGAAAGATGGATTAATCTGTGGACATGGGAGGGTTGGAGTTCAGATCAGAATGGCATTATACTGAGAAAGATGGGTTAATCTGTGGACATGGGAGGGTTGGAGTTCAGATCAGAATGGCATTATACTGGGAAAGATGGGTTACAGGTAAATATGGACTGGCGCTGCAATACGCAGGTGAAATTATTAAATGTAACGGAAGCCTCAAGTTATTACCCCAGCTGATGTCCCTGATTAAATGTACTGGAAGCCTGCAGTTATTAACCCAGCTGATGTCTCTGATTAAATGTACTGGAAGCCTGCAGTTATTAACCCAGCTGATGTTATTGTTTAACGTGTAAAAGGTTAATGAGATGACGTATGACCTTTTGCCACTGGCCAAAGCCCCCCAACCCCAGCTGTCAGACAAGAGCACAAAAGAAGATGAGATTCTGTCCAAGACGTCACCACCCCCCCCCCCCCCCCCCCCCCAGCTCTCTTTCCTCAACTCACAGGGAGAGAGCCAAAGAAAAAAGGGGGGAAACACACAAGAAACCAATTTGTGAAGAGTAGAAAGTGTCGTCTTATTGTTTTGTTTCCTCGCACCAGTGAGGAAAGGTTTGGCACGGCCTGCCAGGGTGGAGTTGATGAGGGTGGGAGGGGTTGCTGGGGCGGGGGGGGGGGTAGATGGATAGATATTAGAGCTTGTCCTACAGTTTCTTTACCAAGCCACTCTTTGTTCGACACCTTCGAAGTGAAAGACAAGCTCGCCAGACAGCTCCACCACTGGTAGACAACCTAGCGTATCTATTTTCAGCCCACCCTCTCCTTCTTCTGCAGTCTGCATCCACATGATGAAGAGACGGAGAGAGAGAGGGAAACAGAGTGAGAGAGAAAGAGAGGGAGGGAGACAGCATTGGGGAAGTAGTGTATCGAGTTTGCCTGTTCCTGCCAAAAGACCTAAAGGGGCCACATTATTGGCATTTTTCATCAGAAGATCTGCTCCCTCCTTGCCCAGTGCCCAGGTTACCAGATGCTTTCTTCAAGACTCTAATTTCATTCAGAAACAAGGCCTTTGTTTTCTGGTCTGGGGACCTCTGGCTCACTCTTAAGAAGCGCCTATCCCATGGCCCGGAGAACTGGGATAACTTACGTTAGCATGTGTACGCAGTAACCTTATAGCATTGAGGAGCTCACATCGTGTCAGTTATGTACATTTATTATGTCTCGTGTGACACAGTATGAAAAAGGAGTCACCCCCTTCTTAGGACGTCTTTTTACATGAAGCCGGGGCGACCTGCCGCTGTGTACGGTGTCTCCTGTACAGTATTTGAAACCGCCATTCTACCATTCGGGGGGCCACCATAGAGAGACCCAGGTGACAGATGGAGTGTCTCAAGGAGGGATAGGCAAATGTTTGTTTCTGGTTGAGAAACCTTGACCTGAAAATGTATGCTACAAGTAGAGTTTGAGAGAGATAAAGAGAGAGAGGACACCCAAAGGCAGAAATAACTAACTAAAAGAGGGGTCCCTAGGGAATCCAATACAACAAGATTTCATTACAACACTTCATTTCTCATGCGAATGACGGGGGATTTGGGCGCTGTCGAATCAAATTGTATTTGCCACATGCGCCGAATACAACAGTGAAATGCTTACTTACAAGCCCTTAACCAACAATGCAGTTTTTTAAAAAGTAAAATAAAATAAAAGTGTTCAGTAAAAAAATAAAAAAGCAAATAACTAAAGAGCAGCAGTAAAATAAAATAACAGTAGGGAGGCTATGTGCAGGGGGTACCTGTGTAGAGTCAATGTATGGGGGCACTGGCTAGTTGAGGTAATTGAGGTAATATGTACATGTGGGTAAAGTGACTATGCATAATTAATAAACAGAGTAGCAGCAGCGTAAAAGAGGGGGTTGGGGTGGGGGTGGGAGAGCAGTGCAAATAGTCTTATGGCTTGGGGGTAGAAGCTGGTGAGAAACCTTTTGGACCTATATTTGGCGCTCCGGTACCGCTTGCCGTGTGGCAGCAGAGAGAACGGTCTATGACTAGGGTGGCTGGAGTCTTTGACAATTGTTAGGGCTTTCCTCTGACACCGCCTGGTATGGAGGTCCTGGATGGCAGGAAGATTGGCCCCAGTGATGTACTGGGCCGTACGCACTACCCTCTGTAGTGCCTTGCGGTCGGAGGCTGAGCAGTTGCCATACCAGGCAGTGATGCAACCAGTCAGGATGCTCTCGATGGTGCAGCTGTGTAACTTCTTGAGGATCTGAGGACCCGTGCCAAATCTTTTCAGTCTCCTGAGGGGGAATAGGCTTTGTCGTGCTCTCTTCACGACTGTCTTGGTGTGTTTGGACCATGAACGTTTGTTGGTGATGTGGACACCAAGGAACATGAAGCTCTCAATCTGTTCCACTACTGCCCCGTCGATGAGAATGGGGGCGTGCTCAGTCCTCTTTTTTTCCTGTAGTCCACAATCATCTCCTTTGTCTTGATCACGTTGAGGGAGAGGTTGTTATCTTGGCACCACACGGCCAGGTCTCTGACCTCCTCCCTATAGGCTGTCTCATCGTTGTCGGTGATCAGGCCTACCACTGTTGTGTCGTCGGCAAACTTAATGATGGTGTTGGAGTCGTGCCTGGCCATGCAGTCATGGGTGAACAGGGAGTACAGGAGGGGACTGAGCACGCACGCCTGAGGGGCCCCCGTGTTGAGGATCAGCGTGGCAGATGTGTTGTTACCTACCCTTACCATCTGGGGGCGGCCCGTCAGAAAGACCAGGATCCAGTTGCAGAGGGTGGTGTTTAGTCCCAGGGTCCTTAGCTTAGTGATGAGCTTTGAGGGCACTATGGTGTTGAACCCTGAGCTGTAGTCAATGAATAGCATTCTCACGTAGGTGTTCCTCTTGTCCAGGTTTTAAAGGGCAGTGTGGAGTACAATAGTTATTGCATCATCTGTGGATCTGTTGGGGCGGTATAAAAATTGGAGCGGGTCTAGGGTTTCTGGGATAATGGTGTTGATGTGAGCCATGACCAGCCTTTCAAAGCACTTCATGGCTACAGACGTGAGTGCTACGGGTCGGTAGTCATTTAGGCAGGTTATCTTAGTGTCCTTGGGCACAGGGACTATTGTGGTCTGCTTGAAGCATGTTGGTATTACAGATTCAGTTTGGGACATGTTGAAAATGTCAGTGAAGACACTTGCCAGTTGGTCAGCGCATGCTCGGAGTACACGTCCTGGTAATCCGTCTGGCCCTTCGACCTTGTGAATGTTTAAAAGTCTTACTCACATCGTCTACGGAGAGTGTGATCACATAGTCATCCGGAACAGCTGATGCTCTCATGCATGCTTCAGTGTTGCTTGCCTCGAAGCGAGCATAGAAGTGATTTAGCTCGTCTGGTAAGCTTGTGTCACTGGGCAGCTCGTGGCTGTGCTTCCCTTTGTAGTCTGACGAGCATCAGAGCTGGTGTAGTACGATTCAATCTTAGTCCTGTATTGACTCTTTGCCTGTTCGATTGTTCGTCAGAGGGCATAGCATAATTTCTTATAAGCGTCCGGTTCTTGAAAGTGGCAGCTCTAACCTTTAGCTCAGTGCAGATGTTGCCTGTAATCCATGGCTTCTGGTTGGGGTATGTATGTACGGTCAATGTGGGGACAACGTCATCGATGCAATTATTGATGAAGCCAGTTACTGATGTGGTGTACTGCTTAATGCTATCGGAAGAATCCCGGAACATATTCCAGTCTGTGCTAGCAAAACAGTCCTGTAGCTTAGCATCTGCATCATCTGACCACTTTTTTATTAACCGAGTCACTGGTGCTCCCTGCTTTAGTTTTTGCTTATAAGCAGGAATCAGAAGGATAGAGTTATGGTCAGATTTGCCAAATGGAGGGCGAGGGAGAGCTTTGTATGCTGGTAGAAATTAGGTATAACGGATTTAAGTTTCCCTGCGTTAAAGTCCTCGGCCACTATAATGCCATTCTGCCTCTGGATGAGCGTTTTCATGTTTACTTATGGCCTTATACAGCTCATTGAGTGCAATCTTAACGCCAGCATCGGTTTGTGGTGGAAGGAAGACAGCTATGAAAAATATAGATGAAAAATCTCTTGGTAAATAGTGTGATCTACAGCTTATCATAAGATACTCTACCTCCGGCAAGCAAAACCTAGAGACTTCCTTAGTATTTGATTTTATGCTGCAACTGTTGTTTACAAATATACACAGACCGCCACCCCTTGTCTTACCGGAGTCAGCCGTTCTATCCTGCCGATGTAGTGTATATCCCGCCAGCTGTATGTTATCCATTTCGTCGTTCAGGCACGACTCAGTGAAAAATAAGATATTATAGTTTTTAATGACCCGTTGGTAGGGTAACCTTAATCTTAGGTCGTCCAATTTGTTTTCAAATGATTGAACATTCGCTAATAGGATTGATGGATCCTGTCAGATCCTTACAAGGCTCACCGACCTACGTCCACGATATCTCCGTCTCTTTCTCATGCGAATGACAGGGATTTGGGCCTTGTCGGGTGTCTGTAGGATATCCTTCGCGTCCGACTCATTGAAGAAAAAATCATTGTCCAATACGAGGTGAGTAATCGCTGTCCTGATATCCAGAAGCTATTTTTGGTCATAAGAGACGGTGGCAGAAACATTATGTACAGAATAAATTACAAATTTACATTTTACATTTTAGTCATTTAGCAGACACTCTTATCCAGAGCGACCTACAAATTGGTGCATTCAACCTATGATAGCCAGTGGGACAACCACTTTATTTTTGTATATATTTTTTTTATGTGGGGGTGGGGGGGGGGGGGGGGGGCGGGGGTTTCAAGGTATTCTTTAAAGAGGTAGGGTTTCAAGTGTCTCCGGAAGGGGGTCAGTGACTCCGCTGTCCTGGCATCGTGGGGGAGCTTGTTCCACCATTGGGGTGCCAGAGCAGCGAATAGCTTTGACTGGGCTGAGTGGGAACTGTGCTTCCGTAGAGGTAGGGGGGCTAGCAGGCCAGAGTTGGATGAACGTAGTGCCCTCGTTTGGGTGTAGGGTCTGATCAGAGCCTGAAGGTAAGGAGGTGCCGTTCCCCTCACAGCTCCGTAGGCAAGCACCATGGTCTCGTAGTAGATGCGAGACTCAACTGGAAGCCAGTGGAGTGTGCAGAGGAGCGGGGTGACATGAGAGAACTTGGGAAGGTTGAACACCAGACGGGCTGCAGCATTCTGGATAAGTTGTAGGGGTTTAATGGCACAGGCAGGGAGCCCAGCCACCAGCGAGTTGCAGTAATCCAGACGGGAGATGACAAGTGCCTGGATTAGGACCTGTGCCGCTTTCTGTGTAAGGTAGGGTCGTACTCTGCGAATGTTGTAGAGCATGAACCTGCAGGATCGGGTCACCACTTTGATGTTAGCGGAGAACGACAGGGTGTTGTCCAGGTTCACGCCAAGATTCTTTGCACTCTGGGAGGAGGACAGAATGGAGTTGTCAACCGTGATGGCGAGATCATGGAGCAGGCAGTCCTTCCCCGGGAGGAAGAGCACGTGCTGCGGAGACAGATTCTCGCCACGCCACCTGGTAGGAGCGACCTGTCAGGTAGGACGCAATCCAAGAGTGAGCAGCGCCGGAGATGCCCAACTCGGAGAGGGTGGAGAGGAGGATCTGATGGTTCACAGTATCAAAGGCAGCAGACAGGTCTAGAAGGATAAGAGCAGAGGAGAGAGAGTTAGCTTTAGCAGTACGGAGAGCCTCCGTGACACAGAGAAGAGCAGTCTCAGTTGAATGACCAGTCTTGAAACCTGACTGGTTTGGATCAAGAAGGTCATTCTGAGAGAGATAGCAGGAGAGCTGGCTAGAGACGGTACGCTCAAGAGTTTTGGAGAGAAAAGAAAGAAGGGATACTGGTCTGTAGTTGTTGACATCGGAGGGATCGAGTGTAGTTTTTTTTGAGGAGGGGTACAACTCTCGCTTTCTTGAAGACCGAAGGGACATGCCCAGTGGTCAAGGATGAGTTGATGAGCGAGGTGAGGTAAGGGAGAAGGTCTCCGGAAATGGTCTGGAGAAGAGAGGAGGGGATAGGGTCAAGTGGGCAGGTTGTTGGGCGGCCGGCCATCACAAGTTGCAAGATTTCATCTGGAGAGAGAGGTGAGAAAGAAGTCAAAGCATAGGGTAGGGCAGCGTGAGCAGGACCAGTGGTGTCATTTGACTTAATAAATGAGGATCAGATGTCGTCAACCTTCTTTTCAAAATGGTTGACGAAGTCATCCACAGAGAAGAGGGAGGAGGATTCAGCAGGGAGGAGAAGGTGGCAAAGAGCTTCCTAGGTTTAGAGGCAGAGGCTTGAAATTTAGAGTGGTAGAAAGTGGCAAAAAACACACACAATAGCACAATTGGTTAGGATCCCGTAAAACGGCAGCCATCTCCTTCGGCGCCATTCTATTAACATTTCAGAAGATTTAAAAAAAAGTCACTGCACCATATATACTGTATTTTGTAGGAGTAGGGTTTGCGAACAAAAGCGTCCTTTCAGAGAAGATCAGGATCTGGAGATCAAGTTAGGAGTTAAAATGGAAAGGGGTGGGTGGAGGCCACAGTTGGAACACAGGCTTGTTCTAGCAACAACCTGACTCCTGTTTTACCTGATATAGCAGAAACTGACTGATTGTGCACATCAGTACCAGGCCCCCACCAGTAATTGCACTGTGAAATGTGTTTTGATAATTTCGATGACAAATCAGCCGCTAGGCCGCGGCAACTTGAGCAACGAGCATCCAGGGATTTCCCAAAGCCTATTTCTTGTTCGGAAATAAACAAACATTTGTTAGAGTTATGATACCCAAAGTGACCAAGGGCCCTGAGTCATAGGAGCAGCCCACCCACGCATGCATCAGCATACACATACACATACATACACACACACACACACACACACGTGCACATACACACACATGCGCACATGCGCACGCAAACAAGCATACAGGCATGCACACACACACACACACACACACAAACACACACACACACACGCACACAGTCTAATAACAGACATAACAAACCTGTCCAGGGACAGAGACATGGCTAACTAATAGCAATCTGTCCACAGGGACAGAGACATGGCTAACTCATAGCAATATGTCCACAAGGACAGAGACACGGCTAACTCATAGCAATCTGTCCACTGGGACAGAGACATGGCTAACTCATAGCAATCTGTCCCCAAGGACAGAGACACGGCTAACTCATAGCAATCTCTCCACAAGGACAGAGCCACGGCTAACTCATAGAAATCTGTCCACTGGGACAGAGACATTGCTAACTCATAGCAATCTGTCCACAAGGACAGAGCCACGGCTAACTCATAGCAATCTGTCCACAAGGACAGAGCCATGGCTAACTCATAGCAATCTGTCCACAAGGATAGAGATACGGCTAACTCATAGCAATCTGTCCACAAGGACAGAGACACGGCTAACTCATAGCAATCTGTCCACTGGGACATAGACATGGCTAACTCATAGCAATCTATCCACTGGGACAGAGCCACGGCTAAATCATAGCAATCCGTCCTCAAGGACAGAGCCACGGCTAACTCAATCTGTCCACAAGTACTAGCGGAGAATGACTCTAGCGGATTGGCAAGAAAATATAAATAATAAGAAAAGTTTCCTTTGGGAAAGAGTATGATTTGATTTGATTTGTTCAATACATTATGCATTAGTTTGAAGGGAACAATGGCCGTATAACAGACTTTCTGCAGTACTGTTGCTTTTGTTTGACCTGACAAGTTATACATATGCATCCTTGGTATAGGATTAACGCTTATATTAACTCTTGGGTAAACAGAATAAACAGCATATGTGTCATTTAAATGGAAAACCAGGTGGTCTCTTCTTCTCTGGTCAGTTATATGGTATCTTCTTCTCTGGTCAGTTATATGGTCTCTTCTTCTCTGGTCAGTTATATGGTCTCTTCTTCATGGGTCAGTTGAGTTATATGGTCTCTTCTTCACGGGTCAGTTGCTCAAAATGGGCTGAGTGGGAGTCTGTTGTACATGGGTCATATATTCATCACATCCCACAATCATTAACATGCAAATGTAAGCAGAGCACTGTGAGAGATTTATAGAGAGAGAGGAACAGTGACCACTGAGAGAGAGAAAGAGAGTGGGAGAGAGAGCACTTAGAAAGAGAGAGAGAGAGGACTGAGAGAGAGAGAGAGATGAGAGAAAGCACTGAGAGGGAGAAGGAGAGAGGGAGAGGGAGGGGACTGAGAGAGAGAAAGAGAGAGGAACTTCTGACTGTAATGTTTACTGTTAATATTTGTTTTTTTCACTTTTGTTTACTATCTACTTCACTTGCTTTGGCAATGTTAACATACGTTTCCCATGCCAATAAAGCCCTTAAATTGAAATTGAATTGAGAGGAGAGAGAGCGAGAGAGAGCGAGAGAAAGAGAGAGAGAGAGGAGAGAGAGGAGAGAGAGAGAGAGAGAGAGAGAGAGAGAGAGAGAGAGAGAGAGAGAGAGAGAGAGAGAGAGAGAGAGAGAGAGAGAGAGAGAGAGAGAGAGAGAGAGAGAGAGAGAGAGAGAGAGAGAGAGAGAGAGAAAGAACAAGATAGTGGGAGAGAGAAGGAGAAAGAGAGGGGCAAAACATTTCATGATCAGTAAACATCAATTGGTCATGTAGTTTCACATACGTGAGGGTTGCCACCATTAATTGGATTTTTGAGTAATATAAAATAAAAGTGAACTATACCTAACATGTAAGAATGGTTTAAGTTAATTTCCCATCATTTGTGGGCTCTGCCTTTCAAGCTGTGAGAAGGGCACATTTGCCGATGTAACGTTACTGTTTGTTAGCTGATAATGTTTACTTTGCAAGCTACCGGTAGAACATTTGTGCAGTAGGCGGTAAGTAGACCTAATGTACTTTTTTCTCCAACCAACGTAGGGCTACCTAGCAAAGTTAGCTAACATTATCCCCTTGTCAACATTGTTTTTAAGTGTTTCATCACAATTGCTGCTGACAGACATGTTAGATTACTTCGACTGATGGACCACGTCAACTTGGCTAGCTAGCTAATAACATATCACGTCAATATGGCTAGCTTGTCAACAAGCTAACTTTCAGGGTCATGCCTAGAAGGGATCCAGCTTTTGTCAAATTATTGTCAGATTTGACTTTTCGTAACAGGTTAGGAGAATTTGGTTATGGTTAGGAAAAGGGTTATGCTTAGCTAAAATGAAAATGTCAATCACTTTTGACGTTAATTTGACAAAAGCAGGATCCCTTCTAGCCATGATCTACTTTTCAGGGGATAAACTACATATCCAAATATTGTTTGATC
Source organism: Coregonus lavaretus (assembly GCF_964263955.1). Classification (NCBI taxonomy): domain Eukaryota; kingdom Metazoa; phylum Chordata; class Actinopteri; order Salmoniformes; family Salmonidae; genus Coregonus; species Coregonus lavaretus. The sequence goes on from NC_139998.1 coordinate 56,919,777, forward strand.
TGCTTGCCATCTACAGTATATGGTAATGATAGTAGTCCGACTGACAACTTTACCAGGATGAGGACTTGCCGATGTCAAGCTCTTTCCAATGAAGCTAAATGACATGTTTGTTTGCTTAGCTAGCTTCATGCCAAATGGATAGGCTACCCTCAAGTATCTGAAAATATTATGCTCTTCAAGATGTGATGACATTAAAACCAAATAGTTATAACATTTATTTTACAATCGGCACTGGTCTCCCCAATTCATCCCAATTCCTGAAAGAAGGGTCAGCCCTGGACACAGATGGAGTCAGCAGAGTGCTACAGAGAGGGGGGAGAGAGCGATATTAAAGACAGTGATTTACACTCCCTGTCTCCATGTCCACTAACCCTAAGGGAGAAAGTAAATGGCAGAAGGGTCCGAGAGATAAGAACACTATTTTGTTCTTAGGAGGCGTAGAGATGATGACATTCCTGCAGATAGCCTTACACACTGTTGTCAAGTTTCTTCAACTTGGATAAAAAATGTTTTATCCGTAACTGTCTAGACCAGGGATGGGCAACTTTTGTAGGCCAGCGGATCAGTTTTAGGGAACTCAGTCGGTGTCTCAACTTCCTGTCGAGAGTTAGAGTAATAGAACACATAAAGTGTAATTTCAAAATTTGGTTGTGCTTCAGCAGTTTTGCTTTTGTAATGGCAGCTATCTAAACTTGTAGTAAGCATGGTCGAATTACCGACCAGAGGGGGTCATTGATCATCATGGATGTGGGTACTCAGACCCATGAGACACTGCGGTCCCTCATGATGAGTTTTGATGTTTTGTGGCCCCCACCCCCTGGACTAGACCTAGGTTGCTAGCTTTTAATTTGTTTAAATCTTTATTTAACTAGGCAAGTCAGTTAAGAACAAATTCTCATTTACAATGACGGCCTGCACCGGTCAAACCCGGACGACGCTGGGCCAATTGTGCGCCGCCCTATGGGACTCCCAATCGCGGCCGGTTGTGATACAGCCTGGAATCGAACCAGGGGGTCTGTAGTGACGCCTCAAGCACTGAGATGCAGTGCCTTAGACCGCTGCGCCACTCGGTCTGTAGTGACGCCTCAAGCACTGAGATGCAGTGCCTTAGACCGCTGCGCCACTCGGTCTGTAGTGACGCCTCAAGCACTGAGATGCAGCGCCTTAGACCGCTGCTCCACTCGGTCTGTAGTGACGCCTCAAGCACTGAGATGCAGTGCCTTAGACCGCTGCTCCATTCGGTCTGTAGTGACGCCTATAGCACTGAGATGCAGCGCCTTAGACCGCTGCGCCACTCGGTCTGTAGTGACGCCTCAAGCACTGAGATGCAGCGCCTTAGACCGCTGCTCCACTCGGTCTGTAGTGACGCCTATAGCACTGAGATGCAGTGCCTTAGACCGCTGCACCACTCGGTCTGTAGTGACGCCTATAGCACTGAGATGCAGTGCCTTAGACCGCTGCTCCACTCGGTCTGTAGTGACGCCTATAGCACTGAGATGCAGTGCCTTAGACCGCTGCGCCACTCGGTCTGTAATGACGCCTATAGCACTGAGATGCAGCGCCTTAGACCGCTGCTCCACTCGGTCTGTAGTGACGCCTCTAGCGCTGAGATGCAGCGCCTTAGACCGCTGCGCCACTCGGTCTGTAGTGACGCCTCAAGCACTGAGATGCAGTGCCTTAGACCGCTGCACCACTCGGTCTGTAGTGACGCCTCAAGCACTGAGATGCAGCGCCTTAGACCGCTGCGCCACTCGGTCTGTAGTGATGCCTATAGCACTGAGATGCAGTGCCTTAGACCGCTGCTCCACTCGGTCTGTAGTGACGCCTATAGCGCTGAGATGCAGTGCCTTAGACCTCTGCTCCACTTTATGGTGGTGTGGTTGGTTTGCGCTCTTAGCGATCTTTCGGAGGGTGATACAAGTGTAACAACCATTTCAGATGACTTTGTATTAAAATAAAGACCATAATTAATGTAGATATGACAGAAATAGCATAACACTCTTGTCCAGTTTATTCAACTTTGAGTGAAAGGAGTATTAACTGACCTAGGTGCAAAACTTGCTTCATGGCGTTGGTGTTGGTTAGCCTTAGCCATACAAATAACATTTCTTTGCTTTTAGCACTCCTTCAGATAATACAAGTGTGACAGTTGTTTGAGACTTTGAGCTCAATTAACTACTTTAATTAGTCTTGATGTGACAGAAATAACTCAACTGGGGCTGTGCACCTCCACCTAACATCAAGGCCTATCTTTGACAGGGTTGTTTCCCAATATGTGACTGCTGTATTTATTTTTGTAAGTCAGGGCCCGTATCCACAAAGCATCTTAGAAAATGTCCTGAATGGAATCCTGTTAAAACCTGTTTTAAGACAGTTTTTTTAGACAACAAAAAAAAAACTCCCAGCTCCGAGTAGGTTTTAAGATGATGTTAAAACACTACAAAGGCAAACTCTGAGCGAGGAGCCAAAATCAAGTCATAAAAGTTTATCTCAGCTGACGACAGTTTGAGGTAGCACAAAGGAAACATGGTGATCATGCTCATTTGACATTGTTGCAAATGATGGGGAATAACCAATCACCATGAGGAATTGGCAGCTGTGAACAGTCCACCACTGTGAATGCGACTGTATATCAAATGTTGGAAAACAGAAAGGAAAACGCTGCACGCTGATGCTCATGCTCCCAGGTGATTTTATTATAACAACGTTTCCACCCTTAGGTCTTCATCAGGCATCCATATCCCAGATGGGGTTGGAAGGTCCTATAAATCCTAATTAAATATTGCGTGTATATATACAGTACCAGTCAAAAGTTTGGACACACCTACTCATTCAAGGGTTTTTCTTTATTTGAACTATTTTCTACATTGTAGAATAATAGTGAAGACATCATAACTATGAAATAACACATATGGAATCATGTATAGTAACCAAAAAAGTGTTAAACAAATCAAAATATATTTTATATTTGAGATTCTTCAATGTAGCCACCCTTTGCCCTGATGACAGCTTTGCACACTCTTGGCATTCTCTCAACCAGCTTCACCTGGAATGCTTTTCCAAAAGTCTTGAAGGTGCTGACCACTTGTTGGCTGCTTTTCCTTCACTCTGCGGTCCAACTCATCCCAAACCATCTCAATTGGGTGGAGGTCGGGGGATTGTGGAGGCCAGGTCATCTGATGCAGCACTCCATCACTCTCCTTCTTGGTCAAATAGCCCTTACACAGCCTGGAGGTGTGTTGGGTCATTGTTCTGTTGAAAAACAAATGATTGTCCCACTAAGCCCATACCAGATGGGATGGTGTATCGCTGCAAAATGCTGTGGTAGCCATGCTGGTTAAGTGTGCCTTGATTTCTAAATAAATCACAGACAGTGTCACCAGCAAAGCACCCCCACACCATAACACCTCCTCCTCCATGCTTTATGGTGGGAAATACACATGCGGAGATCACCCGTTCAACCACCCCGCATCTCACAAAGACACAGCAGTTGGAACCAAAAATCTCAAATTTGGACCAGACCAAAGGACACATTTCCACCGGTCTAATGTCCATTGTTCATGTTTCTTGGCCCATGCAGGTCTCTTCTTATTATTGGTGTCCTTTAGTAGTGGTTTCTTTGCAGCAATTCGACAATGAAGGCCTGATTCACACAGTCCCCTCTGAACAGTTGATGCTGAGATGTGTCTGTTACTTGAACTCTGTGAATCATTTATTTGGGCTGCAATTTCTGAGGCTGGTAACTCTAATAAACGTATCCTTTGCAGCAGACTTAACTCTGGGTCTTCCATTCCTGTCGGGGTCCTCATGAGAGCCCGTTTCAACATAGCGCTTGATGGTTTTTGCGACTGCACTTGAAGAAACCTACAAAGTTCTTGAAATGTTCCGCATTGACTGACCTTCATGTCTGAAAGTAATGATGGTCTGTAATTTCTCCTTGCTTATTTGAGCTGTTCTTGCCAAAATATGGACTTGGTCTTTTACCAAATAGCCCCCCCCCACCTTGTTACAACACAATTGATTGGCTCAAACGCTTTAAGAAGGAAATGAATTCCACAAATTAACTTTTAAGAAGGCACACCTGTTAATTCAAATGCATTCCAGGTGACTAACTCATGAAGCTGTGTCACGCCCTGACCTTGAGAGTCCTGTTTTTCTCTAGTTCTTTTGGTCAGGGTGTGGATTCTAGATGTTCTATTTCTATGTTGGCCGGGTGTGGTTCCCAATCAGAGGCAGCTGTCTATCGTTGTCTCTGATTGGGATCATACTTAGGCAGCCATTTTACCTACCTTAGTTTTGGGATCTTGTTTCTGTTTTGGCTTGTGGTTGTGTAGCCTGTTGAACTTCACGTTCGTTTGTATTTTGTTGTTTTGATCTGTATTCAGTTAATAAAGGAATATGTACGCATACCACGCTGCACCTTGGTCTGATCTGTCTATCAACGAGCGTGACAGAAGATCCCAACAACTACGGACCAAGCAGCGTGGCCAGGAGGTGCAGACATCCTGGACACAGGTGGGGAAGACATTCTGGACATGGGAGGAGATATTGGCCGGTAAGGGACCCTGGGCGAAGGAAGAAGCCCAGGCAGGAAAGGATCAACGGCGACATCGTAGTTCAGGACCGTTCAGGCACCCTGTTAGCACTGTGTCTCCATTGTGCATTCACAGCCCGGTGCGCTTGGTGTCCGCGCCCCGCACTTGCCGGGCTAAAGTGAGCGCCCAGCCAGGACGGGTTGTGCCTGCTCCTCGCACCAAACCAGTGGTGCGTGTCTCCGGTCTGGTACGGCCCGTGCCTGCTCTTCGCACCAAACCAGTGGTGCGTGTTTACAGTCCGGTACGGCCCGTGCCTGCTCCTCGCACCAAACCAGTGGTGCGTGTCTGCAGTCCGGTACGGCCCATGCCTGCTCCTCGCACCAAACCAGTGGTGCGTGTCCCCAGTCCGGTACGGCCCGTTCCAGCGCCACGCACCCGACCTCCAGCGAGGGTCCTCTGCTGCACTCCAGTGCTGGAGCAGTCCGCTCTACCGGTGCCTAGTCTAGCTCTGGTCAGCTGGTCCAGTCTGGTGCCAGAACAGTCCGTTTCACCGGTGCCCAGTTCAGCTCCAGTTAGCTGCTCCACTCCTGTGCTGGAGCAGTCCGCTCCACCGGTGTCTTGTCCAGCTCAGGTTATCTGCTCTGCCCCCATGCCGGAGCCATCCGCTCCACCGGGGTCCGAGCCGGAGCCAGACGTCAACCCCTCTCCAGGGTCGGGGCCTCCCACACCAGGGTCCAGCCAGGGCTTGGTGCATCGCGGGAGGACTGCCGAGCCGGAACCAGCCATCAACCCCTCTCCAGGGTCGGGGCCTCCCACACCAGGGTCCAGACAGGGCTTGGTGCATCGCGGGAGGACTGCCGGGCCAGAACCAGACGTTAACCCCTCTCCAGGGTCGAGGGCTCCCACACCAGGGTCCAGACAGGGCTTGGTGCATCGTGGGAGGACTGAGAGGGGAAGCATCGCGCCGGGGTCCAGACCAGACCGGGTGTGCAACGGGGAGGCAGGAAGGGAGAAGAGGTTAATACCGACTTCGCGCCCGAAGCCGGAGCCACCACCGAGGCTAGATGCCCACCCGGATCCTCCCTTAATGAGTCAGGTTGTTGCGGCCGAAGTACGCACCTTTGGGGGGGGGGGGGGGGGGGGGGGTACTGTCACGCCCTGACCTTGAGAGCCCTGTTTTTCTCTAGTTGGTTTGGTCAGGGTGTGAATTCTAGATGTTCTATGCTGGCCGGGTGTGGTTCCCAGTCAGAGGCAGCTGTCTATCGTTGTCTCTGATTGGGGATCATACTTAGGCAGCCATTTTGCCTACCTTAGTTGTGGGATCTTGTTTCTGTTTTGGCTTGTGGTTGTGTAGCCTGTTGAACTTCACGTTTGTTTGTATTTTGTTGTTTTGATCTGTATTCAGTCAATAAAGGAATATGTACGCATACCACGCTGCACCTTGGTCTGTTCCGTCTATCAACGAGCTGGTTGAGAAGCTGGTTGAGAGAATGCCAATAGTGTGCAAAGCTGTCATCAAGGCAAAGGGTGGCTATTTGAAGAATCTCAAATATAAAATATATTTTGATTTCTTTAACACTTTTTGGGTTATAACATGATTCCATATGTGTTATTTCATAGTTTTGATGTCTTCACTATTATTCTACAATGTAGAAAATAGTAAAAATAAAGAAAAACCCTAGAATGAGTAGGTATGCTACCTTTTTGTCTCTGGGACCCTTAGGATGACAAATCAGAGCAAGATTACTGAATATAAGTATATTATTTACCTTCAGAGGTGAATGTATCTAACCAGTTGCCGTGATACAGTTTTTGTTGTTGTGCACTCTCCTCAAACAATAGCATGGTATTTATTCACTGTAATAGCTACTGTAAATTGGACAGTTCAGTTAGATTAACAAGGATTTAAGCTTTCTGCCCATATAAGACATGTCTATGTCATGGAACGTTTGCTGTTACTTACAACAGTCATGCTAATCAAGTTAGCGCACGTTAGCTCAATCGTCCCGTATACGGGACACCAATCCCGTAGAGGTGAATATTGTGAAGCCATATTATATATTTTTTACCTCATGTTTCAGGAAGCGATGTAACTGAGTACTGCCCCTATTTATAGGACCTTCCACCCCCATCTGGGATATGGATGCCTGATGAAGACCTAAGGGTGGAAACGTTGTTATAAATACAGTGGGGGAAAAAAGTATTTAGTCAGCCACCAATTGTGCAAGTTCTCCCACTTAAAAAGATGAGAGAAGCCTGTAATTTTCATCATAGGTACACGTCAACTATGACAGACAAATTGAGGGAAAAAAATCCAGAAAATCACATTGTAGGATTTTTAATGAATTGATTTGCAAATTATGGTGGAAAATAAGTATTTGGTCAATAACAAAAGTTTCTCAATACTTTGTTATATACCCTTTGTTGGCAATGACACAGGTCAAACGTTTTCTGTAAGTCTTCACAAGGTTTTCACACACTGTTGCTGGTATTTTGGCCCATTCCTCCATGCAGATCTCCTCTAGAGCAGTGATGTTTTGGGGCTGTCGCTGGGCAACACGGACTTTCAACTCCTCTGTGGTCCTCTGTAGCTCAGCTGGTAGAGCACGGCGCTTGTAACGCCAAGGTAGTGGGTTCGATCCCCGGGACCACCCCTACATAAAAATGTATGCACGCATGACTGTAAGTCGCTTTGGATAAAAGCGTCTGCTAAATGGCATATTATATTATATTATAACTCCCTCCAAAGATTTTCTATGGGGTTGAGATCTGGAGACTGGCTAGGCCACTCCAGGATCTTGAAATGCTTCTTACGAAGCCACTCCTTCGTTGCCCGGGCGGTGTGTTTGGGATCATTGTCATGCTGAAAGACCCAGCCACGTTTCACCTTCAAAGCCCTTGCTGATGGAAGGAGGTTTTCACTCAAAATCTCACGATACATGGCCCCATTCATTCTTTCCTTTACACGGATCAGTCGTCCTGGTCCCTTTGCAGAAAAACAGCCCCAAAGCATGATGTTTCCACCCCCATGCTTCACAGTAGGTATGGTGTTCTTTGGATGCAACTCAGCATTCTTTGTCCTCCAAACATGACGAGTTGAGTTTTTACCAAAAAGTTCTATTTTGGATTCATCTGACCATATGACATTCTCCCAATCCTCTTCTGGATCATCCAAATGCACTCTAGCAAACTTCAGACGGGCCTGGACATGTACTGGCTTAAGCAGGGGGACACGTCTGGCACTGCAGGATTTGAGTCCCTGGCGGCGTAGTGTGTTACTGATGGTAGGCTTTGTTACTTTGGTCCCAGCTCTCTGCAGGTCATTCACTAGGTCCCCCCGTGTGGTTCTGGGATTTTTGCTCACCGTTCTTGTGATCATTTTGACCCCACGGGGTGAGATCTTGCGTGGAGCCCCAGATCGAGGGAGATTATCAGTGGTCTTGTATGTCTTCCATTTCCTAATAATTGCTCCCACAATTGATTTCTTCAAACCAAGCTGCTTACCTATTGCAGATTCAGTCTTCCCAGCCTGGTGCAGGTCTACAATGTTGTTTCTGCTGTCCTTTGACAGCTCTTTGGTCTTGGCCATAGTGGAGTTTGGAGTGTGACTGTTTGAGGTTGTGGACAGGTGTCTTTTATACTGATAACAAGTTCAAACAGGTGCCATTAATACAGGTAACGAGTGGAGGACAGAGGACCCTCTTAAAGAAGAAGTTACAGGTCTGTGAGAGCCAGAAATCTTGTTTGTTTGTAGGTGACCAAATACTTATTTTCCACCATAATTTGCAAATAAATTCATTAAAAATCCTACAATTTGATTTTCTGGAGAAAAAAAATCTCAATTTGTCTGTCATAGTTGACGTGTACCTATGATGAAAATTACAGGCCTCTCTCATCTTTTTAAGTGGGAGAACTTGCACAATTGGTGGCTGACTAAATACTTTTTTACCCCACTGTAAAATCACCTGGGAGCGTTTACCTCTGACTCACTGACTTCTGTTATCAAGAGACCTGCTGGTAACTCTTAACTGGTTAGGTTAACTGGTTAACTGGCTCATGAGGTCTCCTCGATTTCTGTTGACTAGGTCTGAAGAGGCTTCCTGCATAGCGTTTGTTTATAAGTAAAATGTCTATTCACAGCTCTGAGACGCTTTGTGGATATGGCCCCAGCACTGTAGATGGTATTTGCAAAGCAGCTCATGAAATGAAAAATACACTGATGTGAAAGGGATCTTCAATTAACAGGCCATGCAAGAAGTTGCCAGAATTACATTGATTTATACCAAATTATTCATCGCTGGCTGCAAGGCCGATTGAATGATGAAGCCATTTTTCCAGCCTTCACTGAGGCAGAACCTATGGCTATCCAAGACACAATCTATGGCTATCCGAGGCAGAATCTATGGTTATCCGAGTCAGAATCTATGGCTAGCAGAGGCAGAAACTATATATGTATATATATATATATATATATATATATATATATATATATATATATATATATATATATATATATATATATATATATATATATATATATACTGCTCAAAAAAATTAAGGGAACACTAAAATAACACATCCTAGATCTGAATGAATGAAATAATCTTATTAAATACTTTTTTCTTTACATAGTTGAATGTGCTGACAACAAAATCACACAAAAATGATCAATGGAAATCAAATGTATCAACCCATGGAGGTCTGGATTTGGAGTCACCCTCAAAATTAAAGTGGAAAACCACACTACAGGCTGATCCAACTTTGATGTAATGTCCTTAAAACAAGTCAAAATGAAGCTCAGTAGTGTGTGTGGCCTCCACGTGCCTGTATGATCTCCCTACAACGCCTGGGCATGCTCCTGATGAGGTGACGGATGGTCTCCTGAGGGATCTCCTCCCAGACCTGGACTAAAGCATCCACCAACTTCTGGACAGTCTGTGGTGCAACGTGATGTTGGTGGATGGAGCGAGACATGATGTCCCAGATGTGCTCAATTGGATTCAGGTCTGGGGAACGGGCGGGCCAGTCCATTGCATCAATGCCTTCCTCTTGCAGGAACTGCTGACACACTCCAGCCACATGAGGTCTAGCATTGTCTTGCATTAGGAGGAACCCAGGGCCAACCGCACCAGCATATGGTCTCACAAGGGGTCTGAGGATCTCATCTCGGTACCTAATGGCAGTCAGGCTACCTCTGGCGAGCACATGGAGGGCTGTGCGGCCCCCCAAAGAAATGCCACCCCACACCATGACTGACCCACCACCAAACCGGTCATGCTGGAGGATGTTGCAGGCAGTAGAACGTTCTCCACGGCGTCTCCAGACTCTGTCACGTCTGTTACGTGCTCAGTTTGAACCTGCTTTCATCTGTGACGAGCACAGGGCGCCAGTGGCAAATTTGCCAATCTTGGTGTTCTCTAGCAAATGCCAAACGTCCTGCACGGTGTTGGGCTGTAAGCACAACCCCCACCTGTGGACGTCGGGCCCTCATACCACCCTCATGGAGTCTGTTTCTGACCGTTTGAGCAGACACATGCACATTTGTGGCCTGCTGGAGGTCATTTTGCAGGGCTCTGGCAGTGCTCCTCCTGCTCCTCCTTGCACAAAGGCGGAGGTAGCAGTCCTGCTGCTGGGTTGTTGCCCTCCTACGGCCTCCTCCACGTCTCCTGATGTACTGGCCTGTATCCTGGTAGCGCCTCCATGCTCTGGACACTACGCTGACAGACACAGCAAACCTTCTTGCCACAGCTCGCATTGATGTGCCATCCTGGATGAGCTGCACTACCTGAGCCACTTGTGTGGGTTGTAGACTCCGTCTCATGCTACCACTAGAGTGAAAGCACCGCCAGCATTCAAAAGTGACCAAAACATCAGCCAGGAAGCATAGGAACTGAGAAGTGGTCTCTGGTCACCACCTGCAAAACCAGTCCTTTATTGGGGGTGTCTTGCTAATTGCCTATAATTTCCACCTGTTGTCTATTCCATTTGCACAACAGCATGTGACATTTATTGTCAATCAGTGTCGCCTCCTAAGTGGACAGTTTGATTTCACAGAAGTGTGATTGACTTGGAGTTACATTGTGTTGTTTAAGTGTTCCCTTAATTTTTTTGAGCAGTGTATTTTATTTCCACAAACATGAATGACCACACCCTCAGACCCACAGGTTCCCACTGTAACCTTGCCCATCCTGCCCGTCTTACACCCTTTCTAATTTCTCATCCCCTGGATGTATCCAGTGCTTGCAGTACTTTATACCATATAGCATCAAACTGAACTATTCTGCCTCTCTCTGTAGCCCACATGTTTTCAATATTTAGATAATAATGCATTTGATTCATCCTCTGTCTGAACAATGAAGGGTCATTTGATTTCCTTTTTTTAAGCAAAAGTTTTTTCAAAATGATTGATGGAAAAAGTACAGTCCAACCCATTGGGTATCTCACCACTCTCATATGCCATGTCTTGAAATATGCAGATAAATGGATTAAAAGTACATTTATATTGTAGAATTTCTGACAGCCAACTTTCTTTGACTTTATAGCACTCCCAGAAGGCATGAATTATTGAGTCACTGTTAGTTTTACACTTAAGACATGACTCTGCCGTTGTTCTGTAGAATTTGTGAATTTTGTGTCTTGAATAATACATTTTGTACATTAGTTTATACTGGATTAAGTGTACATTTTTGTTGACTGTAATTTTGTTAGTTACAGTTGAAGTCTGAAGTTTACATACACTTAGGTTGGAGTCATTAAAACTAATTTTTAAACCACTTAACAAATTTCTTGTTAACAAACTATAGTTTTGGCAAGTCGGTTAGGACATCTACTTTGGAGGTGTACCTTCAAACTCAGTGCCTCTTTGCTTGACATTATTGGAAAATTAAAAAAAAATCAGCCAAGACCTCAGATAAAAAATTGTAGACCTCCACAAGTCTGCTTCATCCTTGGGAGCAATTTCCAAATGCCTGAAGGTACCAAGTTCATCTGTACAAACAATAGTAAGCAAGTATAAACACCATGGGACCACGCAGCCGTCATACCGCTCAGGAAGGAGACGCAATCTGTCTCCTAGAGATTAACGTACTTTGGTGCGAAAAGTGCAGATCAATCCCAGAACAACAGGAACTTGTGAAGATGCTGGAGGAAACAGGTACAAAAGTATCTATATCCACAGTAAAACAAGTCCTATATCGACATAACCTGAAAGGCCGCTCAGCAAGGAAGAAGCCACTGCTCCAAAACCGCCACAAAAAAGCCAGATTACGGTTTGCAACTGCACATGGGGACAAAGATCGTACTTTTTGGAGAAATTGTCCTCTGGTCTGATGAAACAAAAATAGAACTATTTGGCCATAATGACCATCGTTATGTTTGGAGGAAAAAGGGGGACGCTTGCAAGCCGAAGAACACCATCCCAACCGTGAAGCACGGGGGTGGCAGCATCATGCTGTGGGGGTGCTTTGCTGCAGGAGGGACTGGTGCATCTCACAAAATAGATGGCATCATGAGGAAGGAAAATTATGTGGATATATTGAAGCAACATCTCAAGACATCAGTCAGGAAGTTAAAGCTTGGTCGCAAATGGGTCTTCCAAATGGACAACGACCCCTAAGAATACTTCCAAAGTTTTGGCAAAATGGCTTAAGGACAACATAGTTAAGGTATTGGAGTGGCCATCACAAAGCCCTGACCTCAATCCTATAGAAGATTTGTGGGCAGAACTGAAAAAGCGTGTGCGAGCAAGGAGGCCTACAAACCTGACTCAGTTACACCAGCTCTGTCAGGAGGAATGAGCCAAAATTCACCCAACTTATTATGGGAAACTTTTGGAAGGCTACCCGAAACGTTTGAAACAAGTTAAACAATTTTAAAGGCAACACTACCAAATACTAATTGACTGTCTGTAAACTTCTGACCCACTGGGAATGTGATGAAAGAAATAAAAAGCTGAAATAAATCATTCTCTCTACTATTATTCTGACATTTCACATTCTTAAAATAAAGTGGTGATCCTAACTGACCTAAGACAGGGAATGTGTATTATGAATAAATGTCAAAGAATTGTGAAAAACTGAGTTTAAATGTATTTGGCTAAGGTGTATGTAAACTTCAGACTTCAACTGTATGTTCCAATACTCCCTCCATCGTATGCCAATATCAGTTATTTTTAAGTCTTGGTTCCAATAGTGTATATGTTTTATTCTAAGAGGTTGTCAGTTGGATAGGCTCTGTGTTTATGTCTTCCCTATTATATGAGTATCCTTTTCTGACTCAAATAAGATTCCCTCTACATTGCTCTGATGTCCAAAGATTTCAGATAAAAAATGTTGTGATATAAAACTTTTAAGTGGCATTTATTTAGAAAATATCTACATTTGTCAGTCCAAAATTACTTTTGAATTCTGTCATGGAAATAATTGTATTTCCTGTTACCAAGTCATTTACGGTTTCTGTGCCATTAGTTTTCCATGTGGAACCAATTTATCGGTGAATTCTGAAAAGCTATCCAAGGATTGTTCCATATCGTTATAGTGTTCTTAACTATGAAGTTGTTAAGAATACTTTAACACGTGAAAATATTCTGGGGATGAGCATGCACATCTTCAATATGTACCCATTGTTTCTCTTTAGTGCATTTAACTATATGTCGCAAGTAAAATACGTGTGTGGCGAGTTGATACAATTCCAAGTCTGGAAGATTAAAACCAAAAAAAAAAAAGACATTCTTTAAAAAAGTATACTCGGCCGTAACATGTAAAACATTCCTATTTATTCTATGAGTTTTATTTGCCCACATAAAGTATGTTACGGCCGAGTATACTTTTTTAAAGAATGTCTTCGGTGGGGTAATTGGTATGATGTATCAGATGTAACAAGACAAGGGCTGGGCCTGCAACGGCCATTACGGAGCACCATGGAAAACGACACAAAATGGCTCCCTTGGCTCCCTCCATTCTGCCTCCCCAGTTTATATACTCTTGGCTTCGGGATCATAAAGTTTAGATACTCTTGGCCATAACATCTCATCTGCATGAGTATCAAGTTACACGTTTTAACGTTTATTGTCACGTGCACAGGATACAGCAGGTGTAAAACAGTACAGCGAAATACTTATTTGCAAGCTTTTTCCCCAACAATGCAGTATTAAAGGAAATAATATTATAAAAGGAAGTAATACAAAATAATATAAATTACGAAACATACACACAAAATAGTATGAGATTATATCACTGGAAGTCCATTGTTTTATTTTCTAAAACCATAGAGAATATTACTGCACTATTGTCATGCTGGTAAATGTTTAATGAGAACAGACATATCATTTTCTATAATTTTAGATCGAATTGCAAAACATTTATTGACTATGAAATATTAATATTTACAGTGAGAATATGTACAGACCTTTTAACCACATCCCGAGTGGCCAGGGAAATATATATTATTTTAATGTGGCAAAATTTGTATGTACAGTAGTATTTCACTTTCCATTTACATAGTGAGACACAGTGTCAGTCTCAGCCCCACTTTTCTGTAGAGGCAGGAAGAGAAGAGAGCGATAGAGTGAAGGAAGGAGATAGGAGAGAGGGATGGTTTGGATGATGGACTGTCCAGGGAGATGGATAAGGTCCATTTGGTAAGCCTCTTTGTTGTGACGAAACCCTCTCTGGGTCAACGTGGCCTGGGTGTCGTCCAAGTCGCTGTGACGAGTGGGAGCCGGAGCACTGTGGAGACGGAACACTCCTCCCTCCACACACACACACACACACACACACACACACACACACACACACACACACACACACACACACACACACACACACACACACACACACACACACACACACACACACACACAGGTGTACGGAGGAGGATTCCCCACCTTCACCTTCGCCTCATTCAATAGTCCACGTTAGGAGAGATGGATGAGATGTGTCAGATAAGGAAATGCAACATTTCCTCATTGACTCCCCCTCACACAGCACGAGAACACGAGCTATCTGATTGCTCCAGCTGACGACAGGCTAAAACACTGTCTTCCCTGTAACTAATAGAAAACAGGCCAGATAAAGGACAAAATGGTTTATTACCATCTCCATCATCCCAGACATGTTTCTCTAGAGACGGGAGTTCCTCCCGCCCTCCGTCCACCCCCATTTTAAGTAGCCTCACCTTGGGGATGAGCAGGTAAAACTGTCCCTGTGATGTCCCCACCATGCATCATGTCTAAAGCTGCGGGGAAGTCCCCTTCGGGCCTAGATGGATGATTATGCATTCAATCACCTCAGCTAACTGTGGGTGCTTATCGTTAATTACGACCCGTCTCCGGGTGTTTATTTATTTATACATTATGTATTTATTCATGGGAAGTGTAAGATGTGGTGTTTATAGGGTCCTACAAAAATTGACATAAGGATAGTTGTATTATGTGGTATGAGATTTACATTTTTGTCCTAACTTCTAGTCCCTTAACCCTAAAAGTGCCAACGTATTTTTTTTGCTTCAAATCAAATCAAATCAATTGTTATTTGTCGCATGCTCCGAATACAACTGGTGTGAGACTTTACCGTGAAATGTATGCTTACGAGCCAACAAAGCAGAGTTTTAAAAAATACAAATAAAATAGTAACACAAGTGGAATAACATACACAAGAATGGAGCTATATACCAGTACCAGATCAATGTGGCGCTATATACAGGGAGTACCAGTACCAGATCAATGTGGAGCTATATACAGGGAGTACCAGTACCAGATCAATGTGGACCTATATACAGGGAGTACCAGTACCAGATCAATGTGGAGCTATATACAGGAAGTACCAGATCAATGTGGAGCTATATACAGGGAGTACCAGTACCAGATCAATGTGGAGCTATATACAGGGAGTACCAGTACCATATCAATGTGGAGCTATATACAGGGAGTACCAGTACCAGATCAATGTGGAGCTATACACAGGGAGTACCAGTACCAGATCATTGTGGAGCTATATTTACAGGGAGTACCAGATCAATGTGGAGCTATATACAGGGAGTACCAGTACCAGATCAATGTGGAGCTATATACAGGGAGTACCAGATCAATGTGGAGCTATATACAGGGAGTACCAGTACCAGATCAATGTGGAGCTATATACAGGGAGTACCAGTACCAGATCAATGTGGACCTATATACAGGGAGTACCAGTACCAGATCAATGTGCAGAGGTCCGAGGTACTTGAGGTATATATATACAGTGAGGGAAAAAAGTATTTGATCCCCTGCTGATTTTGTACGTTTGCCCACTGACAAAGAAATGATCAGTCTATAATTTTAATGGTAGGTTTATTTGAACAGTGAGAGACAGAATAACAACAAAAAAATCCAGAAAAACGCATGTAAAAAATGTTATAAATTGATTTGCATTTTAATGAGGGAAATAAGTATTTGACCCCCTCTCAATCAGAAAGATTGAGAGGGGGAAAAGACAGGTGTCTTTCATACAGGTATCAAGCTGAGATTAAGAGCACACTCATAAAGGGAGTGCTCCTAATCTCAGTTTGTTACCTGTATAAAAGACACCTGTCCACAGAAGCAATCAATCAATCAGATTCCAAACTCTCCACCATGGCCAAGACCAAAGAGCTATCCAAGGATGTCAGGGACAAGATTGTAGACCTACACAAGGCTGGAATGGGCTACAAGACCATCGCCAAGCATCTTGGTGAGAAGGTGACAACAGTTGGTGTGATTATTCGCAAATGGAAGAAACACAAAAGAACTGTCAATCTCCCTCGGCCTGGGGCTCCATGCAAGATCTCACCTCGTGGAGTTGCAATGATCATGAGAACGGTGAGGAATCAGCCCAGAACAACACAGGAGGATCTTGTCAATGATCTCAAGGTAGCTGGGAACATAGTCACCAAGAAAACAATTGGTAACACACTACGCCGTGAAGGACTGAAATCCTGCAGCGCCCGCAAGGTCCCCCTGCTCAAGAAAGCACATATACAGGCCCGTCTGAAGTTTGCCAATGAACATCTGAATGATTCAGAGGAGAACTGGGGGAAAGTGTTGTGGTCAGATGAGACCAAAATCGAGCTCTTTGGCATCAACTCAACTCGCCGTGTTTGGAGGAGGAGGAATGCTGCCTATGACCCCAAGAACACCATCCCCACCGTCAAATATGGAGGTGGAAACATTATGCTTTGGGGGTGTTTTTCTGCTAAGGGGACAGGACAACTTTACCGCATCAAAGGGACGATGGACGGGGCCATGTACCGTCAAATCTTGGGTGAGAACCTCCTTCCCTCAGCCAGGGCATTGAAAATGGGTCATGGATGGGTATTCCAGCATGATAATGATCCAAAACACACAGCCAAGGCAACAAAGGAGTGGCTCAAGAAGATGCACATTAAGGTCCTGGAGTGGCCTAGCCAGTCTCCAGACCTTAATCCCATAGAAAATCTGTGGAGGGAGCTGAAGGTTCGAGTTGCCAAACGTCAGTCTCGAAACCTTAATGACTTGGAGAAGATCTGCAAAGAGGAGTGGGACAAAATCCCTCCTGAGATGTGTGCAAACCTGGTGGCCAACTACAAGAAACGTCTGACCTCTGTGATTGCCAACAAGGGTTTTGCCACCAAGTACTAAGTCATGTTTTGCAGAGGGGTCAAATACTTATTTCCCTAATTAAAATGCAAATCAATTTATAACATTTTTGACATACATTTTTCTGTTTTTCTTTGTTGTTATTCTGTCTCTCTCTGTCCAAATAAACCTACCATTAAAATTATAGACTGATCATGTCTTTGTCAGTGGGCAAACGTACAAAATCAGCAGGGGATCAAATACTTTTTTCCCTCACTGTACATGAAGGCAGGGTAACGTGACTAGGCATCAGGATAGATAATAATAAGGTATTTGAGGTAGATATATACATGAAGGCAGGGTAAAGTGACTAGGCATCTGGATAGATAATAATAAGGTATTTGAGGTAGATATATACATGAAGGCAGGGTAAAGTGACTAGGCATCTGGATAGATAATAATAAAGTATTTGAGGTAGATATGTACATGAAGGCAGGGTAAAGTGACTAGGCATCAGGATAGATAATAATAAGGTATTTGAGGTAGATATGTACATGAAGGCAGGGTAAAGTGACTAGGCATCAGGATAGATAATAATAAGGTATTTGAGGTAGATATATACATGAAGGCAGGGTAAAGTGACTAGGCATCTGGATAGATAATAATAAAGTATTTGAGGTAGATATGTACATGAAGGCAGGGTAAAGTGACTAGGCATCAGGATAGATAATAATAAGGTATTTGAGGTAGATATGTACATGAAGGCAGGGTAAAGTGACAAGGCATCAGGATAGATAATAATAAGGTATTTGAGGTAGATATGTACATGAAGGCAGGATAAAGTGACTAGGCATCAGGATAGATAATAATAAGGTATTTGAGGTAGATATGTACAGGAAGGCAGGGTAAAGTGACTAGGCATCAGGATAGATAATAATAAGGTCTTTGAGGTAGATATGTACATGAAGGCAGGGTAAAGTGACTAGGCATCTGGATAGATAACAAAAATATATTTGAGGTAGATATGTACATGAAGGCAGGGTAAAGTGACTAGGCATCTGGATAGATAATAATAAGGTATTTGAGGTAGATATGTACATGAAGGCAGGGTAAAGTGACAAGGCATCAGGATAGATAATAATAAGGTATTTGAGGTAGATATGTACATGAAGGCAGGGTAAAGTGACTAGGCATCAGGATAGATAATAATAAGGTATTTGAGGTAGATATGTACAGGAAGGCAGGGTAAAGTGACTAGGCATCAGGATAGATAATAATAAGGCCTTTGAGGTAGATATGTACATGAAGGCAGGGTAAAGTGACTAGGCATCTGGATAGATAACAAAAATATATTTGAGGTAGATATGTACATGAAGGCAGGGTAAAGTGACTAGGCATCTGGATAGATAATAATAAGGTATTTGAGGTAGATATGTACATGAAGGCAGGGTAAAGTGACTAGGCATCAGGATAGATAATAATAAGGTATTTGAGGTAGATATGGACATGAAGGCAGGGTAAAGTTACTAGGCATCAGGATAGATAATAATAAGGTATTTGAGGTAGATATGTACATGAAGGCAGGGTAAAGTGACTAGGCATCAGGATAGATAATAATAAGAGTCAAATAAAGAACAGAGTAGCAGCAGCAAATGATGTATGTGTGTTTGTGTTGTGTCAGTCTCTGTGTGTGTGTGTGTGTGTGTGCGTGTGCAGTGTGTGTGAATGTGTGAGGGATTTGTATGGGAGTGACAGTGTAGTGTGTGTGAGTGGGTGTGTATATGGTTTGTATATATATAGTCTAGTGAGTGTGCGTAGGCTCAGTGCAAGATAGAGTCAGTGCAGATAGCTTGGGTACCATTAGTTGACTATTGAGCAGTCTGGCTATTGAGCAGTCTTATGGCCTAGGGGTAGAAACTGTCCCAGAGCCTGTTGGTCCGAGAGCCGATGCTCCGGTACCGTTTGCCTGGACGGTAGCAGAGTGAACAGTCAGTCTATGGCTTGGATGTCTGGAGACTTTGGCAATTTTTCGGGCCTTCCTCTGACACCGCCAGAGGTCCTGGATGGCAGGGAGCTCGGCCCCAGTGATGTACTGATCTGTCCGCGTCACCCTCTGTAGCACTTTGCGGTCAAGGACGGTGCATTTGCCATACCAAGCGGTGATGCAGCGAATCAAGATGCTCTCGATGGTGCAGCTGTATAACTTTTTGAGAATATCAGGGCCCATGCCAAATCTTTTGAGCCTCCTGAAGGGGAAGAGGCGCTGCCGTGCCTTCTTCACAACAAGTGTGTGTGGACCATGTTATGTCCTTAGTGATGTGGACGCCAAAGAACTTGAAGCTCTCGACCCGCTCCACAACAGCCCCGTCGATGTGGATGGGGGCGTGGTCTGCCCTCCTTTTCCTGTAGTCCACGATCAGCTCCTTGGTCTTACTGACGTTGTGGGAGAGGTTGTTGTCCTGGCACCACACGGTTAAGTCTCTGACCTCCTCTCTGTAGGCTGACTCATCGCCATGGGTGATCAGGCCTACCACCGTCATGTCTTCAGGAAACTTGATGATGGTGTTGGAGTTGTGCGTGGCCACTCAGTCGTGGGTGAACAGAGAGTACAGGAGGGGACTAAGCACACACCCCTGAGGGGCCCCGTGTTGAGGGTCATCGTGGCGGAGGTGTTGTTGCCTACCCTCACCACCTGGGGGCGGCCCGTCAGGAAGTCCAGGATCCAGTTGCAGAGGCAGGGGTTCAGTCCCAGGGTCCCTAGCTTGGAGATGAGCTTGGAGGGGACAATGGTGTTGAACACTGAGCTGTAGTCTATGAACAGCATTGTCCAGGTGGGAGAGGGCAGTGTGAAGTGCAATAGAGATTGCGTCATCTGTGGATCTGTTGGGGCGGTATGCGAATTGGAGTGGGTCTAGTGTATCTGTGATGATGGTGTTGATGTGTGTCATGACCAGCCTTTTCAAAGCACTTCATGATTACAGATGTGAGTGGTACAGGGCGAAAGTAATTCATGCAGGTTACCTTGGAACTCTTGGGAATAGGGAAAATGGTGGTCAGCTTGAAACAGGTTGGAATTACAGACTGTGACAAGGATAGATTGAAAATGTCTGTGAAGACACTTGCCAGCTGGTCTGAGCATGCTTTGAGAACGCGCCCTTGTATTCTGTCTGGCCCAGAGGCCTTTTGATTTTTAACCTGTTTAAAGGTTTTGCTCACATTCGCCATGGAGAGCGAGATCACACAGTGATCCGGAAGAACAGGGGCTTTCAAGCAAAGGCACAGTGTTATATTCCTCAACGCGAGCAATAGAAAGCATTTAGCTTGTTTGGGAGTTCTGCGTCGCTGGGCAACACATGGCTGGGTTTTTCTGTTTGTAATCCGTTATCGTCTGCAAGCCCTGCCGCATACAATGAGCGATGGCAGCAGTGTTATAGGATTCCACCATCCTCCTATATTGTTCTTTTGCATGTGTGATGTCTTGTCCGAGGTCATGAACAAAAAAAATGTATGCACTCACTAACTGTAAGTCGCTCTGGATAAGAGCGTCTGCTAAATGACTAAAATGTAAAAAATGTCATAGCAGGCTTTCTTGTAGGCGTCCATGTCCGTGTCCCGTTCCTTGTAAGCGGTAGCTCTAGCCTTTAGCCCAGCGTGGATGTTGCCTTTAATCCATGTTTTTTTTTGATTTGGACACGTTTTTATAGTCACTGTGGGGACGACATCGTCTATGCACTTATTTATGAAGCCCGTGACTGTTGTGGTAAACTCCTCAACGTTATCGGATGAATCCCAGAACATATCCCTAGAAAAACGGTCTTGTCTGCTTCGTCCGACCACTTCCATACTGAGCGCATCACTGGTACTTCCTGTTTGAGCTTTTGTTTTGTAAACAGGAAGCAGGAGAATGTAGCCATGGTCAGAAGGTAGGACGAGGCCTTGCATGCTTTTATGTGTGTAGAATAAAAGTGTTCTAGAGTTTTAGAGCCCCTAGTGGCAACAGGAGACGTGTTGGTAGAACTGAGGTAGGACGGTTTTAAAGTCTCCCTGAGAAACGCTGCCTCTGGGTGAGCGGTTTCTTATTTGTTTATGGCCCCGTACAGTTCGCTGAGTGCCAAGAGTGGTGTTGGATTGAGGCGGGATGGGGCGGGACAAGAGCTAACAGGGGTCATTTTTGATTGCAAAGAGACACTATCAGTCAAGCAGTAACACTTTTTATTTTATTAATATTTTGCTACACGAGTAAATTGTTAAATTTCCCTAAAAATAAGCATATATTTAAACATGTCCACACATTTATAGTCAAATTTGAAGTTTCAGAATATATGTTTTTCATGTTTTGAACAGATATTTTGATCACTTTAATCAATAGCCACTTGATATGAACGTTTTTTCTGTTATTCATTCAAGGTGTTGTGTTTCTGTGATACTGAGACGCTGAGAAACTGGCGATAGAGCTAATCTGACATACCGATGCGACATAAGATGGCCACGGATATGAGCGATATAGGCGATCTGGGCGCTGGTGCCATCAGACCTTTAGCTCTAACTTTGGAACGCTATGGGCTATCAACTCATTTCCAATTCCATCTGGAAGATGAGGGCCTCGACTTTGTATAGAGACATTGACTGAAAGCTAAATATGCATTTACATTTTTTTTTTTTTTTTTTTTAGTTATAGAGGCTGCCATCAAATGTTTGATCCCTGTTGCCGCTTTTAGGGTTAAGAGTTAACACACATATGTTGGGTTACACACATGCGTGCATGGACACAGGCATGCACTCACACACACACACACACACACACACACACACACACACACACACACACACACACACACACACTCACACACACACACACACACACACACACACACACACACACACACACACACACACAAGTCAATGAAGTATGTACTGGCAATGGTCTCAGTCAGGAGGAGGTGCTGAAACATAGTGGGAGAGATATAACATTTAGACAGTATCACCGGTGGAAAGACAATGCAACACATGACGCATCTCATTCTCACCTGATCCCACTGCTAGACATAGGAAATGCTTTTGTCCGTGTGATTGTGTATCACACACTCAAAGGCACGTCACACACACACACACTCAGGCGAATGCCACACACACACACACACACACACACACACACACACACATACGCACCACTGAAGCAGCAGACATATATTATCTGCTGACTCACCTGATAAAATAGCAGCTGCCAGAAATGCTCAACTTTGATCCAGTGGTGCCCTCGTACATATTTAGTGAAAATGACTAATGCTTTCCATGACTCCATTTAGTCTACCATAAAACTGCCAGGACACAACATGAGCTGTAGACATATTTATATATTTGACATTTTAGTATGACTTCTTATTGTGTTATATTTTAGTATGACTTCTTATGGTGTTATATTTTAGTATGACTTCTTATGGTGTTATCTTTTAGACTATATTTTGAAGTTTGAAGCAGAATAGCCAACCTCATCATAAAAATTATAATTCAATGAAATGTTACTATCGACCACCCCATGCAAAATATAGAATTCGAAATGAACGGAGGCGGTTTGGATATGGGATATGGGATATGGGAAAATGGCCTTGATATTTAGTCATTGTTACATGAATAGAGCTTTGACTACCAATGAGAACGAAATGTCTGAAAATAAAACTATCTACAGCACAAGAAAAGTGTTGGACAATGACTCCCCAAACCAGAAACTCTGGTTATATCATAGTGTTTAAAGAAGATCAACGATTAATACCGACACAGGAAATGACTGCAGTGACTCAGGTATGACATGCTTTGTGTCTAGCAGATTCAGTAAATGGGCATTCCATTCAATAGCATTCAATAGCAACAATATTGTTTGAAATTACATGTTATGTCAATGGGTCAGAGACAGAGCAATGCAGGGAAGTGTATGGGTACAATGGCACTGAAAGGTGGAGATGTGGTCTGTACAAAGAGAACACTCCCCAATGGAAGAAAGTAAGAAAGAAAGAAACACACTTCAATAGAAAGAGAAAGGGTGACCTAAGGCTGACATGTACACGACATGGGAGAAGAGTTCCATGGACATAGAATAGCTTTGATGTTTTGTTCCTTGTATTGTCAAGCAATACTCTTTGATCAATAGGTAGAATTATGACAAATAGCTAGCTAGCTACAACAGTTCATGTAACAAAACAAATATATATATATATATATAGCTTATCAGATATTATTATCCCAAAACATTATAATTTATCTTTATGGAAAAGAGAGACAGTCACCATGCATAATGATTTCTCAGTTCCTATATGACATCATGCAGTATTGACTTTGATTAGAACCAATCACAGAAACAGCCTAGTCTACACAGGGAAACAGTGGTAAGACCGGTTGTAATTGGGCCAGTCTGACTGGAGTCAGAACAATCATGACAGGAAGAGAGACAAGATTGGTGTTCACAACCTTACTAACCATAGCTTCATTACATTTACATTTTAGTCATTTAGCAGACGCTCTTATCCAGAGCGACTTACAGTTAGTGAAACATATATTTTTATACTGGCCCCCCGTGGGAATCGAACCCACAACCCTGGCGATGCAAACGCCATGCTCTATCAACTGAGCTACATCCCTGCCGGCCATTCCTTCCCTACCCTGGACGACGCTGGGCCAATTGTGCGCCGCCCCATGAGTCTCCCGGTCGCGGCCGGCTGCGACAGAGCCGGGATTGAAAGCAGCCATGTGATGTAAGATATAGTGTATAGAATCTGTACACTAACCTGTAACCATATTATTCAAAGCAGTAAGGACTAGCCTGTCTAGAGCAGAAATGGCCCATTAAATCATCAGCTGGCATCACATTTTCTACATTTTAGTCATTTTAGCAGACGCTCTTATCCAGAGCGACTTACAGTTAGTGAGTGCATACATTTTTCATACTGCCCCCCCGTGGGAAACAAACCCACAACCCTGGCGTTGCAAGCGCCATGCTCTACCAACTGAGCTACAGGGGACCAATCATTACTCACCTCCCCTCGGCAAAATACCATTCAGGCCATCTGCAAAGATGTACAGGTCAAGAGTTTTGCTCTTTAAAGGTTTTTGTTTTAGTTCAAGTTTATCCACTCTTTTATTAGGTTCACTTTATGTTTACTTTGAGGTTTCTTTTCACAAGTCTATGTTTCACACGTTTTAGCCCCTCAGGGTATTGTACCAGTTTTATACTCCCACTGAGGTCTTTATACCCACACCACCCACACCACCCAACACCACCCACACCACCCAACACCACCCACACCACCCAACACCACCCACACCACCCACACCACCCAACACCACCCAACACCACCCACACCACCCAACACCACCCACACCACCCACACCACCCAACACCACCCAACACCAGCCGACACCACCCACACCACCCAACACCAGCCAACACCACCCAACACCACCCAACACCACCCACACCACCCAACACCACCCAACACCAGCCGACACCCAAACATGACACCTCATTTCTGACAAGAAGACCCAGGCCTTTTGGGGTTATGTTTAAATACCCAGGCCTTTTGGGGTTATGTTTAAATACCCAGACCTATGGGGTTATGTTTAAATACCCAGACCTATGGGGTTATGTTTAAAGACCCAGACCTATGGGGTTATGTTTAAATACCCAGGCCTTTTGGGGTTATGTTTAAATACCCAGACCTATGGTGTTATGTTTAAAGACCCAGACCTATGGGGTTATGTTTAAATACCCAGACCTATGGGGTTATGTTTAAAGACCCAGACCTATGGGGTTATGTTTAAATACCCAGACCTATGGGGTTATGTTTAAAGACCCAGACCTATGGGGTTATGTTTAAATACCCAGACCTATGGGGTTATGTTTAAAGACCCAGACCTATGGGGTTATGTTTAAAGAACTAGACCTATGGGGTTATGTTTAAATACCCAGACCTATGGGGTTATGTTTAAAGACCCAGACCTATGGGGTTATGTTTAAAGAACTAGACCTATTTACATTTAAAAATAATAATAAATAAATGTATGTATTGTCCTGTCATGATGGAATGGTCCCCAGCCCTATACCCTAGACACCCACCCCAGCGACCCATACACTAACGAGAAGTCCTTCTCTGTTTTAAGTAGCCTATACGCAGCCAAATCAGAAAGATGAACACGGTCAGAGACCCACTAAAGCAGCACCGCCCCCTCAAGATTATAAACCTGCCTGGCAGGCTTGGTCCAACAAAGCCAAAGCCCCCTGATGAGTGAGCATGATATACAAGGAATTTCTCAAAGCTGCTAATGAGAACCTTGACGACCTTGTACCTAGCCGGTGGGGATTCCGGTGGGGTACCCCCACCCAGGTAGTGGCAGTGCTGGCAACACTAGCTGCAGTAACCCATGGGGAAGGGGTCACACTCGGACAATCAGAGAGGGGGCAAATTATTGTGGCCCTGGTGGCACAAAATAATCAAAGGTCTGACTGCACTAAGATGCTTGGGAAAATGGTCACAACGGCGGAACAGCGTGTGTGTGTTTCAGGGTAAAGAGGTGTAGCTGATCTCCATCAACTAGGACTTCACATTGGTTAATCAAATCTCCCAATTTTTGCAAATTATTGCTAAATTTTGCATGCCTTCTCGGCGTTGGAAATGCTTTTGGCGGATGATCTGCTTCTGTTCTGTGGGTGGCACTGTGTGCTCTTTTTGAAGGATGGGTCCCGGTCTCTCAGGGGCCCTGGGATCCGGGGGGATGGGGGTGGTCTGCCGGTCACTGGGATGACAACCCAACTCGGGATGGGTTTAGTGGGTGGAATAGTGGAGAACAATTGGAGGTTTACAGTGGCTTGTAAAAGTATTCACCCCCCTTGGCATTTTTCCTATTTTGTTGCCTTACAACCTGGAATTAAAATTGATTTTTTGGGGGGTTGTATCATTTGATTTAAACAACATGCCTACCACTTTGAAGATGCTAAATATGTTTTATTGTGAAACAAACAAGAAATAAGACCAAAAAAAAGAAAACTTGAGCGTGCATAACTATAGTCAATACTTTGTAGAGCCACCTTTTGCAGCAATTAAAGCTGCAAGTCTCTTGGGGTATGTCTCTATAAGCTTGGCACATCTAGCCACTGGGATTTTTGGCCATTCTTCAAGGCAAAACTGCTCCAGCTCCTTCAAGTTGGATGGGTTCCGCTGGTGTACAGCAATCTTTAAGTCATACCACAGATTTTCAGTTGGATTGAGGTCTGGGCCTTGATTAGGCCATTCCAAGACATTTAACTATTTCCCCTTAAACCACTTGAGTGTTGCTTTAGCAATACAATTAGGGTCATTGTCCTGCTGGAAGGTAAACCTCCATCCCAGTCTCAAATCTCTGGAAGTCTGAACCAGTTTTCCCTACTGAATTTCCATGTATTTAGTGCCATCCATCATTCCTTCAATTCTGACCAGTTTCCTAGTCCCTGCCGATTAAAAACATCCCCACAGCATGATGCTGCCACCACCATGCTTCACTGTGGGGATGGTGTTCTCGGGGTGATGAGAGGTGTTGGGTTTGCGCCAGACATAGCGTTTTCCTTGATGGCCAAAAAGTTCAATTTTACTCTCATCTGACCAGAGTACCTTCTTCCATATGTTTGGGGAGTCTCCCACATGCCTTTTGGCGAACACCAAACGTGTTTGCTTATTTTTTTCTTTAAGCATTGGCTTTTTTCTGGCCACTCTTCTGTAAATACCAGCTCTGTGGAGTGTACAGCTTAAAGTGGTCCTATGGACAGATACACCAATCTCCGCTGTGGAGCTTTTCAGCTCCTTCAGGGTTATCTTTGGACTCTTTGTTGCCTCTCTGATTAATGCCCTCCTTGCCTGGTCCGTGAGTTTTGGTGGGCGGCCCTCTCTTGGCAGGTTTGTTGTGGTGCCATATTCTTTCAATTTTTAAATAATGGATTTAATGGTGCTCTGTGGGATGTTCAAAGTTTCTGATATTTATTTATAACCCAACCCTGGTCTGTACTTCTCCACAACTTTGTCCCTGACCTGTTTGGAGAGCTCCTTGGTCTTCATGGTGCCGCTTGCTTGGTGGTGCCCCTTGCTTAGTGGTGTTGCAGACACTGAGGCCTTTCAGAAAAGGTGTATATATACTGAGATCATGTGACAGATCATGTGACACTTAGATTGCACACAGGTGGACTTTATTTAACTAATTATGTGACTTCTGAAGGTAATTGGTTGCATCAGATCTTATTTAGGGGCTTCATAGCAAAGGGGATGAATACATATGCACGCACTCCTTTTCCATTAATTAAAAAAATGCCAAGGGGGATGAATACTTTTGCAAGGCACTGTACATAAGTATTCAGACCCTTTACTCAGTACTTTGTTGAAGCACCTTTGGCTGCGATTACAGCATCAAGTCTTCTTGGGTATGACGCTACAAGCTTGGCACACCTGTATTTGGGGAGTTTCCAACCCTAATCTGTACTTCTCCACAACTTTGTCCCTGACCCGCTTGCTTGGTGGTGCCCCTTGCTTAGTGGTGTTGCAGACTCAGGGGCCTTTCAGAACAGGTGTATATATACTGAGATGATGTGACACTTA
This sequence comes from Coregonus lavaretus, assembly GCF_964263955.1. Classification (NCBI taxonomy): domain Eukaryota; kingdom Metazoa; phylum Chordata; class Actinopteri; order Salmoniformes; family Salmonidae; genus Coregonus; species Coregonus lavaretus. The sequence goes on from NC_139998.1 coordinate 56,947,490, forward strand.
GATTGCACACAGGTGGACTTTATTTAACTAATTATGTGACTTCTGAAGGTAATTGGTTGCACCAGATCTTATTTAGGGGCTGCATAGCAAAGGGGGTGAATACATAGGCACGCACCACTTTTCCGTTATTTATTTTTTAGAATATTTTGAAACAAGTTATTTTTTTCATTTCACTTCACCAATTTGGACTATTCTGTGTATGTCCATTACATGAAATCCAAATAAAAATCAATTTAAATTACAGGTTGTAATACAACAAAATAGGAAAAACGCCAAGGGGGATGAATACTTTTGCAAGTCACTGTACCAGTTTCATTTAAGGACCAAAAAAGTGACAGCTGTCCCATATAGATTGCAAAATAGTTTGAAAGAGATTTTTGATGTACCGATTCCATGGCACATGGTTTATGAATTTTTCAAATTAAGTTATTAGACAAAATTCTCGCAACCAATCGAATTTTAGATATATATGGGGGATACCATATATCCCAGCTCTGCAGATTTTGCTGCGAAGAGACAGAAGCATTAGATAATTTGTTTTGGTACTGTCCATATGTAGCTTGTTTTTGTTCGCAGGTCCAGGAATGGCTGAAGAATTGTTACATTTACCTGGAGCTAACTCTGCAAATAGTAAATCGATCAATAAAATAATATTGCTTTTAGCAAATATGTTTATCTTTAATTTACAATCTGTCGGAACAATGACAATAGAAAGGTTCATACATTTTGTGAAACATCACAGCACAGTTGAAAAATATATGCCAAAAGAAATCCAAAATGGATGGTGTTAAGAGATAAAAGGGTGGGGTTGAGTGTGGCTGAAGGGTGGGACTAATAACAACAAGATAACTAATGTAAAATAGATTGTGTCCGTAAAATGTATATAGTATGTAGAAGCCAAGTGTTGTTGTTCATTAGTTTACTCCAATTAGGGGAGGGGTGGTAGAAAATAATAACGGAAAATATATTTTTTAAAAGATGTGTATCATCGGAAAGTATTCAGACCCCTTGACTTTTTCCACATTTTGTTACAGTACAGCCTTATTCTAAAATGGATTAAATTGTTATTTTCCCCCTCATCAATCTACACACAATACCCCATAATGACAAAGCAAAAACTGAAATAACACATTTACATATGCATTCAGACACTTTACTCAGTACCTTGTCGAAGGATGATTACAGCCTCGAGTCTTCTTGGGTTTGACGCTACAAGCTTGCATACCTGTATTTAGGGAGTTTGTCCAATTCCTCTCTGCAGATACTCTCAAGCTCTGTCAGGTTCGATGGGGAGCGTCGCTGCACAGCTATTTTCAGGTCTCTCCAGAGATGTTCGATTGGGTTCAAGTCCGGGCTCTGGCTGGGCCACTCAAGGACATTCAGAGACATGTCCCGAAGCCACACCTGCGTTGTCTTGGCTGTGTGCTTAGGGTCATTGTCCTGTTGGAAGGTGAACCTTCGCCCAAGTCTGAAGTCCTGAGTGCTCTGGAGCAGGTTTTAATCAAGGATCTCTCCACTTTACTCCGTTCATCTTTCCCTCTGTCTCCCAGTCCCTGCCGCTGAAAAACATACCCACAGCATGATGCTGCCACCACCATGCTTCACCGTAGGGATGGTGCCAGGATTCTTCCAGATGTGACGCTTGGCATTCAGGCCAAAGAGTTCAATCTTGGTTTAATCAGACCAGAGAATCTTGTTTTTCATGGTCTGAGAGTCCTTTAGGTGCCTTTTGAAAAACTCCAAGCAGGCTGTCATGTGCCTTTTACTGAGGAGTGACTTCCGTCTGGCCAATCTCCCATAAAGGCCTGATTGGTGGAGTGCTGCAGAGATGGTTGTCCTTCTGGAAGGTTCTCCCATCTCCACAGAGGAACACTGGTGCTTTGTCAGAGTGACCATCGGGTTCTTGGTCACCTCCCTGACCAAGGCCCTTCTCCCCCGATTGATCAATTTGGCCGGGTGGCCAGCTCTAGGAAGAGTCTTGGTGGTTCCAAACTTCTTCTGTTTAAGAATGATGGAGGCCACTGTGTTCTTGGGGACCAATGCTGCAGACATTTTTGGTACGCTTCCCCAGATCTGTGCCCCGACACAATCCTGTCTCGGAGCTCTATGGACAAGTCCTTCGACCTCATGGCTTGGTTTTTGCTCTGACATGTACTGTCAGCTGTGGGACCTTATATAGACAGGTGTGTGCCTTTCCAAATCATGTCCAATCAATTGAATTTACCACAGGTGGACTCCAATCAAGTTGTAGAAACAGTAAAAATAAGATCAATGGTAACAACACGCACCTGAGCTCAATTTCGAGTCTCACATCAAAGGGTCTGAATACTTATGTCAATAAGGTATTTCTTAAATATTTTTTTATACATTTGCAAAAATTTCTAAAAACCTGTTTTCACTCTCTCATTATGGGGTATTGTGTGTAGATTGATGAGGAAAAAAACAATTTAATCAATTTTAGAATAAGGCTGTAACGTAACAAAATGTGGAAAAAGGGAAGGGGTCTGAATACTTTACAAATGCACTGTATATGAGGGTGCTGAGAACATCATGGAAGCTATTTTATGAGGGTGGTGAGAACATTGTACATGATACACCTATTGTAGTCGGACGCAATTAAAATGGGGAAACGTTGATCTCCTTTTCATCTTTACAGTTCAAGTTTGAAGGTACACACTTGCATTTTTCTGGTTTTCCACAAGTTGCTCAGCAAACACAGTATATGCATATTCATGTGATAAATTAGACAAACTGGCGAAGTGAGTTATAAAGAAATTATTTTTCACAACAAGGATAGAGAGGACAAATATAATGAATTATAATCATATAAACGGTTTTAGTATTTCTACTAGTCTCTCAAATGATGCTTGCCATCCAAATTGCAGCCCTAACAAGCCATTATTTAATTACAATTAGGACATGCTGAACTTCAAATGCACTGAACTTCCCAAATATAATCGTTAATTAAAGAAAATAGACAAATGGATGCTTGCAATTGAGCTCACCTCTGTTGGATCAACATGTTGTGTTGCCAAGTACAGGGAGAATCAATTGTGTTTCTTCACAGAAAATGTGTGAAAGCAACTGAGGCGAAGCAGGGTAGAAAGTGAGCAGTTTTTCCCCTCCCTAACCTGGCATCAAAAGAGTTCAATATTGAACGATTTTAAAACTGCCAATCAGATGTTTTCCTTGAAAAATGAATCCTATGTTTGGAGAGTGTGAAGCCTTTGGAACATAGCCTAATGTGGTTGAGTGGAATCTAGATTATATGAACCCATACCATATAGACACAATCAATTCGGAATAACAAGAAATGTATCTTACGAGAATACCACAAGGGAACTGAAACTACAGATTGATGTCTCCCAACCCTGAAACGAGTTAAAACATTGTGCAGAGTTTCTCATTCCAATGTTTCCTTTTTGCCCATGAGACTCTGACTCCATTTGCCCTCGTCCACTCAGCAGATTCCATCCCATTTTCCCATCGATTCCCCCAGCGAACGCCCTCTCCTCTCCTCTGCCATAGAGGAGCAAATTAAAAACTGAAAGCTCAAAATATGTGGTTGGGCTCAGGTCTACATGAGGGGAAGGTGATGAGAATATGTCCTCTGTAGTGGTTTTTTTTTTCACTAAACATACAACATACATTTGATCACAGTGTAGTACTATATTCAACACCCATATACAGCGACTGAATAGCCAATATGACACCAATAACTGACGGTATCAAAAGAGCACCCAAAAGATGTTGTCTCTTCAGTTTTACATCTACTGTATATTCTATGTTTAAAAACACTACATTCACTTGTACCCAATGAGAGTCCAGATGAGAGTGGGATAACTCTCCATGTAACTTAGTCCAGATGAGAGTGGGATAACTCCCCATTTAACTTAGTCCAGATGAGAGTGGGATAACTCCCCATTTAACTTAGTCCAGATGAGAGTGGGATAACTCCCCATTTAACTTAGTCCATATGAGAGTAGGATAACTCCCCATTTAACTTAGTCCAGATGAGAGTGGGATACCTCCCCATTTAACTTAGTCCAGATGAGAGTGGGATAACTCCCCATTTAACTTAGTCCAGATGAGAGTGGGATAACTCCCCATTTAACTTAGTCCAGATGAGAGTGGGATAACTCCCCATTTAACTTAGTCCAGATGAGAGTGGGATAACTCCCCATTTAACTTAGTCCAGATGAGAGTGGGATAACTCCCCATTTAACTTAGTCCAGATGAGAGTGGGATAACTCCCCATTTAACTTAGTCCAGATGAGAGTGGGATAACTCCCCATTTAACTTAGTCCAGATGAGAGTGGGATAACTCCCCATTTAACTTAGTCCAGATGAGAGTGGGATAACTCTCCATGTAACTTAGTCCAGATGAGAGTGGGATAACTCCCCATTTAACTTAGTCCAGATGAGGGTGGGATAACTCCCCATTTAACTTACTTGTACCCATTCTTAATAATGTGAAAAGTGGGTGCTATTTCAACCATGAATCATATTATGCAATAATAATAATAATAATAATAATAATAATAATAATAATAATAATAATAATAATAATAATAATAATAATAATAATAATAAAGCCAACCATTGCAATAACATTCCATTTCCATCCTTCCTACATCTTAAGTCATTTCCCAAAGTTGATGAAAATCATATCCCTTCAATCTTGTGGTTGGCTAATAAGTTAAACAGGCATGTATATACATTCGGTCGTAATATAATAATAATAATATGCCATTTAGCAGACGCTTTTATCCGAAGCGACTTACAGTCATGTGCGCATACATTTTTGTGTATGGGTGGTCCAGGGGATCGAACCCACTACCCTGGCGTTACAAGCGCCGTGCTCTACCAGCTGAGCTACAGAGGACTACATCACCATTAGCTTTGGAAATATGTGCCAGACTTATGAACAGAAAGGTCACTGAGGATTTGTTTTACCCCCATATATAACTCTGTGTTGTTGTTTTTAATCGCACTGCTTTGCTTTATCTTGGCCAGGTCGCAGTTGTAAATGAGAACTTGTTCTCAACTGGCTTACCTGGTTAAATAAAGGTGAAAAAAATAAAAAATAAAAAATTAAAAAGATTTGCACTGCATGTACCAAAGTGCCAAGATTTGACCATATACTGTATGTGGTGAGTTTAACTGTGTCATGGCTGAGGTGTATGATGTGTGGAAGTCAAGCGCAGGACACCGAAGCTTAGTCCAACAAAGTTTACTGTGAAAAAACCACCAGGCAAGGATACAGTAAACGGCCTCAATAAAACAGAGGCGAGCAATACGCAAACTATGCGTATAACAAAATAAACAAAGAAACAGATACAAAAACACGCAGCACAACGGACAGGCGAACAACAACACACAATCTAACCAATACAAAACAGGGAACTTATAGGACACGTAATCAGACACAAACGGACACCGGTGTAAAAGACAGACCAAAGCAATCACACCAAGAAACATTCAACGGTGGCAGCTAGTGCTCCGGGGACGGCGAACGCCGAAGCCTGCCCGAACTAGGAGGAGGAGCAGTCTCGGCAGAATCCGTGACAAACTGTAGCCAACGGAATCCAGCAATATACTCTAACTGAATTGAGTACATTTAAATGGCATAGCAATGAGGGTTATAATACCTATGTAATGTCTCAATAAACTCTGCCTAATTATATATGTGTTACATTTTCAAGTTTAGACAGCACTCTAACAAATGCATCTCAATGTTTATTTCATTCAGTATCAATGTTAGATCTCAAATTGTGACACTCACGGTTTCCCATATAGTCTGGCTGTCCATTAATTATATATCTTCTTAGTTTTATGAATGTGGCCATCTAAGACTTTAAACATAACCCCATAGCCTGGGTCTTTAAACATAACCCCATAGGCCTGGGTCTTTAAACATAACCCCATAGGTCTGGGTCTTTAAACATAACCCCATAGGTCTGGGTATTTAAACATAACCCCATAGGTCTGGGTCTTTAAACATAACCCCATAGGTCTGGGTCTTTAAACTAACCCCATAGGTCTGTTTTGTTTTGTATATATATATATATATATATATATATATATATATATATATATATATATATATATATTATTATTTTATTTCTTTATGGGGTAGATCAGCTTTAATATTGCAGATAGATTGTCGCTTCCATCAATGTAATTGTCTGCATAATTTCCAATCCCCCATATATTTTCTTGTAAAAATATACAGTGCATTCGGAAAGTATTCAGACCCCTTTACTTTTTCCACATTTTGGTACGGGTGTAGTCTCCTAAACTAAAAAAAAAAATCCTCAGCAATCTACACACAATACCCCATAATCACAAAGCGAAAACAGGTTTTTTGAAATGTTTGCAAATGTATACAAAAAAATAAATAAAAAAAATACCTTATTTACAAAAGTATTCAGACCCTATGCTATCAGACTAGAAATTGAGCTCAGGAGCATCCTGTTTCCTTGATGTTTCTAAACCTTGATTGAAATCGCATGTGGCAAATACAATTTGATTTCATTTCATTTGGAAAGGCACACAAAGCCCACAGTTGACAGTGAATGTCAGAGCAAAAACCAAGCCATGAGTTGTCTCTCTCTCTTTCAGTTAACACATTCTAACTAAATTGTTAAACTTCTTCCCTCATGTGAATGGCTTTTTTTTGGGGGGGGGGAACTTCAGTTCCATGTTGAAGATTATTCCCAATTACCCAGTGTGCTCTCTCTGTGAAATATTCTCTCTCTCTGACTCTCTGCAGTTTCGGTGCTGTCTTGTGTATATACCTGCTGCCCACTGTGAGCTTCTCAGAGACTGGACGTGCTGTCGTCTGTAAGGCCTGTCAGTGTCACTGGTACTTGGTATTTGTTTAAGCCCTGCCTCAACTCAACGTGATGTCACTGACGTTTCAAAAGCCCCTCTACTCCCCCACCCACCCTGCCTCTCTCAATCTCTTTCCTCTTTTCCTCTTCCCTCCTCCCTTTCTTTGACTACCTCTTGCCTCTCCTATCTCAATTATGTCCTTCTATGTCTGTCTTCCAGGTGTTGGTGTTCTCCACCCCCCCCCCCCCCCCCCCCGCATCCCATTGAAGCACACAAACAGCGTCACCTTCCCCTCCGTTGGTCAACAGTCTAGTGGGATATACACTGTTTAGAACGGTGTAAAGAAAAACACCCTTGTGTTTTCCTGAGGCTTTACAGTTAATTTGACAGTTGGCACCATCCGTTTGTCATTTAAAATCCTGAAGCTAGTGTTTCCCTAGCACCAGTCACCGTAATAACTATTGTGCTAGGCGTACTGCTAACCTAAAGTCATTTAACAGCTCATAATTACCCATAATGCCAAGCTCAGTTTGCAGTTACTGGAGGATCCTGGAGGATCCTGCCGAGCGGTTCATCTTAGAGCTCATCGGGACTCATTGACAAATATTTCAAGGACCGGCTGTTATGTTTACACACTACGGAAAATAAAACTTTTTTTGCCTCATAATAACTCAACCTGGGCTTCACTGTCAGATATTTTTATCGTCGGCATCAAACATGTCGGTTGTAATTACAGGCTAATTTGCTCTGCCCCCCTGATGTTTCTAAACTGTACATGTTGGGAAAACTGTTGCAACGTGTGATATTTCTGTACTCCCCAAGGGGTTTGGAGATGACTTGCTCCCACATTTTAACTGGGGTGGTGTAATGAGCTTGGCATTATGGGTAATTATGACCTGTTAAATGAGTAAAAGGCCCAAAGCGTTTGATTGATCTTTTCCGCCGTTGGAAGTTTTAACTGGTTTACCTAATTAAAGTGTTTTATCCTTGTCTTTAGGCTACAGGTGAGAGTCTCACCTATACCTTCTATAAATATGACAATCATCATAATCCTTACGCAACCCATGAGATTGAACCTATGTCATATAGTTGGCAAAGTACATAAAAGAGAGAGAATATTTTGTGGCTCAACGTACTGTATGTGAATTTTAAAAAATCAAGTATGCTTTAAATGCCAGGATGTTATCCTCACTTCGGCTTTTCATCTAATTCGCACACATTTCGGGAATTTCACAGCCACAATGCATTGTAAGAGGGGGACTGCGAGTTTTGATTGCTAGCTAGCTACCTAGATATCTTCAAGTAAACATTAAAACAACTTGGAAGATGGTGAGTAGCGAAGCTTCTGTTGTGGTGTTCAAATATACAGTTGAAGTTGGAAGTTTACATACACCTTAGCCAAATACATTTAAACTCAGTTTTTCACAATTCTTGACATTTAATCATAGTACAAATTCCCTGTCTTAGGTCTGGTCTTAGGTTTGTAGGCCTCCTGGCTCGCACACGCTTTTTCAGTTCTGCCCACACATTTTCTACAGGATTGAGGTCAGGTTTTTTTTTGATGGCCACTTGACTATGTTGTCCTGAAGCCATTTTGCTACAACTTTGGAAGTATGCTTGGGGTCATTGTCCATTTGGAAGACCCATTTGCGACCAAGCTTTAACTTCCTGACTGATGTCTTGAGATGTTGCTTCAATATATCCACATCATTTTCCTTCCTCATGATGCCATCTATTTTGTGAAGTGCACCAGTCCCTCCTGCAGCAAAGCACCCCCCACAGCATGATGCTGTAAATGCATTAAAAAACAAAATCCACTCACACATCTGAGGTGCGGTAACAATTAGACGGCAGGTAGCTTTAGTGGTTAAGAGACGTCGTGCCAGTAACCGAAAGGTCGCTGGTTCTAATCCCCGAGCCGACTAGGTGAAAAATCTGTCGATTTTGCCCTTGAGCAAGGCACTTAAGCCTAATTGCTCCTGTAAGTCGCTCTGGATAAGAGCGTCTGCTAAAATGTAATGAAATAAGTTGAAAGAAAAAATAAACCTGCACGCTGCTCTTGCTAGTATCACCTTTTTTTATTGATACTTACGTGTCGGCCTCTTGGCCTTCGTCAGAGCTTTATGCTCTACTAAACTAAATAAACCTTCTTTGTTATAATAATAATAATAATAATAATAATAATAATAATAATAATAATAATAATAATAATTGATTTCATTTCTATATTGTTTTTCATAACAATCTCAAAGCACATCAAAAGCAAAAAAAATTGAGTAGCCTAGCTATAGTTGGCTAGGTCAACCAATACTATAACGACACAGGATGAGACCCAGAAGCAGACACAGGAGGCAGATGGTTTGAGTCTCTGATATTTATTAAAATACAAGTGGCAGGCAAGAGGCAGGTCGAGGACAGGCAGAAGTTCGTAAACCAGGTCGGAGTCCGAAAGGTACAGGGCGGCAGGCAGGCTAGAGGTCAGGGCAGGCTGAATGGTATGGCAGGAGGGCTCAGTGTCAGGGCAAGCTGAATGGTATGGCAGGCAGGCTCAGTGTCAGGGCAGGCTGAATGGTATGGCAGGCTCGAGGTCAGGGCAGGCTAAATGGTATGGCAGGCTCGAGGTCAGGGCAGGCTGAATGGTATGGCAGGCGGGATCAGTATCAGGGCAGGCTGAATGGTATGGCAGGCGGGCTCAGTGTCAGGGCAGGCTGAATGGTATGGCAGGCGGGCTCAGGGTCAGGGCAGGCTGAATGGTATGGCAGGCAGGGTCAGTGTCAGGGCAGGAAGAATGGTATGGCAGGCAGGCTCAGTGTCAGGGCAGGAAGAATGGTATGGCAGGCAGGGTCAGTGTCAGGGCAGGCAGAAAAGGTCAGAACTGGGAGGAGTAGAAAATAGGGACTAGGAAAAAACAGACGAACTGGCAACAGGCAGACAGAAAACAATGGTATAGATAAACAGGGGATAATGGGAACAAATGGGAGACACCTGGTGTTGGGTGGAGACAAGCACAAGACAGGTGAAACAGATCAGGGTGTGACAAATACATCATCATGAGTAGCCTAGCTATAGTTGGCTAGGTCAACCAAAACATCATCATGAGTAGCCTAGTTATAGTTAGATCAACCAAGACATCATCATGAGTAGCCTAGCTATAGTTGCCTAGGTCAACCAAAACATCATCATGAGTAGCCTAGCTATAGTTGGCTAGGTCAACCAAAACATCATCATGAGTAGCCTAGCTATAGTTGCCTAGGTCAACCAAAAGAATCTGAGTGCATGCATCCTCTACAGATGGAGAGGGACAGTTCACATGGCTTGATCAGAGGAAGGTGGAGATGGTTGATGAAAATGGAGTCTGGTGGCGATCTTGTAGAGGGCTACTCTCGGAACCAGCCTGAGTTGTCTAGCCACTGGCCATCTCCTTCACAATGTATGCGACCCACTTGGGTGATGAGTCAGCAGCTCTGGGCGCCAGAATGCTCACCACACACAGTTCAGAGTAGAGGCTAGTCAGTCGTCCTCATTACGAGCCCTCTGCCTCAGCACTGCATTCCTCTACTGCATATCAATGACCCAAGCCCAGCTCAAATAATCCCTACCATTGTGTCACTGAGACATCATAATGCTTTAGCAAATGTATTTTATACCAGGGGCATTGGTAGACACAATGCAAGTAACCTAATTTATGTCCCTCTAACTTACCTGAATGCCTCTGCTGATCCTACATCTATTGTATGCAGCAATCATGTGCCTATGAACCCGATTTATGCTGTTAGCAATGAGGCGGTGTGCCCTAGTAGGAAGTCCACAGTGTGCAGCTCACCCTGCACTAACATAAATAACATGAGAATATCTACTTTTGCTAAGCTTCCCAGTAAAGTAATGAAAACAAGCAAGCATCACATAAAAGTGCTCAAAATAGCCCACGTTAACACATGTAGCTTAAGAAACAAGGTTCATGAAATGAATAACTTGCGAGTAACAGATGACATTCATATTCTGAATATCTCTGAAACTCACTTAGACGATACATTTGATGATACACTGATAGCAGTACAAGGTTATAACATTTACAGAAAATACAGAAATGCCAGTGGTGGAGGTGTTACTGTTTATATTCAGACCACATTCCTGTAAAGATTTGAGAGAATCTCATGTTAAATACTGTTGAAGTAATATGGCTACAGGTTCATCTGCCGCACCTAAAGCCCATTCTTGTGGGAAGCTGCTATATACCACCAAGTGCTAACAATCAGTATCTGGACAACATGTGTGAAATGCTTGATAATGTATGTGATATCAACAGAGAGGTATATTTTCTGGGTGATTTAAAAATTGGCAAAAGGAACGGCAAATAAGTCTGGCTGCACAACAGATTAGCAAACATACTGCAAATTGACTAAACTGAATAAAAATAAGAAACTACACTATGAAACAAAGATAAATGACATAAAGATTGATAGTAAAAAGCTTTGGAGCACCTTCAATTAAAAACTCAGCTCCATCATTCATTGAATCAGATGGCTCATTCATCACAAAACCAAATGATATTGCCAACTACTTTAATGATTTTTTCATTTGCAAGATTAGGAAATGTAGGCATGACATTCCAGCAACAAATGCTGAAAGTACATATCCAAGTATATCTGACCTAATTATGAAACACAATAATTTTAATTTTGAATTCGGAAGAGGTGAAAAAATAATTGTTGTCTATCAACAATGACAAGCCACTGAGGTCTGACAACTTGGATGGAAAATTACTGAGGATAATAGCGAACGATTTTGCCACTCCTATTTGCCATATCTTCAATTTAAGCCTACTAGAAAGTGTGTGTCCTCAGGCCTTGAGGGAAGCAAAAGTAATTCCGCTACCTAAGAATAGTAAAGTCCCCTTTCCTGGCTCAAATAGCCGACCAATCAGCCTGTTACCAACCCTTAGTAAAGTTTTGGAAAAAATTGTATTTGACCAGATACAATGCTATTTTACAGTAAACTAATTGACAATAAACTTTCAGCATGCTTATAGGGAAGGACATGCAACAAACACAGCACTTACACAAATTACTGATGATTGGTTGAGATAAATTGATGATACAAAGATTGTGGGGGCTGTTTTGTTAGACTTCAGTGTGGCTTTTGACATTATCAATCATAGTCTGCTGCTAGAAAAACAAATGTATTATGGCTTTACACCCCCTGTTATATTGTGGATAAGAGTTACCTGTCTAATAGAACACAGAGGGTGTTCTTTAATGGAATCCTCTCCTAAATAATCCAGGTAAAATCAGGAATTCCCCAAGGCAGCTGTCTAGGCCCCTTACATTTTTCAATCTTTGCTAATGACATGCCACTGGCTTTGTATGCAGATGACTCAACACTATACATGTCAGCTACTACAGCGACTGAAATGACTGCAACACTTAACAAAGAGCTGCAGTTAGTTTCAGAGTGGATGTAAAGGAATAAGTTAGTCCTACACGGGACGATCTGAAATATGTTATGAATCTATTGTAATGTTTTTAAAGTTGTATAACTGCCTTAATTTTTCAGACCCCAGGAAGACTAGCTGCTGCGTTGGCAGCAGCTATTGGGGATCCATAATAAATACACAGACAAAAAAAAAAATCCCATTCGTCTCAAGCTTCAGGTGACTCTTCAATTTATACATACTTAGGCCTACTGTTAACTCAAGTTGACTCCAGATACATTGTTCCAAATGCTATCTACTTAGCTAATGTTAGCCCAGAAAAACAACACTCCAGCACTCCGTTGTAATGAAAGGTCACCTGGTTGGTCTACAGACAATCCGTTCCATATGCGAAACAGTAACTGATGGTGCGTTCAAAACAACAGGAAACTCTGAAATAAATTGCTCTGACTGGGAAAAATGTTTTCCTAACTCCTCTACCTAACTCAGGCTTGTCTAACTCCTCTACCTAACTCAGGCTTGTCTAACTCCTCTACCTATCTCAAGCTTGTCTAACTCCTCTACCTAACTCAGGCTTGTCTAACTCCTCTACCTAACTCAGGCTTGCCTAACTCCTCTACCTAACTCAGGCTTGCCTAACTCCTCTACCTAACTCAGGCTTTCCTAACTCAAGCTTGCCTAACTCCTCTACCGAACTCAGGCTTGCCTAACTCAGGCTTGTCTAACTCCTCTACCTAACTCAGGCTTGTCTAACTCCTCTACCTAACTCAGGCTTGCCTAACTCCTCTACCTAACTCAGGCTTGCCTAACTCCTCTACCTAACTCAGGCTTGCCTAACTCAAGCTTGTCTATCTCCTCTACCTAACTCAAGCTTGTCTAACTCCTCTACCTATCTCAGGCTTGTCTAACTCCTCTACCTAACTCAGGCTTGCCTAACTCCTCTACCTAACTCAGGCTTGCCTAACTCAAGCTTGTCTAACTCCTCTACCTAACTCAAGCTTGTCTAACTCCTCTACCTAACTCAGGCTTGCCTAACTCCTCTACCTAACTCAGGCTTGCCTAACTCCTCTACCTAACTCAGGCTTGTCTAACTCCTCTACCTAACTCAGGCTTGTCTAACTCCTCTACCTAACTCAGGCTTGTCTAAATCCTCTACCTAACTTGCCTAATGATTACATTTTCTTCGGTGCCTCAGACATCCTCCACCACACAACAACCAACCACTGACTGGACAAACAGGTTGACACACCTCAGAATGCTATTTCATCAACAACAAAAATCTGGGCCTTTGATTTTCCAGTCTGGTATGATTTTTCATCAGTTCAAAGTTGTTACAGTTTTATTTTAGGCATAGGGAGTTAGATAAATAAATGTAGGCTAAGTAATATAATTACAGTGCATTCGAAAAGTATTCAGACCCCTTGACTTGCTAATGTATTACAAATACAATTCAGAAATACCTTATTTACATACGTATTCAGACCCTTTGATATGAGACTCGAAATTGAGATCAGGTGCATCCTGTTTCCATTGATCATCCTTGAGATGTTTCTACAACTTGATTGGAGTCCACCTGTGGTAAATTCAATTGATTTGACATGATTTGGAAAGGTATACACCTGTCTATATAAGGTCCCACAGTTGACAGTCCATGTCAGAGCAAAAACCAAGCCATGAGGTCGAAGGAATTGTTCGTAGAGCTCCGAGACAGGATTGTGTCGAGGCACAGATCTGGGGAAGGGTACCAAAACATTTCTGCAGCATTGAAGGTCCCCAAGAACACAGTGGCCTCTATCATTCTTAAATAAAATAAGTTTGGAACCACCAAGACTCTTCCTAGAGCTGGTCGCCTGGCCAAGCTGAACAATCGGGGGAGAAGGACCTTGTTCATGGAGGTGACAAACGTCTTCTATTTAAGAACGATGGAGCCACTGTGTTCTTGGGGACCTTCAATTCTGCAGACAGTTTTTGGTACTCTTCCCCAGATCTGTGCCTCGACACAATCCGGTGTGTGTATGCCTTTCCAAATAATGTCCAATCAATTTAATTTACCACAGGTGGACTCCAATCAAGTTGTAGAAACATCTCAAGGATGATCAATGGAAACAGGATGCACCTGAGCTCAATATCGAGTCTTACATTAAAGGGTTTGAATACTTATGTAAATAAGGTATTTGAGTTTTTTGTTGGGCTAGTGATGTACCGCCACCCCAAATAACTTGGGCTAGTGATGTACCGCCACCCCAAATAACTTGGGCTAGTGATGTACCGCCACCCCAAATAACTTGGGCTAGTGATGTACCGCCACCCCAAATAACTTGGGCTAGTGATGTACCGCCACCCCAAATAACTTAGGCTAGTGATGTACCGCCACCCCAAATAACTTGGGCTAGTGATGTACCGCCACCCCAAATAACTTGGGCTAGTGATGTACCGCCACCCCAAATAACTTGGGCTAGTGATGTACCGCCACCCCAAATAACTTGGGCTAGTGATGTACCGCCACCCCAAATAACTTGGGCTAGTGATGTACCGCCACCCCAAATAACTTGGGCTAGTGATGTACCGCCACAGACGTGTCACCGTTTTCTCAGGAAGTAAGACAGATACAACATAATAGAGACACAAAAGAAGACAAACACAAAACTCTCTAGCCATAATAATATTTTCTGTTTACACTGAATTACTCCTGAAGCTACTGCCACTTTTACATTTTACATTTTTAGTCATTTAACAGACGCTCTTATCCAGAGCAACTTACAGTTAGTGAGTGCATACATATTTCATACTGGCCTTCCCTGTGGGAATCGAACCCACAACTCTGGCGTTGTAAGCGCCATGCCCTACCAACTGCTTTTGACAGTCTGAGCAGTCAGTAAGCTACAGCGTTAGCGCTTTTAGATTTTTTTACGCTTTCGTTTTCCATCAGCGGACACCAGTGGCGGTCAGTGCCGTTTAAGATGAGGGAGGGCAATTATCTTTTTATGAGCATGGCCTTATTTCTATTACAGCATATTGGATGACTGTCATTCGCAGACAGTGTGGTGAAGAAGGCGCAACAGAGCCTCTTCAACCTCAGGAGGCTGAAGAAATTCGTCTTAGCACCTAAAACCGTCAAAAACTTGTACAGATGCACAATTGAGAGCATCCTGTCGGAATGTATCACCGCCTGGTACGACAACTGCACCGCCCACAACCACAGGGCTCTCCAGAGGGTGGTGTGGTCTGTCGAACGCATTACCAGGGGCAAACTGCCTGCCCTCGAAGACATATACAGCACCTGATGTCACAGGAAGGCCAAAAATATCATCAAAGACATCAACCACCCGAGCCGCTGATTGTTCACCCCGCTATCATCCAGAAGGCAAGGTCAGTGCAGGTGCATCAAAGCTGGGACCAAAAGAATGAAAAACAGCTTCTATCTCAAGGCCATCAGACTGTTAAATAGCCATCACTAGTACATTAGAGGCTGCTGCTGCCTATTGAAATCACTGGCCACTTTAAGAAATGGAACACTAGTCACTTTAATAATGTTTACATATCTTGCACTACTCATCTCATATGTACAGTTGAAGTCAGAAGTTACATAAACTTAGGTTGGAGTCATTAAAACTTGTTTTTCAACCACTACACACATTTCTTGTTAACAAACTATAGTTTTGGGAAGTTGGTTAGGACATCTACTTTGTGCATGACACAAGTAATTTTTCCAACAATTGTTTACAGACAGATTATTTCACTTATAATTCACTGTATCACATTCCCAGTGGTTCAGAAGTTTACATACACTAAGTTGACTGTTCCTTTAAACAGCTTGGAAAATTCCAGAAAATGATGTCATGGCTTTAGAAGCTTCTGATAGGCTAATTGACATCAATTGAGTCAATTGGAGGTGTACCTGTGGATGTATTTCAAGGCCTACCTTCAAACTCAGTGCCTCTTTGCTTGACATCATGGGAAAATCAAAATAAATCAGCCATGACCTCAGAAAATTTTTTTAGACCTCCACAACGCCTGAAGGTACCAAGTTCATCCGTACAAACAATAGTACGCAAGTATAAACACCATGTGACCACGAAGCCGTCATACCGCTCAGGAAGGAGACACGTTCTGTCTCCTAGTGATGAACGTACTTTGGTGCAAAAAGTGCAAATCAATCCCAGAACAACAGCAAAGGACCTTGTGAAGATGCTGGAGGAAACCAATGCAAAAGTATCTATATCCATAGTAAAATGTGTCCTATATCGACATAACCTGAAAGGCCGCTCAGCAAGGAAGAAGCCACTCCTCCAAAACCGCCATAAAAAAGACAGACTACGGTTTGCAACTGCACATGTGGACAAAGATCGTACTATTTGGAGAAATGTCCTCTGGTCTGATGAATCAAAAATATAACTGTTTGGCCATAATGACCATCGTTATGTTTGGAGGAAAAAGGGGGTCACTTGCAAGCCGAAGAACACCATCCCAATCGTGAGGCACGGGGTTTACAGCATCATGCTGTGGGGGTGCTTTGCTGCAGGAGGGACTGGTGCACTTCACAAAATAGATGGCATCATGAGGAAGGAAAATGATGTGGATATATTGAAGCAACATCTCAAGACATCAGTCAGGAAGTTAAAGATTGGTCGCAAATGGGTCTTCCAAATGGACAATGACCCCAAGCATACTTCCAAAGTTGTAGCAAAATGGCTTAAGGACAACATAGTCAAGGTATTGGAGTGGCCATCACAAAACCCTGACCTCAATCCTGTAGAAAATTTGTGGGCAGAACTGAAAAAGCGTGTGCGAGCTAGGAGGCCTACAAACCTGACTCAGTTACACCAGCTCTGTCAGGAGGAATGGGCCAAAATTCACCCAACTTATTGTGTGAAGCTTGTGGAAGGCTACCCGAAACGTTTGACCCAAGTTAAACAGTTTAAAGGCAATTCTACCAAATACTAATTGAGTGTATGTAAACTTCTGACCCACTGGGAATGTGATGAAAGGAATAAAAACTGAAATAAATCATTCTCTCTACTATTATTCTGACATTTCACATTCTTAAAAATAAAGTGGTGATCCTAACTGACCTAAGACAGGGAATTTTTACTAGGATTAAATGTCAGGAATTGTGAAAAACTGAGCTTAAATGTATTTTGGCTAAGGTGTATGTAGACTTCCAACTTCAACTGTATATTCTGCCTTGCTTGATAATACGTCGCTGTGTTTAATGCTTGATAAGATAATTGGCTGGATGGTGGAGGATGACAAAATTTGAAGTGTCATTATCAATGCATAATCATGTGGCCTGTTAATGGAGTGGCTTCATTATCACATTAGCCAGAAGCTGTCGTGTTGTGAAAAAAAATGGAATGTCTACAGTCATTACAGGGTATTTTTGTACATTCTGTACCATTCACATCTCTAGGGCCATTACAGGGTATTTTTATACGTTCTCCAGCAGCTGCAGGAGAGAGAAGTATCATCGGGCGGCTCTCTCCGTTTGCTCTGAAGCACTGTCGTCATTGTTTTCTATTTCTCCAAGCTTTGTCCACTTATGAAATTAATGCAATTTTGATTTGCCTCACCCTCTTGCCTTGTTAACTCTCGGGCTATGTTTTATTGAGCGGAATGAATGTGGCATTGTTTGACTGCAGGACATTGCAGAGAAATATATATATATATATTCTTGTACTGTGAAAAGAGATCGTTGAAAAGGCTAGTGAAACGTTTTTTTTTATTTTTTTCACGGTAGCGCAGGAGTTTTTTTTCTCTAAAGTGGACATTTGAAGCTGTAACTTGTCGGATTTCCAAAGTTTATAAAACATTACTGGTTCATAAACCTTGGAGAAGCCTGAAAGAAAGACTGCAGTTGTAGACTCTAATGGAAATGTGTTCTACGCCAAAAGCTTTGTCAAATGAACTCATGCATCATTCAGCAGTGAATCGATGCAAAGACTTCTGTGGATTTATTTTCTCAAAGCCAGGAAGTCCATTGATCACTCCACTCCTCATTGCTGCATACGTTTCTCCTTGCAATAGGACAATCTGTATTCTCAATGCAAAACAGAACAATGTTATTACTCCACAAGTTGACATTCAATCAATGACACTACAGTGTTTCTGTCTTCAGTTGAAGGAGATGCTCAAGAACATGAATGATACAGACCACGATGTGAATCACATTATCAAGTCACACATACAGTTTTTTTTTTTTTTAAGTCCTGTTAAGTCAGTTAGCCCTACGTCTCTAAAATGTTGACAATGATTTACATTAACTCATATTCATAATTTACACATTTCTTATCTATGAGCAGAACATACAGTAAATCCACATACATTGGACACAACAGCTATACAGTGGTTCCCTCCCTACAGTCAAACATATCAAGAGCAGATTATACATATTACATATGTACCAAACTCACTTCAACAATGTACAAAGATACACTTCAACAACTCACCGTAGGCCTCATATAACCCTGTGTAAATGCTTAACAACATAAACAGCACATCTGCATTTCACAATACATTTTCCTTAATCGGAGCCAATAAACTGCACAGTAAGTGAAAGCAAAGTGGCGAAACTCGTTGAATAAATCATTAAGTTGCCAAATGGACACAATCAGACGTTTTAACTGCATGCGCTCATCCTCGGGAGGACCGTTAGGGAGCGTTTATTTGCTTAATGAAATAAGGAGAGCCATCTCGAGTGTGACAGGCAAAAAACAGGCGGCCCGGGCTTCCCCGTCCAATCCCAGCGAAACAGCGGATCAGTGAGCGTGGCACTAATAATTTAATTAACACGGCTAACGGGGCCTCGCTAAACCTGCTCACAATGTCCTCTGTGGATACAGAGTCAACCTTGATCCAGAGTGGATATTTTCATCGGCATTTCTGCAAGTAGAATGTCAACCTCCTATGTAGCTACTGCATTCTGATTTTGTATGTACAGAAGAACATCACAGGCGTGGGACCTAAACTCTAAGGTCATTACAGAGTATTTTTATACATTCTGTACCATTCGCATCTCTAGGGTCATTACAGAGTATTTTTTATACATTCTGTACCATTCACATCTCTAGGGTCATTACAGAGTATTTTTTATACATTCTGTACCATTCACATCTCTAAGGTCATTACAGAGTATTTTTATACATTCTGTACCATTCGCATCTCTAAGGTCATTACAGAGTATTTTTATACGTTCTGTACCATTCACATCTCTAGGGCCATTACAGAGCATTTTTATACATTCTGTACCATTCACATCTCTAGGGCCATTACAGGGTATTTTTGTACGTTCTCCAGCAGCTGCAGGAGAGAGAAGTATCATTGGCGGCTCTCTCCGTTTGCTCTGAAGCACTGCCGTCATGTTTTCTATTTCTCCAAGCTTTCTCCACTTATGAAATTCATGCAATTTTGATTTGCCTCACCCTCTTGTCTTGTTAACTCTCGGGCTCTGTTTTATTGAGCGGAATGAATGTGGCATTGTTTGACTGCAGGACTTTAAAAAAATATTTATTGTATTTAGTATGCTTACTTACTTTATTGTGTATTTCATATTTCTTATTCTTATTTCTCGTGTGCTTTTTTCTAGTAATACATTGTTTTTGATTATTGCGTTGTTGGGTTTTGAGTTTGCAAGAGAGGCATTTCACTGTACTTGTCCATGTGACATTAAAACTTGAAACTTGAACTACCTCACACAAGCCTAAGGTCAAATGATGGTCAAAAAGAACAGCATTCAACAGAGAATTAGATCCTGTACACTAGCTCTGAGTCTATCCTGTACACTAGCTCTGAGTCTATCCTGTACACTAGCTCTGAGTCTATCCTGTACACTAGCTCTGAGTCTATCCTGTACACTAGCTCTGAGCTCTAAACCAAAACAGCTGGGTTTCCTCCCTCTCCATTTTTCAACACAGTTGACCATGGCTCTTTCTGCGGCTGATTGTGGCCGTAGCTTTTCTCACCTTATCGGCATACCTTAATGGCCTGTAACATGTCAAAGAGACCAATATCATCCCTCACCCACTCCTTCTGACACACTGTCTCACAACTCCCTGGCTTTCAATCTGCCTGACCCATTGGGCGGCGAGTACCTTCTGACACACAGTCTCCCAACTCCCTGGCTTTCTGTGAACTGTGATAAATGAAAAAGTATATCAGTTTCACTTAAGGACCAAAGGATTGACAGCCGTCCCATATAGATTGCAAAATAGTTGGGAAGAGATCTTTGACATACCGATCCCATGGCATAGTGTTTATGAACTGACACGCAAAACGACACCGGATTAAAAAATTTGAATCTTTCAATTTAAATTATTATATAAAATTCTTGCTACCAATAGAATGTTATTTATATGGGGGATACAATCTGCCCAGCTCTGCAGATTTTGCTGTGAAGAGACAGAATCATTAGATCATTTGTTTTGGTTTTGTCCATTTGTAGCTTGTTTTTGGACACAGGTCCAGGAATGGCTAAAGGATTGCAATATTTACCTGGAGCTAACCTTGCAGATAGCATTACTGGGTGATCTGAAAAGTCATAGTCAATCGATCAATAATATAATAATAATTTTAGCAAAAATGTTTTATTTTTAATTCACAATCTGTAGAAGCAATGAGAATAGAAAGGTTCAGAACTTTTGTAAAACATCACAGTACGGTTGAAATATTTATGGCAAATAGAAATCCTATATGGATGGTGTTAAGAGATAGATGGGAGGTGTTGAATAGAATTGAAGGATGGGACTAATAACAAATAACAACAAATAATAACAAAGATAGCTAATAATGTAAGCATACTGTGTCCATAATAAGTATATAGGTTGTATGTTGGGAGCTTTTGGAAAAGAGCACAGTTAGAAAGATATGGCATATAGAAGCAAACTGGATGGACATCATGATAATAGAATTATTGTAAAATTAACTCTGTCCATAAGGTGTAGATAGTAAGTATAGACCGGAAGTAGAGGCCTGGGCGTTGTTGTTCACTAATTTACTCCAAGTAGGGAAAGGATGGCGGGGTTGAAAAGTAATAAAGGGGAGTATATATATATAAAAAACATGGGGGATTGGAAGTGATGCAGACAATTACATTGATAGAAGATACAATCTATCTGCAATATTAAGCTGATCCATCCCCCCCCCCCCAGAAGAAAAAAAAAAAAAAAAAAAAAAAACTCCCTGGCTTTCACTCTGCCTGACCCATTGGGTGGGAGTACCTTCTGACATACTCACAGGTGGAAGTTATTAGGTCTAGCCTAGATGTACAATCCTGGGATCCCCCCCCCCCCCCCCCCCCACCCCCCCCCCCCCCCTCCCTATATCCCTTTGCTGAGTGCTTTGAAACACTTGCTCAGAGTCTAGGCCCTCGGATATCCCTCCGTGGCTCCCTGCCGACATAGGGATGGCCTTTGTGAGATAGGAAGGGAGGCTGCACATATAACCCCAGACATGATGTCACACTTAGTCCTGGGCTTAACTGCATCAAGAGGCTTACTATGGAATGGGAGGCCACAGTGTAATAGTGGTATCCAATGTCTCATGTGTTTGCCGGTGTTTCCACTTAATGATGTTTGATTGATTTATACCTACATTTATTGAAAATATACATTGTATCTAACCTTCTCCACGGGCAAATATTGCAAAACATACAACCTCTTATTAGGCCCTCAGGGAGGATTACTTAGTTATTTTATCTGTGAATTACAAGATTTCATGACCTGTGGGTCCAAGTTGAGGCGTGGACTCAAACTGAGAAGAGGTGGTCTTCTGGAAGAGGCACAGCAGTAGCCACGCCTGGTAGATTTAACCAGTAAGGCCCGAGGAGGTGTGGTCAGCCAATCAGCATTCAGAGCTCGAACCACCCAGTTTATATTACACTTTAGCCTGCTGGGAGCCTTGGGCATTATGTCGTTGTTTGAAATCAACGCCCTCATTGTATTGTCATTGTTGTGGGTATTGAATGTGCATGCAGTGGACTCAAATGTTGCATTGATTAACCACAGGGCTGTATTTTCCAGATGCTGCATTGCAAAGCAAACGAACGCAGGGCCACATATGATGAACCTATAGCTTCAAGGCTTTCTGGATCTGTAACCTTCCATGTGGAGAAGAGTCAGATGATATCATACTGAACCCTACCTCACAAGTCGATAAACATATCAATTAGGCACACTCAACACATTGACAGTAAGAAAACCTTACGAGCACACACAGTGCCTTGCAAAAGTATTCATCCCCCCTTGGCATTTTTTTCCTATTTTGTTGCACTACAACCTGTAATTTAAATGGATTTTTATTTGTATTTCATGTAATGGACATACACAAAATAGTTCACATTTGTGAAGTGAAATGAAAAAAATTACTTGTTTCAGAAAATGAAAAAAAATTAATAATGGAAAAGTGGTGCATGCATATGTATTCACCCCCTTTGCTATGAAGCCCCTAAATAAGATCTGGTGCAACCAATTACCTTCAGAAGTCAAATAATTAGTTAAATAAAGTCCACCTGTGTGCAATCTAAGTGTCACAACCTGTCACATGGTCTCAGTATATATACACCTGTTCTGAAAGGCCCCAGAGTCTGCAATACCACTAAGCAAGCGGCACCACTAAGCAAGCGGCACCATGCAGACCAAGGAGCTCTTCAAACAGGTCAGGGACAAAGTTGTGGAGAAGTACAGATCAGGGTTGGGTTATAAATAAACATCAGAAACTTTGAACATCCCACGGAGCACCATTAAATCCATTATTTAAAAATTTAAAGAATATGGCACCACAACAAACCTGCCAAGAGAGGGCCGCCCACGAAAACTCACGGGACCAGGCAAGGAGGGCATTAATCAGAGGCAACAAAGAGACCAAAGATAACCCTGAAGGAGCTGCAAATCTCCACAGCGGATATTGGAGTATCTGTCCATAGGACCACTTTAAGCCGTACACTCCACAGAGCTGGGCTTTACGGAAGAGTGGCCAGAAAAAGCCATTGCTTAAAGAAATAAATAAGCAAACACATTTGGTGTTCGCCAAAAGGCATGTGGGAGACTCCCCAAAAATATTGAAGAAGGTATTCTGGTCAGATGAGACTAAAATTGAGCTTTTTGGCCATCAAGGAAAACGCTATGTCTGGGGCAAACCCAACACCTCTCATCACCCCGAGAACACCATCCCCGAAGTGAAGCATGGTAGTGGCAGCATCATGCTGTGGGGATGTTTTTCATCGGCAGGGACTGGGAAACTGGTCAGAATTGAAGGAATGATGGATAGCGCTAAATACAGGTAAATTCTTGATGGAAACCTGTTTCAGTCTTCCAGAGATTTGAGACTGGGACGGAGGTTCACCTTCCAGCAGGACAATGACCCTAAGCATACTGCTAAAGCAACACTCGAGTGGTTTAAGGGGAAACGTTTAAATGTCTTTGAATGGCCTACTCAAAGCCCAGACCTCAATCCAATTGAGAATATGTGGTATGATATAAAGATTGCTGTAAACCAGCGGAACCCATCCAACTTGAAGGAGCTGGAGAAGTTTTGCCTTGAAGAATGGGCAAAAATCCCAGTGGCTAGATGTGCCAAGCTTATAGAGACATACCCCAAGAGACTTGCAGCTGTAATTGCTGCAAAAGGTGGCTCTACAAAGTATTGACTTTGGGGGGGTGAATAGTTATGCACGCTCAAGTTTTCTGTTTTTTTGTCTTATTTCTTGTTTGTTTCACAACAAGAAATATTTTGCATCTTCAAAGTGGTAGGCATGTTGTGTAAATCAAATTATACAAACCCCCAGAAAATCAATTTTAATTCCAGGTTGTAAGGCAACAAAATAGGAAAAATACCAAGGGGGGTGAATACTTTCGCATGCCACTCTATGGGGAACTCGCTGGCAGATATTGTAAACCCCAGGTATAAACAATCATTGCTATCATTGCTTTCACAGCGGGTTGACTTGGCGCCTGAACTCTGCACACACCGACTTAAAGAACTGACTCGCTGGTGTGTTTTGTGATTCCAGCTGTGCCCAAGGAGAGCAATAAGATAAACACAAAGTGTTATATTCACAGGGAGCCCAAGAGCCAGTGTTAGTCCAAAATGCACACACACATTCCTGTCTGCCTGTGTAAGATCCTGTGACAGAACAAACCTTGTTGGGCAAACTACCTTTCTGAACAGGGAAAGTATGCGCTGCCCCCAAGCATTAGGGCTATTATTTTAATGTGCTCAAGTGTTTTCCCAAACGCTAAGGTTGCACTGGAATAACCAAGCTCTGGTTCTGTTGACTGAGGCCACGAAATGGATTTCAAGGGGATCAAAATCCGCGTCTAACCTGTGTACTGGCAACCGCCGTCGGTGTAAGTGAGATTAGCACCAGTGTTGTTCTGTTATGGCAGACAGTGGCCGTGTTATGCCTTGTAGGGTTGAATGGCGGGAACCCGGTTATCGAGATTTATCTGGATTTACCGCCCAAAACCACTCCCTTTTCCCAGGGTAAATAACTGCGAGAAACCAGTAAATTATAATACATTTTTCTTTTGCGATGTCTAAATCTGGCTTCTCTACGGCCTCTGCGTGATGAATCATAAACGCTCAGGGTGGGGACAGACAACCCATCTCAGTATGGAGCGCAGTTCACAACACATGTGGACCTATCATCTCATCATGGTAACTTTTTTTTATTGTGACAGGTAGGTCTACATTTGCTGCTGCATAGCCTATGCTACAGTAATATGAAGACAGAATGCGCGACTAATTTACCCATCTCCATCTGGCTTTCGGGGGGTCACCTTGTTTTTTTAATTGTGAAGACGATTATTTCCTTAATTGCATCTGCAGAGTTTTTTAAACAGCTTATCACTCGAATATCGTTGCTTAAATCAGTGTCACCCGTGAGCAATCTCTCACAGTCTTTCTCTCTCTCTCCATCAACTTCATTCAAATTGTATCCAAAATAGATAATCCTGTTCTAGATTGATATATAGCCGTATACTGTATAGAATAATCTAGATGTCCTAGCTTACCTCTTTCAGGTAATACATGCAATGCAGTATTAGCCTAATATTTATGTATAATAAGCTTATAACTTATAGCCTCTGTTTCTTGCACAATATTATGAAAGCTATAAATGCATCAGCCTACTAATTATACAAATAGGCCCTATTATATTTCAAAATTTTAAATCAAATCCGCTAGCCTATACTTGTAACTTTGTAGGCCGCATGTGCTCCACCAGAATAAAATTTTCTCTCCCAACTTTGTCATGGTTTGAACGATTCCAGTCCATATAAAACAGTATAATACAATACAGTACAGTAATACAGTTCACACTCATAACGATTAGCCTACTGGAGCTAGTTTCATTGATTTACCCAAGAGAGCATATAGCTAGCTACATCTATGGGCTTTATATACAGTGGGAAAAAATATATATTTAGTCAGCCACCAATTGTGCAAGTTCTCCCACTTCAAAAGATAAGAGAGGCCTGTATTTTCATCATAGGTACACGTCAACTATGACAGACAAATTGAGAAAAAAAATCCTGAAAATCACATTGTAGGATTTTTAATGAATTTATTTGCAAATTATGGTGGAAAATAAGTATTTGGTCACCTACAAACAAGCAAGATTTCTGGCTCTCACAGACCTGTAACTTCTTCTTTAAGAGGCTCCTCTGTCCTCCACTCGTTACCTGTATTAATGGCACCTGTTTGAACTTGTTATCAGTATAAAAGGCACCTGTCCACAACCTCAAACAGTCACACTCCAAACTCCACTATGGCCAAGACCAAAGAGCTGTCAAAGGACACCAGAAACAAAATTGTAGACCTGCACCAGGCTGGGAAGACTGAATCTGCAATAGGTAAGCAGCTTGGTTTGAAGAAATCAACTGTGGGAGCAATTATTAGGAAATGGAAGACATACAAGACCACTGATAATCTCCCTCGATCTGGGGCTCCAAGCAAGATCTCACCCGGTGGGGTCAAAATGATCACAAGAACGGTGAGCAAAAATCCCAGAACCACACGGGGTGACCTAGTGAATGACCTGCAGAGAGCTGGGACCAAAGTAACAAAGCCTACCATCAGTAACACACTACGCCACCAGGGACTCAAATCCTGCAGTGCGAGACGTGTCCCCCTGCTTAAGCCAGTACATGTCCCATCTGAAGTTTGCTAGAGTGCATTTGGAAGATCCAGAAGAGGATTGGGAGAATGTCATATGGTCAGATGAAACCAAAATATAACTTTTTGGTAAAAACTCAACTCGTCGTGTTTGGAGGACAAAGAATGCTGAGTTGCATCCAAAGAACACCATACCTACTGTGAAGCATGGGGGTGGAAACATCATGCTTTGGGGCTATTTTTCTGCAAAGGGACCAGGACGACTGATCCGTGTAAAGGAAAGAATGAATGGGGCCATGTATCGTGAGATTTTGAGTGAAAATCTCCTTCTATCAGCAAGGGCATTGAAGATGAAACGTGGCTGGGTCTTTCAGCATGACAATGATCCCAAACACACCGCCCGGGCAACGAAGGAGTGGCTTCGTAAGAAGCATTTCAAGGTCCTGGAGTGGCCTAGCCAGTCTCCAGATCTCAACCCCATAGAAAATCTATGGAGGGAGTTGAAAGTCTGTGTTGCCCAGCGACAGCCCTAAAACATCACTGCTATAGAGGAGATCTGCATGGAGGAATGGGCCAAAATACTAGCAACAGTGTGTGAAAACCTTGTGAAGACTTACAGAAAACGTTTGTCCTGTGTCATTGCCAACAAAGGGTATATAACAAAGTATTGAGAAACTTTTGTTATTGACCAAATACTTATTTTCCACCATAATTTGCAAATAAATTCATTAAAAATCCTACAATGTGATTTTCTGGAATTTTTTTCCTCATTTTGTCTGTCATAGTTGATGTGTACCTATGATGAAAATTACAGGCGTCTCTCATCTTTTTAAGTGGGAGAACTTGCACAATTGGTGGCTGACTAAATACTTTTTCCCCCCACTGTAGCTAGATACATCTATGGGCTTTTATATAGCTAGCTACATGTATGGGCTTTATATAGCTAGCTACATGTATGGGCTTTATATAGCTAGATACATCTATGGGCTTTTATATAGCTAGATACATCTATGGGCTTTATATAGCTAGCTACATCTATGGGCTTTATATAGCTAGCTACATCTATGGGCTTTATATAGCTAGCTACATCTATGGGCTTTATATAGCTAGCTACATCTATGGGCTTTATATAGCTAGATACATCTATGGGCTTTTATATAGCTAGATACATCTATGGGCTTTATATAGCTAACTACATCTATGTCACGCCCTGGCTCTGGGGACTCTCGTATGTTGAGCCAGGTTGTTCATTTGTTTATGTTCTAGTCGTTGTATATCTATGTTGGCCAGGGTGGCTCCCAATCAGAGAGGGCTGTAGCTCATTGTCTCTGATTGGGAGTCATACTTAGGTAGCCGTTAGGCATTCATTGTTTGTGGTTTCTTGTTCTTATTTGGTTTGTGTTCAACCGTAGACATCACGTTTTCGTCTGTTGTTTTGATCGTGTGATCATACTCTAATAAATATAAATATGTTCACCTTCAACGCTGCGCATTGGTCCTCCTCCTTAGACGATCGTGACAGAAGAAACCACCAGAACTGGACCAAGCAGCCTAGTGAGGAGCAGAGTGGGTGGACTTGGGAACAGTGGAGGAAGAGCTTCGACTGGGTCAAGCCAAATGAGGAGCTGAATGGCGGAGATTGGAAGCAGAAGAGCGAGAGTTGGGCGAGAATTATAGAGGCCTGGCCCACGGGGAAGAGAGACTCCCAGAAAATTTTTAGGGGGGGGCTCACGACGTCAGACCAGCAGGAGGCCGCGATAGAGCGGCCCAGCGTGTTGCCAGAGGAGGCCGCCAGGTTACGGGGACCACTGGTCGAAGAGGGGATGGAGGATGTAGAGGCACGGCGAGAGGTACTGGCGTGTGTTGCCAGTCCGGTCCGGCCTGTTCCTGATCCCCACGTGGGGCCAGTGGTGTGTGTACCCAGTACGGTCCGGCCTGTTCCTGCCACTCGCACCAAGTCAGTGGTGCGCTTCGTCAGCCCGGCGCGGCCCGTTCCTGCTCCCCGCACCAAGTCAGTGGTGCGCTTCGTCAGCCCGGTCCGGCCCGTTCCTGCTCCCCGCACCAAGTCAGTGGTGCGCTTCGTCAGCCCGGCTCGGCCCGTTCCTGCTCCCCGCACCAAGTCAGTGGTGTGCTTCGTCAGCCCAGTCCGGCCTGTCCCTGCTCCACGCAACAAGCCTACGGTGTGCGTCGTCAGCCTGGTAAGGCCCGTTCCTCCTCCACGCACCAAGCCAGGGGTGCGCGTCGTCAGCCTGGTAAGGCCCGTTCCTCCTCCACGCACCAAGCCAGGGGTGCGCGTCGTCAGTCCAGCACAACCCGTGCCTGGGTCACCGGTGCCTGGTAAGGTCCCGGTCAACTGCTCCACTACGGAGCTGAAGCTATCCGCTCCACCAGTGTGCAGTCCAGCTCCGGTCAGCAGGGCCAGACCGGACCAGGGGTACTTTGGGGGTTTAGAGAAGGAGTGGGGGTCATGTCCGGAGCCGGATCCGCCGCCGAGGCGGAGTGCCCACCCGGTCCCTCCCCTGTTGTGTTTGGTTGGCGCGGTCGGAGTCCGCGCCTTTGGGGGGGGGTACTGTCACGCCCTGGCTCTGGGGACTCTCGTATGTTGAGCCAGGGTGTTCATTTGTTTATGTTCTAGTCGTTGTATATCTATGTTGGCCAGGGTGGCTCCCAATCAGAGAGGGCTGTAGCTCGTTGTCTCTGATTGGGAGTCATACTTAGGTAGCCGTTAGGCATTCATTGTTTGTGGTTTCTTGTTCTTATTTGGTTTGTGTTCAACCGTAGACATCACGTTTTCGTCTGTTGTTTTGATCATGTGATCATACTCTAATAAATATAAATATGTTCACCTTCAACGCTGCGCATTGGTCCTCCTCCTTAGACGATCGTGACAATCTATGGGCTTTATATAGCTAGCTACATGTATGGGCTTTATATAGCTAGATACATCTATGGGCTTTTATATAGCTAGATACATCTATGGGCTTTATATAGCTAGATACATCAATGGGCTTTATATATGGCGCAGTGGTCTAAGGCACTGCATCACAGTGCTAGCTGTGCCACTAGAGATCCTGGTTCGAATCCAGGCTCTGTCGCAGCCGGCCGCGACCGGGAGACTCATGGGCGGCGCACAATTGGCCTAGCGTTGTCCAGGGTAGGGGAGGGAATGGCCGGCAGGGATGTAGCTCAGTTGATAGAGCATGGCGTTTGCAACGCCAGGGTTGTGGGTTCGATTCCCACGGGGGACCAGTATAAAAAAAAAAAGAAAGAAAAAAAAAAAAAAGATATGTATTCACTAACTGTAAGTCGCTCTGGATAAGAGCGTCTGCTAAATGACTAAAATGTAAATGTAGATACATCTATGGACTTTTGTGTTTTTATGTCATGCGTAATGTGAAGTAGCCTATATCATATATGCATTGGATAACGGTACACTCATTTGTGCTTTTTTGGGCTTGGGCTCATTAAATGTCGTTAATGTAGGGCTCATAAAATGTATTTAATATATGGCTCATCAGGCTCAGGTAGCATCATGTTTGAATTTTCACGCTGATCATGTTGTTAGTATGCATATAGTTATATTTCTATTGATGTTTTTTATCACGATTTTCATTATATTATTTAACTTGGTCCTGCATGTTGGAGGTCGAAGCCTAAGATTTTCACTGTACCCTGTGATCACACCTGCCACCATGTACATGTGACTATTAAACACTCTGAATCTATTAAACACTCTGAATCTATTCAACACTCTGAATCTATTCAACACTGTGAATCTATTCAACACTCTAAATCTTTAAGCACTCGGAATCTATTAAACACTCGGAATCTATTAAACACTCTGAATCTATTCAACACTCTGAATCTATTCAACACTCTGAATCTCTTAAACACTCTGAATCTATTAAACACTCTGAATCTATTCAACACTCTGAATCTATTCAACACTCTGAATCTATTCAACACTCTGAATCTATTCAACACTCTGAATCTATTCAACACTCTGAATCTATTAAACACTCTGTATCTATTCAACACTCTGAATCTATTAAACACTCTGAATCTATTCAACACTCTGAATCTATTAAACACTCTGTATCTATTCAACACTCTGAATCTATTCAACACTCTGAATCTATTCAACACTCTGAATCTATTCAACACTCTGAATCTATTAAACACTCTGAATCTATTCAACACTCTGAATCTATTCAACACTCTGAATCTATTCAACACTCTGAATCTATTCAACACTCTGAATCTATTCAACACTCTGAATCTATTAAACACTCTGTATCTATTCAACACTCTGAATCTATTAAACACTCTGAATCTATTCAACACTCTGAATCTATTCAACACTCTGAATCTATTCAACTGTGATGGAAGATATAGTCATGCACGTCACTGACAGGACCAAAGCTGGAGTTGTCTCGTATTTCTAAAGTTATCTCTAGGTGATCACCCTCTCCTACTTCTCTGAGACTTAAAAAACAACATTTATTTTCCTGTTTGTACATTTGACAACATCATAACCGACTGGCACTTCCTTTCATTAAAGGGCTAAGTGATTGACAGTGCATGGTAAAGCCGCCGGCCGCAACAGGGTTCCCTGCCAAGGAAGGTGGCCCTCTCTTGTGAGTGCTTGGCAGCAAGGTGGGTGGATGGGGGGATATATTTTAGGGGCTCATTTACAGAACACTGACCTCTGTGGAGTTTTACGCCTCCCAGTTGGGAAGTAAATCTAGGAGGTGTCTTTCACTATGCTAATGTATCTGTCCCTGCTGGCAGCTTAAGCCCTTCTCCCTTTTGAATGTGTAACAACGCACCAGCTGGAGTCTCTTCCCTCTTGTGAAAGGAACGTCGTCGCGGCAGCTGAAAAAGTGTTACACTTAAACGAGTCCCCTTTTCTGACAGCTCCAGGCAGTCATGCAGCTGAGCGGTTCAGCGCTGTCATATGCATTGTTAGGCTACACCTGTATGTGTCCTTTTCACAGACAGGGACTCCAATGCTGTTTAGAACACACCCTTATCAGCCTAGTGCTGAAATACAGCCTATAACTCCCAACTCCACCTCTTCTCCTCAAAGAGCTCTCACAGTCCTACAATCTACCCTATTTTCTATAATTTTATCATCATATTCCTCTTTCCTCATACAGTGAAAAACTGGTTTTGTACGCTAGCAGCCATTCAATTCACCTTGATCTCTTGTTATGATATTAATGGAAATATGCCCATAACGCGGCTCTTATTTCAGGGAACGGGAAGAGGTTAGTCTCTGCGTAGCAGCAGATGTTGGCCTGACTGCCTCCTTTCTTTGCAAGTGCAAGATAGAGATCTCGTTCATTGCGTCTCCCGGAATTATTTGCTTGTTGTGCTTGGCGGCAGCCTTCTTGGCATGCTCACTGCTGGCCTATTTAAATACCACTGAGTACTATTATTCAAGTCAAGCACAAATAATGGTGTGGCAGGTACAGCTAGGCGAACTTCTCAGTTTGCTTGTTAAATACACAGAGACCTAGAGAAGTAAACAAGCACCCAAAACCTGCTTCACTTATATCCAGGTTACCTGGGTTACAGCCATTCTGTGGGTTATATTCAGGTTACCTGGGTTACAGCCATTATGTGGGCTATATCCAGGTTAACTGGGTTACAGCCATTCTGTGGGTTATATCCAAGTCACCTGGGTTACAGCCATTCTGTGGGTTATATCCAGGTTAACTGGGTTACAGCCATTCTGTGGGTTATATCCAGGTCACCTGGGTTACAGCCATTCTGTGGGTTATATCCAGGTTACCTGGGTTACAGCCATTCTGTGGGTTATATCCAGGTTACCTGGGTTATAGCCATTCTGTGGATTATACCCAGGTTACCTGGGTTACAGCCATTCTGTGGGTTATATCCAGGTTACCTGGGTTATAGCAATTCTGTGGGTTATATCCAGGTTACCTGGGTTACAGCCATTATGTGGCTTATATTCAGGTTACCTGGGTTATAGCCATTCTGTGGATTATATCCAGGTTACCTGGGTTATAGCCATGATGAGACAAAAATAGAGCTTTTTGGTCTAAACTCCACTCGCCATGTTTGGAGGAAGAAGAAGGATGAGTACAACCCCAAGAACACCATCCCGACCGTGAAGCATGGAGGTGGAAACATCATTCTTTGGGGATGCTTTTCTGCAAAGGGGACAGGACGACTGCACCGTATTGAGAGGAGGATGGATGGGGCCATGTATCGCGAGATCTTGGCCAACAACCTCCTTCCCTCAGTAAGAGCATTGAAGATGGGTCGTGGCTGGGTCTTCCAGCATGACAAAGACCCGAAACACACAGCCAGGGCAACTAAGGGGTGGCTCCGTAAGAAGCATCTCAAGGTCCTGGAGTGGCCTAGCCAGTCTCCAGACCTGAACCGAATAGACAATCTTTGGAGGGAGCTGAAAGTTTTTATTGCCCAGCGACAGCCCCGAAACCTGAAGGATCTGGAGAAAGTCCGTATGGAGGAGTGGGCCAAAATCTCTGCTGCAGTGTGTGCAAACCTGGTCAAGACCTACAGGAAACATATGATCTCTGTAATTGCAAACAAAGGTTTCTGTACCAAATATTAAGTTCTGCTTTTCTGATGTATCAAATACTTATGTCATGCAATAAAATGCAAATTAATTACTTAAAAATTATACAGTGTGACTCAGAGTATCAGCCTAGTTAAAGGTATGACTCAGAGTATCAGCTGAGTTAAAGGTATGACTCAGAGTATCAGCCTAGTTAAAGGTATGACTCAGAGTATCAGCATAGTTAAAGGTATGACACAGAGTATCAGCCTAGTTAAAGGTATGACTCAGAGTATCAGCCTAGTTAAAGGTATGACTCAGAGTATCAACTGAGTTAAAGGTATGACTCAAAGTATCAGCCTAGTTAAAGGTATGACTCAGAGTATCAGCCTAGTTAAAGGTATGACTCAGAGTATCAGCTGAGTTAAAAGTTTGAATCTACATTTTGTGGTAGACCTTTACAGTAGAGGCATTTCTTGGATGATTTGTGTTGTAACTTGTGTAATGTTACTTGTGTCTTTGGATGTTGGGCAATGTAATTGTGTTTGTGACTTTAGTCGTGTTTACGTTTGTGGAGTCGTGTCGGAGCAATACCATGTATTTAGTTCTGTCACTTACAATGGTTGTGCAGACAGTCAAAAATAGTGTGGGTTATTGGCAGACACCCCTGTTGTCGTTGTGGTTCACCCTGGGGTGATGATTAAATATTACCAGGCTCTTGACAGGTCTGTCCCAAAAGACCTCCAGCGCGGGGGTGTTTCGCTTTGTTTCCCTGCCAAAACATTCAGGTAACCACACACGCACCCTGCCACACACACACTGAAACACACACACACACACACACGGACACACACACACACACACACACACACACACACACACACACACTGAAACATACACACGCACGGACACACACACACACACACACACACACACACACACACACACACACTAACAATGTCACACATACGGTGTCCATCTTGCCAGGAGCAAGTGCAGTCCAATTAAAAAACAAAGCAAAAGTCCTGCTGCATCAAGATGGGAGGAGAAGGTTTAGAACTGGGAACGAGTTCAGACCCACAGGAAAGTGTTTGACAGGCCTTCAAGCTGCCAGTGTGCTGTCTCAACATGTACTGGTGCACTGACTCATCACGCGCACAAGCACACGTTAAAGTCCTACTCCAGTCTCCTTTTCACCTCATTTAACAGCTGATTTCCTTAACAAAAGGGAACATCTCAATAGGTGGTCCAGGTATGTCATGACATCACAAGTGGGCCGTTCCTCTTTTGTTCTCTATTGCTCCTCAAGCAAGGGGGAGGCTGAGTACAAAGTACTTTAAGCATATGTTTTCATTTCAATCGCAAATTGTAGAGATTTTTTTTTCTATTGATACAGTGAGGGAAAAAAGTATTTGATCCCCTGCTGATTTTGTACGTTTGCCCACTGACAAAGAAATGATCAGTTTATAATTTTAATGGTAGATCTATTTGAACAGTGAGAGACAGAATAACAACAAAAAAATCCAGAAAAACGTATGTCAAAAATGTTATCAATGGATTTGCATTTTAATGAGGGAAATAAGTATTTGACCCCCTCTCAATCAGAAATATTTCTGGCTCCCAGGTGTCTGTAGCTCAGCTGGTAGAGCACGGCGCTTGTAACGCCAAGGTAGTGGGTTCGATCCCCGGGACCACCCATACACAAAAATGTATGCATGCACGACTGTAAGTCGCTTTGGATAAAAGCGTCTGCTAAATGGCATATTATTATTATTATTTTATACAGGTAACGAGCTCCTAATCTCAGCTTGTTACCTGTATAAAAGACACCTGTCCACAGAAGCAATCAATCAATCAGATTCCAAACTCTCCGCCATGGCCAAGACCAAAGAGCTCTCCAAGGATGTCAGGGACAAGATTGTAGACCTATACAAGGCTGGAATGGGCTACAAGACCATCGCCAAGCAGCTTGGTGAGAAGGTGACAACAGTTGGTGCGATTATTCGCAAATGGAAGAAACACAAAA
Source organism: Coregonus lavaretus (assembly GCF_964263955.1). Taxonomy (NCBI): domain Eukaryota; kingdom Metazoa; phylum Chordata; class Actinopteri; order Salmoniformes; family Salmonidae; genus Coregonus; species Coregonus lavaretus. Next base: position 56,982,440 of record NC_139998.1, read on the forward strand.
TAACTGTCAATCTCCCTCCATGCAAGATCTCACCTTGTGGAGTTGCAATGATCATGAGAACGGTGAGGAATCAGCCCAGAACTACACGGGAGGATCTTGTCAATGATCTCAAGGCAGCTGGGACCATAGTCACCAAGAAAACAATTGGTAACACACTACGCCGTGAAGGACTGAAATCCTGCAGCGCCCGCAAGGTCCCCCTGCTCAAGAAAGCACATATACAGGGCCTTCTGAAGTTTGCCAATGAAAATCTGAATGATTCAGAGGATAACTGGGTGAAAGTGTTGTGGTCAGATGAGACCAAAATCGAGCTCTTTGGCATCAACTCAACTCGCCGTGTTTGGAGGAGGAGGAATGCTGCCTATGACCCCAAGAACACCATCCCCACCGTCAAACATGGAGGTGGAAACATTATGCTTTGGGGGTGTTTTTCTGCATCAAAGGGACGATGGACGGGGCCATGTACCGTCAAATCTTGGGTCAGACCCTCCTTCCCTCAGCCAGGGCATTGAAAATGGGTAGTGGATGGGTATTCCAGCATGATAATGACCCAAAACACACGGCCAAAGCAACAAAGGAGTGGCTCAAGAAGAAGCACATTAAGGTCCTGGAGTGACCTAGCCAGTCTCCAGCCCTTATTCCCATAGAAAATCTGTGGAGGGAGCTGAAGGTTCGAGTTGCCAAACGTCAGCTTCGAAACCTTAATGACTTGGAGAAGATCTGCAAAGAGGAGTGGGACAAAATCCCTCCTGAGATGTGTGCAAACCTGGTGGCCAACTACAAGAAACGTCTGACCTCTGTGATTGCCAACAAGGGTTTTGCCACCAAGTACTAAGTCATGTTTTGCAGAGGGGTCAAATACTTATTTCCCTCATTAAAATGAAAATCAATTTATAACATTTTTGACATGCGTTTTTCTGGATTATTTTGTTGTTAATCTGTCTCACTTTTCAAATAAACCTACCATTAAAATGATAGACTGATCATGTCTTTGTCAGTGGGCAAACTTACAAAATCAGCAGGGGATCAAATACTTTTTTCCCCTCACTGTAATGTAAAATTAACAGCCAAGCAGAAAGACTCATGTGAAATTAAAATTACAGAGGAGGAACTTCTGGAAGCAATTAAATACTTTAAGTCCGGGAAAACACCAGGGTTGGATGGCATACCGGTCGAGGAATACCAAACCTTTTTTGATATACTCAGAGGACCGTTATTAGCATGTTTTAACCACTCCTATATAAATGGTAGACACTCAAGAAGAAGGTTTGATTTAATTATTACTGAAACAGGATACAAGTGGAAAATATAAAGATCAAGTCCATTTAAAAAATTGGAGGCCCCTTACACTTCAATGTTGTGATGCAAAAATTCTAGCAAAATGTATAGCGCATAGAATTAAAAAGGTATTGTCGGACATTATTCATTCTAATCAGACAGGTTTTTTACATGGACGATACATTGGAGATAATATAAGGCAAGTACTGGAAACAATAGAACACTATGAAAAATCTGGGAAACCAGGCCTGCTATTCATAGCAGACTTCGAAAAGGCAAAGTACAACTGGGGTTTATATATAAATGCCTGGAGCATTTCAATTTTGGACAATCTCTTATAAATTGGGTTAAAATCATGTATAGTAACCCTAGATGTAAAATAGTAAATAATGTATATTTCTCAGAAAGTTTTAAACTGTCTGAGGAGTGAAACAAGGGTGTCCACTATCGGCATATCTATTTATTATTGCCATCGAGATGTTAGCTATTAAAATCAGATCCAACAATAATATCAAGGGATTAGAAATCCAGGGTTTAAAAACAAAGGTGTCATTGTACGCTGTTTTCTTTTAAATCCACAACTTGAATCCCTCCACAGCCTCATAGAGTATCTAGATACATTTTCTAATCTCTCTGGATTACAACCAAATTAAGATAAATGTACTATATTACGTATTGGATCACTAACAAATACAATTTTTTACATTACCATGTGGTTTACCAATATAATGGTCTGATGGTGATGTGGATATACTCGGAATACATATCCCAAATGGAATAAATGATCTCATTCCAAAAATAAATAACAGAAAGTTAGCAAAAATAGATAAGATCTTGCTACCATGGAAAGGTAAATACGTGTCAATTTGTGGAAAAATCACCCTGATTAACTCTTTAGTATATCCCAGTTTGCTAGTTTGTTTCACCACTGTATATATATATATGTATGTATGTATGTATATATACAGTGGGGAAAAAAAAGTATTTAGTCAGCCACCAATTGTGCAAGTTCTCCCACTTAAAAAGATGAGAGAGGCCTGTAATTTTCATCATAGGTACACGTCAACTATGACAGACAGAATGAGATTTTTTTTCTCCAGAAAATCACATTGTAGGATTTTTTATGAATTTATTTGCAAATTATGGTGGAAAATAAGTATTTGGTCAATAACAAAAGTTTCTCAATACTTTGTTATATACCCTTTGTTGACAATGACACAGGTCAAACGTTTTCTGTAAGTGTTCACAAGGTTTTTACACACTGTTGCTGGTATTTTGGCCCATTCCTCCATGCAGATCTCCTCTAGAGCAGTGATGTTTTGGGGCTGTCGCTGGGCAACACAGACTTTCAACTCCCTCCAAAGATTTTCTATGGGGTTGAGATCTGGAGACTGGCTAGGCCACTCCAGGACCTTGAAATGCTTCTTACGAAGCCACTCCTTCGTTGCCCGGGCGGTGTGTTTGGGATCATTGTCATGCTGAAAGACCCAGACACGTTTCATCTTCAATGCCCTTGCTGATGGAAGGAGATTTTCACTCAAAATCTCACGATACATGGGCCCATTCATTATTTCCTTTACACGGATCAGTCGTCCTGGTCCCTTTGCAGAAAAACAGCCCCAAAGCATGATGTTTCCACCCCCATGCTTCACAGTAGGTATGGTGTTCTTTGGATGCAACTCAGCATTCTTTATCCTCCAAACACGACGAGTTGAGTTTTTACCAAAAAGTTATATTTTGGTTTCATCTGACCATATGACATTCTCCCAATCCTCTTCTGGATCATCCAAATGCACTCTAGCAAACTTCAGACGGGCCTGGACATGTACTGGCTTAAGCAGGGGGACACGTCTGGCACTGCAGGATTTGAGTCCCTGGCGGCGTAGTGTGTTACTGATGGTAGGCTTTGTTACTTTGGTCCCAGCTCTCTGCAGGTCATTCACTAGGTCCCCCCGTGTGGTTCTGGGATTTTTGCTCACCGTTCTTGTGATCATTTTGACCCCACAGGGTGAGATCTTGCGTGGAGCCCCAGATCGAGGGAGATTATCAGTGGTCTTGTATGTCTTCCATTTCCTAATAATTGCTCTCACAGTTGATTTCTTCAAACCAAGCTGCTTACCTATTGCAGATTCAGTCTTCCCAGCCTGGTGCAGGTCTACAATTTTGTTTCTGGTGTCCTTTAACAGCTCTTTGGTCTTGGCCATAGTGGAGTTTGGAGTGTGACTGTTTGAGGTTGTGGACAGGTGCCTTTTATACTGATAACAAGTTCAAACAGGTGCCATTAATACAGGTAACGAGTGGAGGACGGAGGACCCTCTTAAAGAAGAAGTTACAGGTCTGTGAGAGCCAGAAATCTTGCTTGTTTGTAGGTGACCAAATACTTATTTTCCACCATAATTTGCAAATAAATTCATTAAAAATCCTACAATGTGATTTTCTGGATTTTTTTCCCTCCATTTATCTGTCATAGTTGACGTGTACCTATGATGAAAATTACAGGCCTCTCTCATCTTTTTAAGTGGGAGAACTTGCACAATTGGCGGCTGACTAAATACTTTTTTTCCCCACTGTATACTTGGGATATTCGGTTTCAATAGTAAAAGTTAAACAATTACTGGAGGACGTCTTTAACTCAATGAGTCCCACCGTAAAGCCACCGCGTTTTGGACTTCAAACTGCTTTTTACCATTGTCTGTTTGAGCTACAGACTTGTGGGTTGTACCATTGGATTTGTTATATTTCTTCTACTGTACATCCACCCTTAGTCTGTGTGATTAATGGGGGCTGAGCTCGAGCGGTGTTTGTGAGACAAGGGTGGATCTCGAAGGGGCCTGGGGTCGGGTCTTTTTTACTGAAATGTCTGTAAAGTCCGAATGGTTTGAGCTACAATCTATTACAATCTATCTATGAAGGTAAGGGGTTCTTCTGCATAGACGATCACAGGAAATCCCTGGAAATTGTGTCTGTAGTACTCTAATGAGCTCATAATTTCTGTCACAAACTACAAACTCCACACAGTTGTCACTAACTAGTTGGATATTGATTTCCCAGTGAGAAAAAAAAATTCTGTACTTACAGCATTCATATAAATACATTTTGATCAGGTTTTTGCTTTGGCTGACCTTTTTTTTTGTATTGACATTTGTCAGTAAAATTCATGAATGCAACTATTTATGTCAACTTGTTTTGTGTTCTACTTGTTTAACTTGATTGAATATGAATGTATGAGAAATCCATTTTAATCAGCCTGTCTTTGTGTCCTGCTGTTTGAGTCCTATTGAATCAGTCATAATAGATCATAATAATAAAGCTAATAGAGGTTTTTACAAGAGACCTTGGTATTCTGCTTTCTCAGTGTTACTCAGACTGAACCTGCACTGCTGCATTTTAAGCACACACGGAACACACACACATACGGAACACACACACACACACACACACACACACACACACACACACACACACACACACACACACACACACACGGAACACACACACACGGAACACACACACACACACACGGAACACACACACACACACACACGGAACACACACAAACACACACGGAACACACACACACACACGGAACACACACACACACACACGGAACACACACACACGGAACACACACAAACACACACGGAACACACACAAACACACACACACACGGAACACACACAAACACACACACACGGAACACACACACACACCGGACACACAAACACACAGAACACACACGCACTCACAGAACACACACACACACACAGAACACACACACACACACACACGGAACACACACACACGGAACACACACACACACACACACACAGAACACACACACACACACACACGGAACACACACACGGAACACACACACACACACACGGAACACACACACACACAGAACACACACACACACCGGACACACACACATACAGAACACACACACACACACAGAACACACACACACACACACAGAACACACACACACACACACACGGAACACACACAAACACACACACACACGGAACACATAAAAACACACACACACACACGGAACACACACAAACACACACACACACACACACACACAGAACACATACAAACACACGGAACACACACACACGGAACACACACAAACACACACACACACACACACGGAACACACACAAACACACACACACACACACACACACGGAACACACACAAACACACACACACACACGGAACACACACAAACACACACACACACGGAACACACACAAACACACACACACGGAACACACACAAACACACGGAACACACACAAACACACACACGGAACACACACACACACACGGAACACACACAAACACACACACACACACACACGGAACACACACAAACACACACACACACACACACACACACACACACACCGAACACACACAAACACACACACACACACACCGAACATACACAAACACATGTAAGACTGGAATGAAGAGGAGACAACTAGTTAGTGAAACAAACTTCATTATGTTAAACAAACCTGTCAAAGGGGTTCATGCTACATGCATCTGACAATATAAAGACGAAAGACCACAGAGGACGACCCACAAACCAAACAAAAACCACCCAATAAATTGTGAAGACACCAAGAGAGTTGTGAAGAGGGCACGACAACACCTTTTCCCCTTCAGGAGACTGAAAAGATTTGGCATGGGTCCCCTGATCCTCAAAAATGTTTTACAGCTGCACCATCGAGAGCATCCTGACTGGTTGCATCACCGCCTGGAATGGCAACTGCTTGGCCTCCGACCGCAAGGCGCTACAAAGGGTAGTGCGTATGGCCCAGTACATCACTGGGGCCAAGCTTCCTGCCATCCAGGACATATATACTAGGCGGTGTCAGAGGAAGGCCCCAAAAAATAGACTGTTCTCTCTGCAACTGCATGGCAAGCGGTACCAGACCGCCAAGTCTAGATCCAAAAGGTTCCTTAACAGCTTCTACCCCCAAGCTATAAGACTGCTGAAAAATTAATCAAATGGATTCCCAGACTATTTACTCGGTACCAGTACCCCCCTGTATATAGCCTTGTTATTGTTATTTTACTGTGTTACTTTTTATTAAAAAAATTATTTTAAGTTTATTTAGTAAATATTTTCTTAACTCTATTTTCTTAAAACTGCATTGTTGGTTAAGGGCTTGTAAGTAAGCATTTCACAGTAAGGTCTACACCTGTTGTATTCGGCACATGTGACAAATAAAATGTGATATGTGTCATGTGACTTCCATTTGATGAATTCATGCTACTAGCTAGAATTCCATGCAATTTGCAACAGATTTGTGCATTCAAGCTCATCGCTGTGCTCTTAACCACCATGTGAAGAACATCATAACTTTATTTCATCTGTCTGCAAAACTCGATGCTTTTCCACATGGTGTGGTAGTAGGCTATAACTTAACATATGGTGTGACTCAATTATCCCGCCTTGTTTAGCATATTTAGTTTTGTAGACATTAGACATCTTGCCCTGGTAAATGTGCTGTTTCCGTCAGGCCTGTCGTGGGGTTGTATTATGCGTCAGGTGATTCATAGGGCATGAAATGGATGGAAGGAAACCTGGTTACTGTCAGACGCAAATCTGTTTTTCAGCAACAAAAAAAGGAACAAGCAATTTATTTGCCTCTTACTACCCCCCGTGTCAGTTAACATGTTTCAAACTGAATTATGTGATCATAACAGCTATCACTGTGCTGCGGGAAATATTTAAAGTCAATTCCTCAAGACCGGAGACAGATTGAATTAGTGTCAAACACAGCAGTGTGGATCCTACTGTGTATCTCTGGATGGCTGGTCTGCAGTAGAAAGCAGGTAGTGACAGAGCTACAGGTCTGCAGTAGAAAGCAGGTAGTGACAGAGCTACAGGTCTGCAGTAGAAAGCAGGTAGTGACAGAGCTACAGGTCTGCAGTACATTTACATTTACATTTTAGTTATTTAGCAGACGCTCTTATCCAGAGCGACTTACAGTTAATGAATACTTTTGTTTTATACTGGCCCCCCGTGGGAAACGAACCCACAACCCTGGCATTGCAAACGCCATGCTCTATCAACTGAGCTACATCCCTGCCTGCCATTCCCTCCCCTACCCTGGACAACGCTGGGCCAATTGTGCGCCGCCCATGAGTCTCCCGGTCGCGGCCGGCTGCGACAGAGCCTGGATTCGAACCAGGATCTCTAGTGGCACAGTTAGCACTGCAATGCAGTGCCTTAGACCACTGCGCCACTCAGGAGTAGAAAGCAGGTAGTTTCAGAACTACAGGTCTGCATTAGAAAGCAGGTTGTGACAGAGCTACAGGTATTTGCCAAGGCAGCAGCTACTCTTCCTGGGGTCCAGCAACATTAAGGCAGTTATACAATTTTAAAAACATTACAATACATTCACAGATTTCACAACACACTGTGTGCCCTCAGGCCCCTACTCCACCACTACCACATATATACAGTACAAAATCCATGTGTACGTGTGTATGTATGCATGTTTCTATGTTTGTGTTGCTTCACAATCCCCGCTGTTCCACAAGGTGTATTTGTATCTGTTTTTTATCTGATTCTACAGCTTGCATCAGTTACCTGATGTGGAATAGAGTTCCATGTAGTCATGGCTCTATGTAGTACTGTGCGCCTCCCATAGTCTGTTCTGGACTTGGGGACTGTGAAGAGACCTCTGGTGGCATGTCTTGTGGGGTATGCATGGATGTCTGACCTGTGCGCTAGTAGTTTAAACAGACAGCTCGGTGCATTCAGCTTGTCAACACTTCTCATAAATACAAGTACTGATGAAGTCAATCTCTCCTCCACTTTGAGCCAGGAGAGATTGACATGCATGTTATTAATGTTAGCTCTCTGTGTACATCCAAGGGCCAGCTGTGCTGCCCTGTTCTGAGCCAATTGCAATTTACATTTACATTACATTTACGTCATTTAGCAGACGCTCTCATCCAGAGCGACTTACAGTTAGTGCATACATTATTCTTTTTTATTTTCATACTGGCCCCCCGTGGAAATCGAACCCACAACCCTGGCGTTGCAAACGCCATGCTCTACCAACTGAGCTACCTCCCTGCCGGCCATTCCCTCCCCTACCCTGGACGACGCTGGGCCAATTGTGCGCCGCCCCATTGGTCTCCCGGTTGCAGCCGACTACAGCCGAGCCGGAATTTGAAGTCCCCTTTTGTGGCACCTGACCACACGACTGAACAGTAGTCCAGGTGTGACAAAACTAGGGCCTGTAGGACCTGCCTTCTTGATAGTGCTGTTAAGAAGGCAGAGCAACACTTTATTATGGACAGACTTCTCTCAATGTTAGCTACTGTTGTATCAATATTTTTTGAACATACACATACAGTGGGGGAAAAAAGTATTTAGTCAGCCACCAATTGTGCAAGTTCTCCCACTTAAAAAGATGAGAGAGGCCTGTAATTTTCATCATAGGTACACGTCAACTATGACAGACAAAAAGAGAAAAAAAATCCAGAAAATCACATTGTAGGATTTTTAATAAATGTATTTGCAAATTATGGTGGAAAATAAGTATTTGGTCAATAACAAAAGTTTCTCAATACTTTGTTATATACCCTTTGTTGGCAATGACACAGGTCAAATGTTTTCTGTAAGTCTTCACAAGGTTTTCACACACTGTTGCTGGTATTTTGGCCCATTCCTCCATGCAAATTTCCTCTAGAGCAGTGATGTTTTGGGGCTGTCGCTGGGCAACACGGACTTTCAACTACCTCCAAAGATTTTCTATGTGGTTGAGATCTGGAGACCTTGAAATGCTTCTTACGAAGCCACTCCTTCGTTGCCCGGGCGGTGTGTTTGGGATCATTGTCATGCTGAAAGACCCAGCCACGTTTCATCTTCAATGCCCTTGCTGATGGAAGGAGGTTTTCACTCAAAATCTCACGATACATGGCCCCATTCATTCTTTCCTTTACACGGATCAGTCGTCCTGGTCCCTTTGCAGAAAAACAGCCACAAAGCATGATGTTTCCACCCCCATGCTTCACAGTAGGTATGGTGTTCTTTGGATACAACTCAGCATTCTTTGTCCTCCAAACACGACGAGTTGAGTTTTCTCCAAAAAGTTATATTTAATATTCATCTGACCATATGACATTCTCCCAATCCTCTTCTGGATCATCCAAATGCACTCTAGCAAACTTCAGACGGGCCTGGACATGTACTGGCTTAAGCAGGGGGACACGTCTGGCACTGCAGGATTTGAGTCCCTGGCGGCGTAGTGTGTTACTGATGGTAGGCTTTGTTACTTTGGTCCCAGCTCTCTGCAGGTCATTAACTAGGTCCCCCCGTGTGGTTCTGGGATTTTTGCTCACCGTTCTTGTGATCATTTTGACCCCACAGGGTGAGATCTTGTGTGGAGCCCCAGATCGAGGGAGATTATCAGTGGTCTTGTATGTCTTCCATTTCCTAATAACTGCTCCCACAGTTGATTTCTTCAAACCAAGCTGCTTACCTATTGCAGATTCAGTCTTCCCAGCCTGGTGCAGGTCTACAATTTTGTTTCTGGTGTCCTTTGATAGCTCTTTGGTCTTGGCCATAGTGGAGTTTGGAGTGTGACTGTTTGTGGTTGTGGACAGGTGTCTTTTATACTGATAACAAGTTCAAACAGGTGCCATTAATACAGGTAACGAGTGGAGGACAGAGGAGCCTCTTAAAGAAGAAGTTACAGGTCTGTGAGAGCCAGAAATCTTGCTTGTTTGTAGGTGACCAAATACTTATTTTCCACCATAATTTGCAAATAAATTCATTAAAAATTCTACAATGTGATTTTCTGGATTTTTTTTCCTCCATTTGTCTGTCATAGTTGACGTGTACCTATGATGAAAATTACAGGCCTCTCTCATCTTTTTAAGTGGGAGAACTTGCACAATTGGTGGCTGACTAAATACTTTTTTCCCCCACTGTACATGCAGGGTTTCTCCAAGTAGTTTAGTCACCTCAACTTGCTCAATTTTCACATGATTTATTACAAGATTTAGTTGAGGTTTAGGGTTTAGTGAATGATTTGCCCCAAACACAATGCTTTTAGTTTTTGAAAGATTTTTTGAACTGGATTATGTTGGAGAGGATTCCATTAAAGAACACCGTCTGTGTTCTGTTAGACAGGTAACTCTGTATCCACAATATAGCAGGGGGTTTAAAGCCATAACACATAAATTTTTCCAGCAGCAGACTATGATCGATAATGTCAAAAGCCACGCTGAAGTCTAACAGAACAGCCCCCACAACCTTTTTATCATCAATTTCTCTCACCCAATCATCAGTCATTTGTGTAAGTGCTTGTTGAATGTCCTTCCCTATAAGCATGCTGAAAATCTGCATTGTATCAGGTCAAACACTATTTTTTCCAAAAGTTTCCAAAGGTTTGGTAACAGGCTGATTGGTCGGCTCTTTGAGCCAGTAAAGGGGGCTTTACTATTCTTAGGTAGCGGAATTACTTTTGCTTCCCTCCAGGCCTGAGGGCACACACTTTCTAGTAGGTTTAAATTGAAGATATGGCAAATAGGAGTGGCAAAATTGTCCACTATTATCCTCAGTAATACAGGTCTACAGTAGACAGCAGGTAGTGACAGAGGTACAGGTCTGCAATTCCTGTAACGGTGACTCATATTTGGGTTGCGTCCCAAATCCTACTAAATAACACCCTATGCCCTTTATAGTGCGCTACTTTTGACCAGAGCCCTATGGGGGAATAGGGTACATTGGGGAGCAGACCAAATTGGACTTCCTGTACAGAACTCTGGCAGCTTGTTATAAGTCCAACCTGTACGGTTCACAGCCGCTCTTTGCTTTGCTGTCTCCCTTGTGTGTGTTTTTTTCTTCTGTCCTGAATGTTTTCTCTCCTGTCATGTTTTTTTTTTTTTGAGCAGCTGCAGTTACTGTCTCTGTTTATTGACTGTTTTTATTGAATAGGGCTTGG
>NC_139998.1:56993905-57001405 GCF_964263955.1 Coregonus lavaretus
GCTGCAAAGAAAGACCTAGTTAAGCTGCAGCTGGCCCAGAACAGAGTGTCACGTCTTGCTCTTCATTGTAATCAGAGGGCTGATATAAATACTATGCATGCCAGTCTCTCTTGGCTAAGAGTTGAGGAAAGACTGACTGCGTCACTTCTTGTTTTTATAAGAAATATTAATGTGTTGGAAATTCCTAATTGTTTGCATAGTCAACTTCCACACAGCACTGACACACACTCTTACCCCACCAGACATGCCACCAGGGGTCTTTTCACAGTCCCACAAATTCAAGGAAACGTACAGTATTATACAGAGCCATGAGTGCATCTTATATAGCACAAGTGAACAGCAAACCTGGTTTCAAAAAAACAAATAAAGCAACACCTCACGCCACAACGCCTCTCCCCCATGTGACCTACTTGTTGTGTGTATGTACTGACATGTATGTGTAACTGATAGATGCACACACACTACATGTTAATGTTTTTAAATGTATGTAAATTGTAAAGTATTTTGTCTGTAATGTCTTTTTCATTATGTGTCGGACCCCAGTAAGACTAGCTGTTGCCATTGGTGTCGGCTAAAGGGGATCCTAATAATTATATAATAAAATAGCTGAGAGTTCAGTTATTTTGGTTATTTCTGTGACCACAGCTGAGGGCTATAAGAAGTATGACAAATTAATTGGCTATTCAAATTCAAGACTTCCATCTTGGCCTGGGCTCATTTGAAAAAGAGATGTCAGTGTGACTTGTCCGGTTATTATTTTTTTAGTCAGACCAAATATGTATGTATGCTAATTCAATGAACACACACACACACACACACACACACACACACACACACACACACACACACACGTGTCATCTACCGTACTCACACACACATATGTATGAGAGCTCACGGTGGTCTGGGTTAGGTGGGGTCCTATTGGAAATGTGGTATTCTTCAACGACATCTCTCTTCATTCAGTGTCCATCCAAAGTCTCTACACAGTCCCTAGCCTGATTAGTCATAGGCTGTGTGTGTCCCGAATGGCACCCTATTCCCTATGTAGCACACTACTTTTCACCAGGGCTCTGGTCATAAATAGTGTACTATATAGGGACTAGGGTGGCATTTGGGAAACAGTCATAGAGCTGACACAGAACCACTCAGAGTAGGCAGAAACTAATGAGGCCCAAAGCACAGAGGCCTGTAAATCTGTCTCAGGACCTGTGTTTATAGCTCTAAAACCACACCACACAAAGCTACGGTGGTCGGACAGACAGACGAACGGATTTAATGTTTGTGGAAAGTGATGTCACCCCCACCAAAAACTAGACTGAACTAGACTGCCTGGGGGTAGTGTGTTGGTTACGGGACTGACGTGGTTATGGGACTGACATGGTTACGGGACTGTTATGGGACTGACATGGTTACGGGACTGACGTGGTTACGGGACTGTTACGGGACTGACATGGTTACGGGACTGACGTGGTTACAGGACTGACGTGGTTATGGGACTGTTACGGGACTGACGTCGTTACGGGACTGACATGGTTACGGGACTGACATTGTTACGGGACTGATGTGGTTACGGGACTGATGTGGTTACGGGACTGAGGTGGTTACGGGACTGACATATTGACATGTCAGGGGGTGCATGATTTTTCTAACCTGCTAGTCTACAAATGAGCAAGAGAGCAAGTGAGGAAATTAGTTGGGAGGATGTTTGTGCCACATCCTGACTAAGAACTATTGATCTTTAGGACTCACACTATGGAGAACATCAAAGGGTGGGACACCTCATCCCCTTTGATATCTCTTTAGGTTTGTAGTCACATGAAACCAAGCACACTAAGAGGAGGATCTGGGAGAGAGGATGAAATAGCCTAAACTCCATTAAGATGAAAAGTACCTGTCACGCCCTGACACAGGGGACGCTTATATGTTGAGTCAGGGTGTGTAGATTCTTTGTTGTGTTTATTCAATGGGTGTTGTTCTAGTATGTGTAGTTCTATGTTGGCCGGTGTGGTTCCCAATCAGAGGCAGCTGTCGCTCGTTGTCTCTGATTGGGGGCCATACTTAGGCAGCCTATTGGCACTGTCTAGTTGTGGGATCTTGTTCCTTGTAAGGTATGTTGTGTGTGCGCTTCCTTGGACTTCACGTTTCGTTTATTGTTTTGTCGAGTGTTTTATTGGTTTAATTAACATGTACGTATATCACGCTGCGCCTTGGTCTGTCCCGTCATTAAACAAACGTGACAAGTACCTCCTCAAAGTGGGGATGCAGATGCTGTACATTCTCCAAGGTGTCCCTACCTGTCACTTAAGTTGTCCCTACCTATCACTCTAAAGTGTCCCTATATATCACTCTAAGGTGTCCCTACATATCACTCTAAAGTGTCCCTATATATCACTCTAAGGTGTCCCTAAATATCACTCCAAGTTGTCCATGCATATCCCGCCAATGTGTCCCTACCTATCCCTCCAAGGTGTCCCTACCTATCACTCCAAGGTGTCCCTACCTATCACTTTATTCAATATGGTTTTCCGGATGGCAATAAAGTTCCATGAAGGGCAAGAATTGTCAAACTTTTCCTCAACACAACACTAGACAATGAGGAAATGTAAAGTCAAGGTCAGAATAGAGTTATAACCACGAAGAGATGGCATGTGGTGGCTGACAGGGGATGTTTAGACTGTATGGATCTTCTAGAAGCTCAGCCATTAGAGATGGACTAATTAGGGTTTAGTGTCGAGTGACCAAGTGGTCTCCTGCACCGATCGAAGAGAAGATTCATGAATAAGTAAATGCAGTGGCAGCTTTGCCGCTTAATTAGCAAAGCAGAAAAAAAAATGCTTACTCCCAAGAGGCCAACCCAGTCTGGTTTTAAGGGGATGGGCTATCAACAGCACTCGTCTTCCTCCCACATTGATTGATGGAGAGCTAAAAGTGGTTTTGGGGGTAATGTTTTCGCATCCCACATCAACCGCCTCGTTCATTGACCGTCCCCATCTGGCTGGGGGGTTATTTGACCACGCTGTGTGTTCCTGCTCACTTTCATGTCCCTGGCGATTGTTTTCACACTCTTTGCCGATCTACCGGGTATTTAAAACCCCATACAACACCTCACGTGCCCTGGACTTAGGCAGCCTCCGACATCCTACAGCAACAGATAGAGTTATGGCCAATTTAGGTTCTCTTTGACACCATACAGCAACAGATAGAGTTATGTTTTCCTCCATTTGTACTAATCTCTCTTTTTGTGATGTCTGACAACTGAGGAACCTGCTCTTGGAGAAGCCGAGGGCGACGGGGACAGATTGAAAGAGAACACCATGTCAACCCTGTCATATAAGTGTGGTTGCTTGAACTCGCCATTTGGCGTTCACGGGAAACAATGTAACAGAGCGAGGACGAGGGTGGTGACGCGTCTCAACTCTTCGCTGAACCGCATACTCCTCTTTCCGCTTCAATACAGGAAGTGAGTGGTCTGACTGTCAGCCCTTATCAACAAGTGGGCAGTAAATAGCCCTGTCTCCCAACTGAGGACATTTATATCACAAAAAGGGAACATGATACTCCAAGTAGAACCTGACTCAGATGGGGGGAAGAAGAGATGAAGGAAGGTAGAGAAGAGCTGAGGGGAGGTAGAGAAGGGCTGAGGGAAGGTAGATAAGAGCTGAGGGGAGGTAGAGAAGAGCTGAGGGGAGGTAGAGAAGAGTTGAGGGGAGGTAGAGAAGTGCTGAGGGAAGGTAGAGAAGTGCTACCTTCCCTCAGAGCTGAGGGGAGGTAGAGAAGAGCTGAGGGGGGGTAGAGAAGCGCTGAGGGGAGGTAGAGAAGAGCTGAGGGGAGGTAGAGAAGAGCTGAGGGGAGGTAGAGAAGAGATGAAGGAAGGTAGAGAAGAGCTGAGGGGAGGTAAAGAAGAGCTGAGGGGAGGTAGAGAAGAGCTGAGGGGAGGTTGAGAAGAGCAGAGGGGAGGTAAATAAGGGTAATAAAGACATGAGTGGGTGGTAATCAGGGGTAGTACAGTAAAAGGAAAGAGTGACAGGAAGGTGAAAAGAGAGAAAGTAAACAGAGGAGAGAAGGGGAGGCTTTGTCTGGGTGATGGTTTGTTTAATAAAAGTAGAGAAGAGATGAAGGAAGGTAGAGAAGAGCTGAGGGGAGGTAGAGAAGAGCTGAGGGGAGGTAAAGAAGAGCTGAGGGGAGGTTAAGAAGAGCTGAGGGGAGGTAGAGAAGAGCTGAGGGGAGGTAGAGAAGAGCTGAGGGGAGGTAGAGAAGAGCTGAGGGGAGGTAGAGAAGAGCTGAGGGGGGGTAGGGAAGAGCTGAGGGGAGGGGAGGTAAAGAAGAGCTGATGTGAGGTAGAGAAGAGCTGTGGGGAGGTAGAGAAGCGCTGAGGGGAGGTAGAGAAGGGCTGAGGGAAGGTAGATAAGAGCTGAGGGGAGGTAGAGAAGAGCTGAGGGGAGGTAGAGAAGAGTTGAGGGGAGGTAGAGAAGTGCTGAGGGAAGGTAGAGAAGTGCTACCTTCCCTCAGAGCTGAGGGGAGGTAGAGAAGAGCTGAGGGGAGGTAGAGAAGCGTTGAGGGGAGGTAGAGAAGAGCTGAGGGGAGGTAGAGAAGAGCTGAGGGGAGGTAGAGAAGAGTTGAAGGGAGGTAGAGAAGAGTTGAGATGAGGTATAGAAGAGCTGAGGGAAGGTAGAGAAGTGCTGAGGGGAGGTAGAGAAGAGCTGAGGGAAGGTAGAGAAGAGCAGAGGGGAGGTAAAGAAGAGCAGAGGGGAGATAAAGAAGAGCAGAGGGGAGGTAAAGAAGAGCAGAGGGGAGGTAAAGAAGAGCTGAGGGGGGGTAGGGAAGAGCTGAGGGGAGGGGAGGTAAAGAAGAGCTGATGTGAGGTAGAGAAGAGCTGTGGGGAGGTAGAGAAGCGCTGAGGGGAGGTAGAGAAGCGCTGAGGGGAGGTAGAGAAGGGCTGAGGGAAGGTAGATAAGAGCTGAGGGGAGGTAGAGAAGAGCTGAGGGGAGGTAGAGAAGAGTTGAGGGGAGGTAGAGAAGTGCTGAGGGAAGGTAGAGAAGTGCTACCTTCCCTCAGAGCTGAGGGGAGGTAGAGAAGAGCTGAGGGGGGGGGGGGGGTAGAGAAGCGCTGAGGGGAGGTAGAGAAGAGCTGAGGGGAGGTAGAGAAGAGCTGAGGGGAGGTAGAGAAGAGATGAAGGAAGGTAGAGAAGAGCTGAGGGGAGGTAAAGAAGAGCTGAGAGGAGGTTAAGAAGAGCTGAGGGGAGGTAGAGAAGAGCTGAGGGGAGGTAAAGAAGGGTAATAAAGACATGAGTGGGTGGTAATCAGGGGTAGTACAGTAAAAGGAAAGAGTGACAGGAAGGTGAAAAGAGAGAAAGTAAACAGAGGAGAGAAGGGGAGGCATTGTCTGGGTGATGGTTTGTTTAATAAAAGTCCAACTGTTTTGATGAGGATGGTGAACCTTTCATTCTTCCTCTATGACACACCACAGCGCCAAAACGTCTACCCAGCTACAAATTCAGGACCCAAACGGCTGCCTGTGGATAAGCCCATCTCCATCCTACCTCTCCTTCCCTCTCCCTCTATCTCACTCTCTGTCTCTCTCTCCCTGACATCATCAGAGATCCTGTCTTGAAAATTGTGGCACAATGTTGCCATTGATCGGCGCTCTGTGCTTGTCAGATTCATTAAAAACCCTGGCGGATTCCTTCCATTCTGCATTACAGCCCAGACTTTTCATCTGGTAACAGGGTGGTGAGCGACAGAGAAAAAAAAGAAAGAAAGGAAGAAAGGTTAGAACTGGATGAAGCTAGTCAAATTGGAGATGCGGAGGATAGATGTGGCACCTGTCCAAGGCAGGAGATTAAAATCTCCCCTCTCTGATGCTCACACCTTCCAAAGCCCACCACCCCTTCTCCCATTTACCCCTCCTTCCTCACCCCCTCTTCCCCACTCATTTTAACAACAGCTCCCCCCCAATCTCACCTGGGTCACTCTGTCCTGCATTGTCAGTTCTCTCAACACCTCTTGAAATTAACCGGCTGTCCAATACTGAACCAAATTGCTTTTGAAAGCTAGATCATTCTGTTTCTCTCTCTGCCTCCCTGACTCTCTCTCTCTCTCTCTCTCTCTCTCTCTCTCTCTCTATCTCCGTTCAGGTTCACAGGGCTTTAATAACTGATAAGTCTTCGACTGCGGCTCAGCGGAGAACCGGAGCGCAGAGCTGAACCCTGCTATCACACATCTCTCACCCGGCATGGGCGGCTTTTGCAGGGCAGGGAGTTGTGGATAATCACTGTAGAAAAGGGTCGCCCTGGGTGAACACTCACTGCCTGGCTGAGATATGTCACCTTGCAGATGTACCTATCTGCTAGCCCCATGCCTGTGGGTTATCAAGCTCTTGTGAGTTGGTGTAGTGGTGTGGTCCGCAGAAGGGGAAGGGAAGGTCAGTCGCCACATGGCTTCATCTTAACTACGTGTGTGTGTGTGTCTGGGTGTGTGTGTGTGTCTGTGTGTGTGTGTGTGTGTGTGTCTGGGTGTGTGTGTGTCTGCATGCGTGTGCATGTTTATGTGCGTGTGTGTATGTGTGTGTATGTGCATGTGTGTGCGTATGTGCATGTGTGTGCGTGTGCGTGTGTGTGTGTGTGTGTGTGTGTGTGTGTGTGTGTGTGTGTGTGTGTGTGTGTGTGTGTGTGTGTGTGTGTGTGTGTATGTGTGTGTGCGTGTGTATGTGCATGTGTGTGCGTGTGTGCGTGTGTGTGTGTGTGTGTGTGTGTGTGTGTGTGTGTGTGTGTATGTGCATGTGTGTGCGTGTGTGCGTGTGTGTGTGTGTGTGTGTGTGTGTGTGTGTGTGTGTATGGTATAGGGGTTTCCTGGGTGTGAAGGGGCTGTTACTAGGCTGACTGGGCACAGAGGGAGCGGGTCGACCCATTATGTTCAGTCCTTTTATCTTCTAGTCTTGACAGGGTCCTGAATGTTCTTTTACAACATCTACCAATATTAATAATAGATGTCACATCCATTTTCATGAAACCACTCTCAGAAATGCCATTCTCTCAAACCCTACGCCATGACTGAACACTTGACAAGGAAGATCTACATTTTGAATTCCGTAATTACAGCTTGCTCCAGATAAACAACCCACAGAGGAAACATTAAAGGTAAACGTTGGGCATGAAAAAACGTTCCAACTCCGCCCCCTTTCTCAATTTTCAAACAGAAATCGGGTGTGTCTTTGGTGGTTCATCTGTGTGTCATTCTGGTCATGTGCGCCGCGACCAACGTAGCTAGTTCTCTAGCTAAGCTAGCCAGTAACTACTTCAGTATGCGTTGACGTCATTTCACAGGATTGGTTTTTGGAGATCGGTTAGAAATGGCACTTCTGTAGCGAAATACCTTATTCATCCAATTATATATATTTTTTAAAGGATTTAATGACCTGGTATGATGCTGTATTGATCAGTTATACCGTTTAAATATGTTATTTAAGATTTTTTGCCCAAAGTTGACCTTTAACATGCAAATA
>NC_139998.1:57003905-57023905 GCF_964263955.1 Coregonus lavaretus
TACACCGGGCCTACATGTGATCAGTACACCAGGCCTACATGTGATCAGTACACCAGGCCTACATGTGATCAGTACACCAGGCCTACATGTGATCAGTACACCAGGCCTACATGTGATCAGTACACCGGGCCTACATGTGATCAGTACACCAGGCCTACATGTGATCAGTACACCAGGCCTACATGTGATCAGTACACCAGGCCTACATGTGATCAGTACACCAGGCCTACATGTGATCAGTACACCAGGCCTACATGTGATCAGTACACCAGGCCTACATGTGATCAGTACACCAGGCCTACATGTGATCAGTACACCAGGCCTACATGTGATCAGTACACCAGGCCTACATGTGAACAGTACACTAGGCCTACATGTGATCAGTACACCAGGCCTACATGTGATCAGTACACCAGGCCTACATGTGAACAGTACACCAGGCCTACATGTGATCAGTACACCAGGCCTACATGTGATCAGTACACCAGGCCTACATGTGATCAGTACACCAGGCCTACATGTGATCAGTACACCAGGCCTACATGTGATCAGTACACCAGGCCTACATGTGATCAGTACACCAGGCCTACATGTGATCAGTACACCAGGCCTACATGTGATCAGTACACCAGGCCTACATGTGATCAGTACACCAGGCCTACATGTGAACAGTACACCATGTGCCCTGAACCGCTAGCTGGAGGTGATGCTCAAGAACTCTTAAGTGCTGTTGGCTTGTCTTGTCTGTTTGTGTCATTGCATGAGTGGCTGTGTTTCCCCGTCCAATAAACACAACATCACCACCGGTTTCCCTTGTTGTCCTTATTCCGTTTTTTTATTCAGACAATCTGGAGCCCCGAGGGTTTGTTACCGTGTAACAAGACTGGCTTGGTTAAGAGGTAGCGACCGCCTGGTTTGAGAGAAGTTCAAAGGGCGTGGGGTCCTCCACAGCAGGAATGATAACACACTAGCGCCTAACAAGAGCCACATTCAGCAGGAAAACATTGTGGAACGATGCAGATAGAAATGTCACAAATACAGAAAACAGGATTCCTTATTCTGCACTGTCAGACAGGTCATAATATAAATACTATATTTATATCTGAACATTCCACAACGTTGTTCCCTGCTGAAAACACGTTGTGATTAAGTTGTGACAAATGGTCATTTCAGACACGCTTTATGGGCATCCATGTGGAAGGGGCCTAAAAAAAAAAAATTATACTTTGATGGCAGTTAAAGGTGAAATATGCAGAATTAGCTCTGCCATTTACTGGTGGCTAAAATTCTAAAGCTGTTTACAGCTGGTGTACAAAACCAAAAGTAAAAGACGCAAGAACAGGAAGAATGGAAAAATACATATCAAGCATTTCATCAGAATTTTGAAACCCCATTACTATGGTTCCAGTTAGATGGAAACATACAAAATAAATAAATAAATGATGACAGCGGGGTGAGGGCCAAATAGTAACACGCCCACAACAATGTTTATTCACACATTTTCGGGTTTTGAAACTTTTATAGTCAAATTAAATGGGAAAACCCCCCAGAGAAGGAACATTCTGCCTTTGACAGTGACTAAGAGGACAGGCGATACTACCCCAATGCCGTCATGTGACTTTGTTTGGGAGGCTTGAGCCGTCTCTGTCGGCCACGGCGGTTGGCATTGTGATATAAAACACAGCTCTAAAGCCAAACGCCACCCATCTCGCTCTCCCCAGACGGAGTGCAAGTCCCAACGTCTCTCTTTTTTCTTTCTTTAAATCCCTCTCTTTTCTGTCTCCCTCCTCTCCGTCGTTCCGCTAGACTGGCTGTAGACAGCACCAGTGGGGGTTTGGCAGTGTGCAGGCCCAGACATATTCGCTCCTCTCGGGAGAGGGAGTGGGTGTCAAAGACCTGCTATTCGACAAGACCCTCCATCAGCTGCCAGGAGGACACACACAGAGAGAGATAAACCCATTTTTATGTTGATTTATTTTGCCTTTTGTACTTTAACTATTTGCACATAATGTGACATTTGAAATGTATTTATTATTTTGGAACTTTTGTGAGTGTAATGTTTACTGTTCATTTCTATTGTTTATTTAACTTTTGTTTATTATCTATTTCACTTGCTTTGCCAATGTTAACATATGTTTCCCATACCAATAAAGCCCTTAAATTGAGAGAGAGAGAGTGAGAGAGAGAGAGAGAGAGAGAGAGAGAGAGAGAGAGAGAGAGAGAGAGAGAGAGAGAGAGAGAGAGAGAGAGAGAGAGAGAGAGAGAGAGAGAGAGACAGGAAGGTCTGCTTCCAAAACACTCCTGCATCAATTAGCCAGCCGTTCACTTCACACCACAAGCAATCCATACAGAATATTCTATCCTGATGGCATCCATGTAGTCTATTCAGCAACCTTAACCGAAAAAAGGTCACCTAGTTTTCTTCTATGACATAGAAGTTCCTGGTGTAATACTGTGGTCCCTAGATATATGAACGAATGGCCGTGTGCTATGTGAGACATACCATCAACATGCACGTGAGGGCTCCTGAGTCCTATATTATCTAAGCCTGTCCGCTCTCTCTCTCTGTCTGTCTGCACAGCCACAGCCTCCCACCAACCAACCCCCCCCCCCCCATTGAGCTCAGCCTGTCAGCTCTCTCTCTCTGTCTGTCTGCACAGCCACAGCCCCCCCCCCCCCCCCCCCCCCCACCCATAGCTTAACATTGTAATTTTCACCATCGTCATCATCATTACTATCATGTATTATATTATTGTCATTAGAGAGCTCAATTACTATAAAATCCACAAAATGTTTATTAAATTGTTTACCTAATTATATTGCATTTTAACATAATTGTTTTCTTCCAATATTACTGACAGACAAAATGTTTCCCATGCAAAAAAAGGATGTCAATATAACTAGTCTAATACAATTGTTTGTATGCATGATGCTCTAACAATATCGAGTACAGTATGTGTAATAATGGCCAAACTCTATGTGAAAAAATAACATGTTCATTAAACAAAATTAGATGATAAAATACAACTATAATTCGCGGAATGCAAAAACAGACCCAACCGTATAGCCTAGTAATAAACCTTTATCAATTCATGAAAAACCGAAAGGCTTCATAAATAAACTAGGCGAATCGTAATTCATAATTCTAAATCATTCTAAATGATGACCCCCATCCCCCCTTCCCCAATACAGGTGTAAATACTGTACTATAAATGGTTCCTTCCTGTATTATACTCATGTTAAAATGTTTATTCTATTCTACTGCAACTTACTTTACGTTCGTATTGTTATTTTGACTATTTCTTATCTATTTCTTAAGCATTTAATTTGACAGTGTATACCATGTGTATCCCGTACATAGGCCCTACGACTTATAAAAACGTAAAACTGAAATTAATAAAATAATTGGCCCCCATGTTATTCAATAAGTCAAAGATCATAAAAACGTATGAGCTTGGCTCATCACCGTCTTTGCTCAGTGTCTCGCGGCTCAGTGTCTCGCCGAGCGGCCTCCGTGGCAGTCAGATAGACCCACTCATCCCCTATTTGATTCAAAACGCCTATTAACAAATTGCCTTATGAATTGGTCATTGCTGCACTTCAACGTTTCAATAAAGACCTACCCTCTAATAGATTTGTTAGGCCAGGGACTTCCAACTGGTCCCAAGTCGCAGCCGTTTCGTTCACAGCAGACGATAGGAAGCCAGGTGCACTACAGACGACAGGAAGACAATCTACTGCATCACTCCATCGATTATCGGCTTAAACGCCTACGCAGCGCGGTTTTCTTGATCCATCAAGCCACATCGATTGCGATACTGTGACTGTAAAGTGGAGTTTAAATAAATTACTTTCAATAGTTCTACAAACCAATATGGATTTTCTTAGGCCATGGCCTACGACACTTTATTCAAATTATTAAAGCAAAGCAAAAAAAAAAAAGTATTGATAGTAAATTAGATTGTGATATTATTATAAGCATTAAGTATAATTAGGCTATAATAATACTTATAATTATTATATTATATAATTATTATAATTATTACAAAAAAAAAATATTAGGCCTACAAACTGGACAGATTCAGTAAAAAAAATCCAAATCATGCAATGAAATCGTATTGCACTTTTTAGCCATATCATTCTCATTTTGGCATCGCAACACTCTCCAAAACAATGGCCAGTGGACAGGAATCCATTCTGTCGTATTCAGCAGTGCCCCAGCACAGTCTCTCGTCACCATAAGACTGAAAGTGCTGGTTGCGGCTTATTGCGTATTCTTTTACAAATGCAGGAGGTCCACGCCTCTCTCCGCCCTCCAATTTCCCCCTCGACCTAAGAGGGTCTGGTTGTTACAGTTGTTAACCTCAGGACTAATCATTCATTTTTTTGTCCGTTTAATAATGACCCTTATTATCCCTAACTACGTTTGTTGGGCATTTGCCTTTGAATGCATATGCAAAATGGATACCCTACTCCGAGGTGGCCACTCTGCAAGTGGTCTGCCCGGACGCCCTACAGGGTCACTAAAAAGTTCATTCAAAGAGAATAGGTCTATCGCATTCTATTAGATCTGGGTATGGCTTTCCTTATTTAACCCAGAACAAGTGTGCCAAACAAAATGGCCCCCACCTGATTTGCAATGGGTTAAGCAATAATAATGACACAGCATAATGATGATGAAGAGCCTCCCAGTCACGGTGAAGAGAGAATTATTTCACCTGGCTGAGAGAGAGAGAGAGAGAGAGAGAGAGAGCGAAAGAGCGAGAGATTCGCCAACTGTAAAATAATGAAAAGGTTAGTGCTATCTGGGATCCTTGAGACGTCCCTACTCTAAACCCTGAACCCTACTCTTACCTTAACCCTACCTAACCTTAGCCATGAGCATCCATTCCCTCGAAACCCCGTACAAAATGAAGGATGGGAACTAATTATAAGTTAAATTAAATACGCGGTCCCAGCTTGCCTGCCAATCGTGATAGATGTAGTGTGTGTTGTGCACGCTAACAGAAAAACAGATCTGCTTCCGCCTCTAACATAAACATAATTTACAATGGGGAAAGATGAACTAATCCCCCAGTGCACTGGAATATTATCGGGACAATTTACGTCACCGACAGAGCACCGAGAAAACCGATAGCCACATAGCTTCATCCAAACAACTCCGGTTGTTGGTCACTTTATCTATTGAGCCATGTACAGCATATGCCTTGTGAGGATTTTACAGCCAACCATATCGCATAAAAATGCTCAATAGGCCTAGAAAATGGGCCCCCGATTGGCGCAGCGGTCTAAGGCACTACATCTCAGTGCTTGAGGCGTCACTACAGACCCTGGTTCGATTCCAGGCTGTATCACAACCCGCTGTGATTGGGAGTCCCATAGGGCAGCGCACAATTGGCCCATTGTCGTCCGGGTTTGGCCGGTGTAGGCCGTAATTAAAAATACGAATTTGTTCTTAACTGACTTGCCTAGTAAAATAAAGGTAAAAAAAGATTTGTTTTGACAGCTATAAAATACTGAATAGTCTATACTGAAAAATAATTTGCGTAGGCCTACTTGGAAGGTGCACCTGATTCATCCATGCGCCATTGCCTTTGTTTCTGAATAAATACATGTGAATCTCCTTCATCAATTACTATGACGGTTGAGTTTGAAAACTGACAACAACAAAAAAAATGGTTCATCTTTGCTAAACAAAACTAATCTGAAATGTCACGCTATGACTTGTATGCCTAGTTCGCGCGCCCAAAATTAGGCCACACAATAGGCCTATTGGGGATATCAAATGGTGTAGTTAATCTGGGATATGTTTCATTAATAATTTCACATATTCGATGTAACTGTGAACATGAATGCTCAACCTAAAAAACTACAAAAAACTAAAGGTATTTTCTTTTCAATGGGCTAAAGAACAATTATTTAATGCAGTGTACTTTTTAACATGTCCCTTGTTGGTAGTGGCCGTAAATTGGGTAAATTATTGACATTCTCTCGTTTATAGTTCCTGGTCAGACCAGACGTACCATGTGGTCGTGTATTGTTCACCGGGCGGCCGCTCGCCTCTCCCGAAATCATCATTAACTAGGAGAAGTCTCAGGCGCATGCCGTAAATCACCCGACCACATTAAAAGCTTAGTATAAAGGCCTGAACCAGGTCAGCGAAAGGAAATTTATGGCATCACTTATGGTGGAAATAGATTGTTCTAACGAAATATATCAACTTCAGCCAAAATCTGCACCAGGAATTTCGGCGCAGCTATAGGCCTACCCTGACACACCACTCAAAATGACTGCCTCCCACAAGGCCTATATTGAATGCAACCTTGTATCGTTGTAATAGCTGGTCCTATACATATAGGCTAAGGTGAATGTGTGGATCTAGTGCACAGAACACTTCATAAGCTACCGCTTCTTTTTTTTTTTTTTTTTTACATGAGTTGGCCTATAGAGTATACCTTATCAAGACTGAGGGCACAAATGAAACAACAAAGCTTATTAGATAAGCCCTAGCCTACATTCTTTTTTTTTACCCGTGCTTTAGCCTCCTTCACTTTACCGCAACTGTAACCTACTTAAAAGTCCTACTATGAAAACAACAGAACAATCGATGTTTTTATTTTATTTTTTTAACACAGCTTTATTATCTTATAATTACGCACAAATAATGTAATGTTATATTTGTATCGGAGATCGGGATGATGGGTCGTTCGTTAATAAAATGACCCCAATAATCATACAATCGCATGCTATTCGGTTTCTCTCTCTAGAATCGAAGTTCAAAGAGCAACGCTTATCTTATCAGCGTAAATTCAAAGGAGTTGAAATTGTATTGACAAGTCGTGAAAAGAGACAAGAAAGCTGTGAAGAGCGCCATTTCCTGAAACAGTGGCACCCTGCCCTACTTTTCTAGTGGCAACAGTAACACAAGCCAGCCGGTTAGCCCTCAAGTCGCCTTGCTAAAACGGCGATACAAGCTGCAGGCCCATTCAAACCGATTTCAACCCAAGTTCCGTGCCAAATGTTGCCAGTAAAGAAGTTATTTGATAGTATTGTTTTGACAATGAGCTGCCTGAACATAAGGAGCACTTGATTAATTATTAATTTAATAAACCCGACCATTCTGTCAAGCAAAGCATCCCTCAATGCAGCACTGACGGCGTTGGAGAGTAAGCATCTCCATTGGCATAGACCTTTCCCACATTCTACACCAATAATGAATAAAAAATAGCCCACTGTTAGACAATACACTTTTCGTTTCATATATTAGCATAATACACTATTTGTCTACAAAATCACAGTGAAATATAGGCCCCATTGCAATTGCATTCGTTAATATGTATAGCTATTTTAGCGAATTTTGTCTTTTTTTTCTGTCATAAACACACTGGGCGCACACTGCGTTGTTTCCACATCATGTCAATCAATTAAATTACGTCGAACCAACGTGGAATAGACGTTGAATTGACGTCGGTGTTGATAGTTGATAGGCCTACATGACAGAAAAAATACAACATTTGCTAAAAATAGATATACATATTAACGAATGCAATTGCAATAGGACCTATATTTCACAGTGATTTTGTAGACAAATAGTGTATTGTGCTAATTTACATAGTTAACACACTTTGCTTGACATGAATCATAATTCAGTAGCAGATATAGCTACATTTACACGTTGATGTAATGGTTTGAAATGAAAAAATAAAAACTTATTAGAAAGTAGTTGATCCACTATTTTAGGCAATAAAGAACCCCTCCAAAATGACTCAGTAGCCTACCCGGCGAGAAGCAACCTACTGAGCCCCGTCTCCCCGTTGAGATACAGTACAGAGCTCCGACTCCCCGTTGAGATACAGTACTGTTGCGCTAATTTCCGTAGGGCGACAATGAAAACCCAATCATCAAGAAGAATGAATGATCTTAAAGGGAAGAATACACAACTATCCTTGAAAGGATAGGACTGGTGTGCATTACAAATGTGTATTGAAAATCGGCAAGGCAAGGCACCTGGGGTTGTTTGGGGTTGCCTTCCTGCATGCCATTGCGCAAATCTATCTGTGGGGGCGAGTTCATGTAAATCAAAATGGTCTCTCATTCCTGATCAAATAAAATGTTCTCGTTTGAAAGGGTAAAATAAAAACAACAGGGCTATAGCTCGATGAGGGATCAACGTGTGTAACTCGGCTTCGGCTACTACCAATGCGCACTGTTGTAGCCCATTGACGGACCTCATGAGAGCTTCGGCGTAGTTAAAACCCAGGGCAGTCAGGCTCTTAACACAAATCCAAAAAAAAACAGCAGTTGATAATAAACCCCTTTAAAATATGAATGTGTCTTACCTTCAACAGCTGACGCTATGGGCAGCAAGAGGCTGCATAAAACCAGCAAGTAATCCATTCTCATAAAGCGGTCAGCTCGGACATAAAACTAACCCCTGGGAAGATAGGGAGAGACGGGTGAATACAATCCGAGGTGTTCCGACGCTCCACGCACCCAGTCCAACCGCGTCAAGCACCCAGTCCAACCGCGTCAAGCACCCAGTCCAACCGCGTCAAGCACCCAGTCCCAGAGTTACCTCCATAAAACCAACAAGGAAAAATAGGAATGTGAACAAGGTATGAGAAGATTTGTGCCCTCTCGATGATTTCCAGTGGGTTTATGCCTGAGAAACGGGAACCCGTAGTCGTCCAACCCGTAGACGCATTTGGCAAACGACCGAAGAGAAGTTGCCCTGTTCCCAACAACGGTTCGGTAAATATCCCCGATAATATTTGTTATTATCGATACCCAGGGAAATAAATGTCCTTTTCAAAGGGTCTGTCGGGAAAAATCCGAAGTCTTTCTTGTAGTCAAGACGTTTGATATCTTCGCACTTCTTGTATCAATACCATAACGTAGAATAGTCCAGCTATGCATTTTCACGCTTACATACATACATGATTAAGTCCTATTCCCGACTAAATCCGCTTGGTATATATATTGTAGTAAATCCTTGAGCGAATTATCGGCGTGGTTGCAGAAAGTTTAATGCTCCGCTCTGTGTGTGCATTGGAATGAAGAACGGTTGTGCAAGAACAAGGGGTAAGAGTGAAAGAGAGAGCGAGCGAGCGAGAGAGAGAGATAGATAGAGAGAGAGCGAGAGAGAGAGATAGATAGAGAGAGAGCGAGAGAGAGAGAGAGAGAGGGGGGGGGACGGGGGGACGGGGGGTAGTAGGAGGGGTTATGGGTAAAGCAGCTGTCAGTCTCTCATTCGGCCACACCCCCACAACTAGCTCTGAAAGCCGCTGCTCCAGGGAAACCCAGATTAGGCAGGGACACGGCGGTTTCAGCGGGGACAGAGCGCCCCCCTGCGGGACACTCATATTTCAGTGGTCGAGTTAAATAACAACGACGGGAGTTTCTGCTTATTTTCATGTTGATACAATTATTTTCAGCAATTCCAGCAATGTGTCTACAACACGTCGAATATTCAGGTTTTACCATGGACATTGTGTGTTATCGAAATTCAAATGCTCATCAAACACTTTTGGATTTTCTGTAAGTATGATTGTGTGCAATTCTCACCCGGTGTACAGACCTATGCATTCAGAATCTCGCTTTCTGATAAATGATAATCTGCTGACTATAACTCAAAAAGTTGCATACTTGATTGATTTTAGCTTGCTGAGAACAACAATTGCGCATTTGAAGCGCATGTGTCCATGCTTAAAAATACCGGCTCTGCTGAAATACAGCCTAGATACGAAGTAATCTAAAAAGTTTACAAACTGAATAGTTTTAGTGAAACTATTGTTGCTTCAGCCTGTTTCATGTCTTCTGTATTTGTTTATCTCCATTGGTATAGAGAAGGTGCATTTCAAGAGCAGTCAGTTCGATAATGGACACACAGCAATGTTTCCCCCCCCCCCCCCCCCCCCCCCTCTTCTATAGACCTGGAAAGACAAAGGAAAGAGCGTCTTTGATTGTCCCTTGCCTCAACTGCAGCGTTTACAGTCATTTTATTGCACCATTGTGTCATTTGCTTAAATGAATAGATAATAGCCTATGTAAATTAGTCGAACAACATGCCAATGCGAACGATGAAACCTACTGTCTTCGAATTTGAGAATAAAAAAATAAATAAAAATTGTATAATTTTTATGAAGTTTGTTCATAATCATGCATTATAATACTTAAGAGTGGTAGCCCAATAAATCACATGCATGCGTGACTTTTATCAGACGTTAAGGTGTAAAAGTTAACCATAGCCTCTGCAATAACATTTTATTGTTATTTTATTGTGCTGAAGAATGCTTTGATAAAAATGACCGTTTGGTGGTCCAAAAAGGTGCACAACAGTCATCGACGAATACAAGTTCCTGGAACATTGAAAAAAATAAAAAAAATAAAACGAATTATTCATAATCATAAGTGATGTTGCTGTTGTTGATGTTACTGTTGGTGATATACGTATATTTTATTAGTAACCTAAGTTTAACCTACTTTACATTGATTTATTGAATGTTATTTAAGAGCAGTAAGACACTACTTATATTAGCTTGTAATTAACAGTAAGAATTGAATATATTTTCATGGGACCAAATCCATTAAAAAACAAATTCATAGGCCTAGTTTTGTTTTTGAGATTAGTCATATAGAAAACTTATCACCTAATTGAGATAGGCCTACATCGCCCTGGGGAAGAAGAAAAAAAAAAGCCTTATGTTGGTTGTCAAATATTTCAGTGATGACTTCAGAGGCGAGAGTATTGGCTTCACAGGGTAGGTTTCCTCACCGACCAAACCTTGGCTTCAGAACCCGGCCTTTGCCTCGTCTTCTTCGGAACCCTCTCGGATCCCTCTCGCCCCGCACAGCACGGTCTCGGTAAGGCCCCGTGTCACCGGGCAGAAGAGGACATGTGTGGGTGATCTGCGCAAGGGGATACGAACGGGAGATACACACACTGGACTAAGACGTAAGCTACAATTTGCTCCAGAGTGTCAGTTCTTCATAGGTTTGCAAAACTATTAGCCACGCAAGATTCACTAACCAGGTTATTGCATAAATTAGGTTGAGGTAAGGCCATGACGTTTTTCTCCTGTAGCCTATTGTTGTTGTTAGCAAAATGGCTGTCTTTAATTTCCACATTTAGCCAATCATTTGGAGAAGCATTGGTCTGTTTGGAGTGTTTTTGATATAACTTAGTAAAGAAAGAAAATAAACGAATAGAACGGCCAATTATGTATTTAAGAGTTTACTACATTGTCAATAATATCTAATAAATTAGATAAATAGCCTACAAATGATTAAAATGTACCCTATTATCGCCTAATATGGCGATGGCCACTCAAAATACGGAGGGGTTAGGCTACCTTGCTTACAGCATAGATCAAACAAAGAAAATGTATCTATTTAGGTCGTCATGAGTTTAGTACTTGAAAAAAAATGCCAGCATGCCCTCTTGGTTGTCATTTCCTGAGAGGTGCGAAGATACCGAGACAGTGTTGTTGTCCAGACGGTCACTGGCTGAGCTGTTTGTTGCCTCGTAGTGTTTTTGTTGACACTCTCTCTGGGGTTAAGCACTAGAAATATCCGGAGTCACTCTCCCTTCCTCAGGTGTCTACAGTCGTTTATTTTACAAGGCAATTATTTTACTAGGCAAGTCAGTTAAGAACAAATTCTTATTTACAATGACGGCGTACACCGGCCAAACCCGGATGACGCTGGGTCAATTGTGCGCCGCCCTATGGGACTCCCAATCACGGCCGGTTGTGATCCAGCCTGGAATCGAACCAGGGGTGTCTGTAGTGACGCCTCAAGCCCTGAGATGAAGTGCCTTAGACCGCTGCGCCACTCGGGAGCCCGTAGCTTGGAGAAAACCAGTCTGGCGTGACCGACTCTTTCCGTGGGCCAGTTAGTTGATTTTACAGCATCTGCTAGTGCTTTTGTTTGTCATTCAAAAGAGATCTTTGTTGTTGGCTCACTGCAGTCATACTAATGGGTGGCCTTTTCAATTCTAAACTTGACTTTGTTGTCTTTATAATATTGGCTATTTAATGGATGAACTATTTTGTATCATCCGTTCAGGGATGTTTGATACGGTGTTATAGGCTCAAATACACAACTTGTTTTCCACTCTGCATATAGGCTATATTCCATTGGTCACAAACATGAACATAAACAATTATTTACTCATACTGAAGTTTAATAGCAACATAATTCCACAGTCCCGTGTAGCTCAGTTGGTAGAGCATGGTGCTTGCAACGCCGGGGTTGTGGGTTAGATTCCCACGGGGGGGGGGGGGGGGCAGTATGAAAAATGTATGCACTCGCTAACTGTAAGTCGCTCTGGATAAGAGCGTCTGCTAAATGACTAAACATGTCAATTCCCGTGGCTGTATGTACAATAAAGTTATACAATCTCTTAAGTCTGCTGTGATATTACATTAACCAAACAAGTTCTATATGACGGTTTAATGTTAGTCATTGCATTGGCACTACAAATGAGTATTTTTGTCATATATCTTTTCTCCAAGAAAAAGAAAAAAAACGAAAAAAAAAAACGCTTATGTTTCCTCTTCATCTACAATTGATATATTCCCCTGGATTTCCTTTCCTCTCTTCACTCTCAACCTCTAGCCTGTTCAAGCCTCTCCTCACAACAGAGACAGGGATATGCAGTACACATTTATGAAGACTTGGGACTTAATAAATAAAAGTTTGTATGTATTCAACCCTTTTACATTGTATTGTTAGCAATTCTATAATTCTCGTCTGAGTTTAAAATATACATTATATTGTTTATTTTTGTGTTATTAAATAATACTTTACTACAAAATAAAGGATAAGACACTTGTAGATCATGCATAAATGATATAAATAAAGCGTTATATTCTTCCATATCAAATCAAATCACATTTTATTTGTCACGTGCACCGAATACAACAGGTGTAGACCTTACTGTGAAATGCTTACTTACAAGCCCTTAACCAACAATGCAGTTTTAAGAAAATAGAGTTAAGAAAATATTTACTAAATAAACTAAAGTAAACGGAAAAGAAAAGTCACACAATAAAATAACAATAATGAGGCTATATAAAGGGGGTACTGGTACCGAGTCAATGTGCGCGGGGGTACAGGTTAGTCGAGGTAATTTGTACATGTAGGGAGGGTAAGGTGACTATACATAGATAATAGACAGAGAGTAGCAGCAGTGTAAAAACAAAGGGGGGGGGGGGGGGGGGGGGGGGGTGGGGGGGGGGGGGGGGGGGGGGGGGGGGGGGGGTCAATGTAAATAGTCCAGGTGGCCATTTGATTAATTGTTCAGCAGTCTTATGGCTTGGTGGTAGAAGCTGTTAAGGAGCCTTTTGGACCTAGACTTGGCGCTCCGGTACCGCTTCCCGTGCGGTAGCAGAGAGAACAGGCTATGACTTGGGTGACTGGAGTCTTTGACCATTTTTTGGGCGTTCCTCTGACACCGTCTAGTATATAGGTCCTGGTTGTCAGGACGCTCGGCCCCAGTGATGTACTGGGCTGTACGCACTACCATCTGTAGTGCCTTACGGTCGGAGGCCGAGCAGTTGCCATACCAGGCGGTGGTGCAACTGGTCAGGATGCTCTCGATGGTGCAGCCGTAGAACGTTTTGAGGATCTAGGGACCCATGCCAAATCTTTTCAGTCTCCTGAGGGGGAAAGGCGTTGTCGTGTCCTCTTCACAACTTTCATGGTGTGTTTGGACCATGATAGATTGTTGGTGATGTGGACACCAAGGAACTTGAAACTCTCGACCCGCTCCACTGAAGCTCCATCGATGTAGTCCACGATCATATCCTTTGTCTTGCTCACGTTGAGGGAGAGGTTGTTGTCCTTGCACCACACTGCCAGGTCTCTGACCTCCTCCTATAGGCTGTCTCATCGTTGTCGGTGATCAGGCCTACCACCGTTGTGTCGTCAGCAAACTTAATGATGGTGTTGGAGACGTGCTTGGCCACGCAGTCGTGGGTAAACAGGGAGTACAGGAGGGGACTAAGCATGCACCCCTGAGGGCCCCCGTGTTGAGGATCAGTGTAGCAGACGTGTTGTTGCCTACCCTTACCACCTGGCGGCGACCCGTCAGGAATTCCAGGATCCAGTTGCAGAGGGAGGTGTTCAGTCCCAGGATCCTTAGCTTATTGATGAACTTGGATAGGCACTATGGTTTGAACGCTGAGCTGTAGTCAATGAACATCATGGAGTCTGATTGAGATTGTGCCATCTGTGGATCTGTTGGGGCGGTATGAATTGGAGTGGGTCCAGGGTTTTCGGTATGATATCTAATGGATATATATCATTACTTGGAATTAGCAGGACATTGGCCCTATTCTGCCTATTGTAATGAAGAACACTATCCTGTAGTGGGTTGGTTACAAATCAAATCAAATTATATTTGTCACATGCGGCGAATACAACACGTGTAGACCTTACCGTGAAATGCTTACTACGAGCCCTTAACCAACAATGCAGTTTTAAGAAATGCGAGTTAAGATAGTATTTACTAAATAAACAAAATAAAAAAGAAAACAAGTTACACAATAAAATAACAAAAATGAGGCTATATACAGCGGGTACCGGTACCAAGTCAATATGCAAGGGGTACAGGTTAGTCGAGGTAAATGATGTACATGTAGGTAGGGGTAAAGTGACAAAAAGGGGGGGGGGGGGGGGGGGGGTCCATGCAAATAGTCCGGGTAGACATTTGATTAGCTGTTCAGGAGTCTTAAGGCTTGGGGGTAGATGCTGTTAAGGAACCTTTTGGACCTAGACTTGGTGCTCTGGTACCGCTTGCCGTGCGGTAGCAGAGAGAACAGTCTATGACTTGGGTGTCTGGAGTCTTTGACAATTTTTAGGGCCTTCCTCTGACACCGCCTGGTATAGAGGTCCTGGATGGCAGGAAGCTTGGCCCCAGTGATGTACTGGGCGGTATTGGGACACTGTAGCTAATACAGTCTGACCTGTAGGCTACTTATCAAATAAAATAACAACATTTTATTTGCTGCATGCTTCGTAACCAACAGGTGTAGACTGACAGTGAAATGCTTACTTACAGGTACTTTTCCAAAGACAAAGATACAAAATTAAAAATAAAATAAATAAATAGTAAATAGTGACACAAGGAATAAATACACATTGAGTAATGAATAACTATAGCATAAAAAGAACATGGCTATATATAGGAAGTACCAGTACTGAGTCGATGTGCAGGGGTACGAGGTAATTGAGGTAGATATGTACATATAGATAGGGATAAAGTGACTAGGCAACAGGACAGATAATAAACAGTAGCAGCAGTATGTGGTGAGTGTGAAAGTGTGTGTGTGTGTGTGTGTGGCGTCAGTATGTGTGTGTGGAAATTATGTGTGTGTGAACGTATATAGTGTGTGTGTGTGTGTGTGTATGTGTGTGTGTGTTGGGGTGTCAGTGTAAGTATGTGTGAGTGTGTGGGTAGAGTCCAGTGCAAGAGAGTTAGTGCAAAAAGGGTCAATGCAGGTAGTCCTGGTAGCCATTTGATTAACTATCTAGTCGTCTTGTTTAGCAGTCTTATGGCTTGGGGGTAGAAGCTGTTCAGGGTCCTGTTGGTTTCAGACTTGGTACCGCTTGTGTGTGGTTGCAGAGAGAACAGTCTATGGGTGACTGGAGTCTTTCACCATTTTTTTTTGCCTTCCTCTGACACCGGCTGCTTCAGAAAGTATTCACACCGCTTAACTTTTTCCACATTTTGTTGTGTTACAAAGTGGGAATAAAATTGATTAAATTGAGATTGAAATGTCTTGAGTCAATAAGTATTCAACTCCTTTGTTATGGCAAGTCTACATAAGTTCAGGAGTAAACATATGCTTAACAAGTACAGTAAAGTTGCATGGACTCACTCCGTGTGCAATAATAGCGTTTAACATGATTTTTGAATGACTACCTCATCTCTGTACACCACGCATACAATTATCTGTAAGGTCCCTCAGTCGAGCAGTGAATTTCAAACACAGATTCAACCACAAAGACCAGGGAGGTTTTCCAATACCTCACAAAGAAGGGCACCTATTGGTAGATGGGTAAAAAAAGCAGACATTGAATATCCCTTTGAGCATGGTGAAGTTATTACTTATAATTTGGATGGAGTATCAATACACCCAGTCGCTACAAAGATGCAGGCGTCCTTCCTAAATCAGTTGCCGGAGAGGAAGGAAACCGCCCAGGGATTCAACATGATGCCAATGTTGACTTTAAAACAGTTACAGAGTTTAATAGCTGTGATAGGAGAAAACTGAGGATGGATCAACAACATTGTAGTTACTCCACAATACTAACCTTATTGACAGAGTGAAAAGAAGAAAGCCTGTACAGAATAAAAATATTCCAAAACATGCATCCTGTTTGCAACGAGGCACTAAAGTAATACATCATAAAATGTGGCAAAGCAATTCACTTTTCATCCTGAATACAAAGTATTATGTTTGGGGCAAATCCAATACAACACATTACTGAGTACCACTCTCCATATTTTCAAGCATAGTGGTGGCTGCATCATGTTATGGGTATGGCTGTAATCGTTAAGGAGTTTTTCAGGATAAATGGAATGGAGCTAAGCACAGGCAACATCCTAAAGGAAAACCTGGTTCAGTCTGCTTTCCACCAGACACTGGGAGATGAATTTACATTGCAGCAGGACAATAACCTAAATCACGAGGCCAAATCTACACTTGAGTTGCTTACCAAGAAGACAGGGATCGTTCCTGAGTGGTCGAGTTACAGTTTTGACTTAAATCTACTTGAAAATCTATTATGGCAAGACCTGAAAATGGCTGTCTAGCAAAGATCAACAACCAATTTGACAGACTTGAAGAATTTTGAAAATAATAATTGTCAAATGTTGCACAATCCAGGTGTTTTTGAGACTTACCCAGAAAGACTCACAGCTGTAATCGCTGCCAAAGGTGATTCAAACATGCGTTGACTAACTGGTTGAATACTTATGTAATCAAGATATATTAGTGTTTTCTTTTTCATTAAAAAAAGAAATGTTACAATTCTTCTTCGACTTTGAGTATTTTGTGTAGATTATTGACAAAAAAAATGACAATTAAATCAATTTTAATCCCACTTTGTAACACAAGAAAATGTGGAAGAAGTCAAGGGGTGTGAATACTTTCTGAAGGAAATGTAGGTCCAGGATGGCTCGGGAACAATCATATACTGGGCTGTACTCACCACCTTGCGGTCGGGTGCCTTGCAGTTGCCATACCAAGCGGTGATGCAGCCAGTCAAGATGCTCTCAATGGTGCAGCTGTATAACTTTTTGAGGATCTGAGGGCCCATGCCAAATCTTTTCAGCCTCCTGAGGGGCAAGAGGCGTTGTCGTGCCCTCTTCACAACGTTGTGGGTACAGTGCCTTCGTAAAGTATTCAGACCCTTTGACTTTTTCCACATTTTGTTATGTTACAGCCTTATTCTAAAATGCAATCTACACAAAATACACCATAATGACAAAGCAAAAACGTTTTTTTATAAATTTTTTGAAATGTATAAAAAATTAAAAACAGAAATACCTTAATTACATAAGTATTCAGACCCTTTGCTATGAGACTCGAAATTGAGCTCAGGTGCATCCTGTTTACATTGATCATCCTTGAGATGTTTCTACAACTTGATTGGAGTCCACCTGTGGCAAATTCAATTGATTGAACAAGATTTGGAAACACACACAGCTGTCTATATAAGGTTCCACAGTTGACAGTGCATGTCAGATCAAAAACCAAGCCATGAGGTCGAAGGCATTGTCCGTAGAGCTCCAAGACAGGATTGTGTCGAGGCACAGATCTAGGGAAGGTTACCAAAACATCTATGCAGCATTGAAGGTCCCCAAGAACACAGTGGCCTCCATCATTCTTAAATGGAAGAAGTTTGGAACCACCAATACTCTTCATAGAGCTGGCCGCCCGGTCAAACTGAGCAATCGGGAGAGAATGGCCTTGGTCAGGGAGGTGACCAAGAATCCGATGGTCACTCTTACAGAGCTCTAGAGTTCCTCTGTGGAGATAGGAGAACCTTCCAGAAGGACATTCATCTCTGCAGCACTCCACCAATCAGGCCTTTATTGTAGAGTGGCCAGACGGAAGCCACTCCTCAGTAAAAGACACATGACAGCCCACTTGCCAAAATGCACCTAAAGACTCTTAGACCATGAGAAACAAGATTCTCTGGTCTGATGAAACGAAGATTGAGCTCTTTGGCCAGATAGCCAAGTGTCATGTCTGGAGGAAACCTGGCACCATCCCTACGGTGAAGCATGGTTGTGGCACCATCATGCTGTGGGGATGTTTTTCAGTGGCAGGGACTGGGAGACTAGTCAGGATCGAGGCAAAGATGAACGGAGCAAAGTACAGAGAGATCCTTGATGAAAACCTGCTCCAGAGCGCTCAGGACCTCAGACTGGGGTGAAGGTTCACCTTCCAATAGGACAACGACCCTAAGGTCAGCATCCCGGAGTCGCCTCTTCACTGTTGACGTTGAGACTGGTGTTTTGCGGGTACTATATAATGAAGCTGCCAGTTGAGGACCTGTGAGGAGCCTGTTTCTCAAACTAGACACTCTAATATATTTGTCCTCTTGCTCTGTTGTGCACTGGGGCCTCCCACTCCTCTTTCTATTCTGGTTAGAGCCAGTCTGCGCTGTTCTGTGAAGGGAGTAGTACACAGTGTTGTACGATATCTTCAGTTTCTTGGCAATTTCTCACATGGAATAGCCTTAATTTCTCAGAATAAGAATAGACTGACGAGTTTCAGAAGAAAGCTCTTTGTTTCTGGCCATTTTGAGCCAGTAATGGAACCCATAATTGCTGATGCTCCAGATACTCAACTAGTCTCAAGAAGACCAGTTTTATTGCTTCTTTAATCAGCACAACAGTTTTCAGCTGTGCTAACATCAATTAGCCTTTTAAAATGATAAACTTGGATTAGCAAACACAACGTGCCATTGGAACACAGGACTGATGGTTGCTGATAATGGGCCTCTGTACGCCTATGTAGATTTTCCATTGAAAATCAGCCGTTTCCAGCTACAATAGCCATTTACAACATTAAGAATGTCTACACTGTATTTCTGATCAATTTTATGTTATTTTAATGGACAAAAAAAATGCTTTTCTTTCGAGTGACCCCAAACTTTTGAACGGTAGTGTATATACACATATACATACATACACATAAATACATAGACAAACCTATATATACACATCCCAATATATTTCCCTTTATTACTTTCCAACCCCACCACCCCTTCCCTAATTGGAGTAATCTAGTGAACAACAACGCTTAGGCCTCTACTTCCAGCTTATACATACTATATACATTTTATGGACACAGTCAATTTTACAATAATTCTATTTTGTTTGTTTTTACTCCTGAACTTCCTTTACCCTCAACCTCTCTGATCATTTTCATGATGTCCATCCGGGTTGCTTCTATATGCAATATATTTCTAACTGCGCTCCTTCACAAAACCTCTCAACCTATAACCTATATACTTATTATGGTATGATTTACATTAGTTATCTTGTTGTTATTAGTTGTTGTTAGTCCCATCCTTCAGCTCCATTCAACACCTCCCATCTATCTCTTAACACCATCCATATTGGATTTATATTTGCCATATATTTTTAAACTGTGATGTTTCACAAAAGTTCTGAACCCTTCTATTCTCATTGTTTCTACAGATTGTAAATTGATTTTTATTTTGCTAAAAGTATTATTATATTATCGATCGATTCACTATAACTTTTCACATCACCCAGTAGTGCTAAATGCAGGGTTAGCTCCAGGTAAATATTGCAATCCTTCAGCCATTCCTGGACCTGTGACCAAAAACAAGCCACAAATGGACAGTACCAAAACAAATTATCTAATGATTCTGTCTCTTCGCAGCAAAATCTGCAGAGCTGGGAAGATTGTATCCCCCATATAAATAACATTCTATTGGTAGCAAGAATCTTG
>NC_139998.1:57028905-57086405 GCF_964263955.1 Coregonus lavaretus
ACACCTTCGAAGATTCCTGAGGTGAAATTCCAACCGGTTGCCGTGCAGGTTTGGCGGCAGTTCCTCTAGGCACTTGACCGATATCAAAGGTGCAATGGATATTTACTGACAGCGGACCAATAACAGATGGATTGCCTCTGCCGAGCGCACCGTCTGAGATAACATTGTTCAAAGTGTCCGAACACAACGTCAACAGAGCGTCTCTCCCTCGCAGTCCTCTCCGCTTCCCTTTACCCAGACTCCTCGGCTGACCTTTGACCTCCACCTGTGCCCTCCCGTGACTTCCGTATGTCCAGAGAGACCAGTGGTCGCCGCGGCACGGTGACAATGCTCCGTCTACTGTAGGTCACGGGAGGTCAACGTCAACAACGCTCTCATCCCACTGGGGAAATAGCTTCTTAAGGAGGCCGGTGGGAATTCAATGCCATTTCAAAACACATCAAAGGAACTTTTATGGCATGGTTATCACTCCATAAGTACTGCATTACCGCGAAGTGATAGTGAAGTCGCTGCGGTCGGGTAAGTGTTTAGACCGTAAAAGGACATTGAGGGTATCGAATTGAGGTGTGTTGTGTAATTTTCTGTGTCTTGGTGTTATTAGTGAGGTCATGGGATGATGGGAGTCATCAAATGTTTTTTTAAAGTACTTCAATACTCTAGAACCTCTACGGTTGTCACGACTACGCAACTAACCACAAAAAGCACATGGTTTAAATTTGAGCTGAGCTATTTTCTTAACATGGCTTCCCTGCTGTCACCCTCTGTAATGATGAAACCACCCAAACCATGACCCACTACCACACATAAAAGGAAGCCCAGAGCTTGACCCTGTCTCGACACCCTATACGGCCAAACTGACCCAACCCAACCAAATCTGGACTGAGCTGGCCTGCTTTACATTGAGCTGAAAAAGACTGTGAAAAGTAAAACCAGTACAGTTTTGGTGGAGGTCGGCCCAGTAGTATGAAGGAGCTATGTGGAAACCACATTGACACTTCCCTGGGTAACGCTAGTATTTGTTATGGCTTTCACTGGAGAGGGTTCTGTCTACTGATCTGCCTACTGATCTGTTGACTGATCTGTCTACTGATCTGCCTACTGATCTGTTGACTGATCTGCAGACAGATATGTTGACTGATCTGTTGACTGATACACAGACAGATATGTTGACTGATATGCTGACTAATCTGTTGACTGATATGTCTACTGATCTGCCTACTGATCTGTTGACTGATCTGCAGACTGATCTGATGACTTATATGCAGACATCTGCAGACTGAACTGTTGACTGATACGCAGACAGATATGTTGACTGATATGTTGACTGATTGGTTGACTGATCTGCTGACTGACCTGCTGACTGATAAGTTGACTGATGTGCAGACTGATCTGCAGCGGCCGAACATAATTTACAATGTAGTAGAGTTTTTCTTTTGGCTTCAGCCTTCAGAGTCGTCCGGTTGGCTTGATATCATCAATCATGTGTTATGTGGTCAGAAGTGAAACTGTACGGACTCCTGGAGATATATATATGTCTGGAGATATATACAGTCTCATATGGGTGTACTGAACTAGGTGCCAGGACTGATTTTGGGTGCCGGTACTGTTTATATTTAGGTGCAGGAGCTCCACAATACTTTTGAGCTAATATTCTACAAGAGGAACAGGAGCTCAAGCAGTAGAACATTTTAGGTGCCGGTACTCGGCTCCGGTGAGATCCTGCCCAAGTCAAGCACTGTGTGTCCTCATTACCTATACATAGGTAGCTTCAACAGGTGAATAGTATATGATGAATGAGGAAGTGAGCTTCAACAGGTGAATAGTATATGATGAATGAGGAAGTGAGCTTCAACAGGTGAATAGTATATGATGAATGAGGAAGTGAGCTTAAACAGGTGAATAGTATATGATGAATGAGGAAGTGAGCTTCAACAGGTGAATAGTATATGATGAATGAGGAAGTGAGCTTCAACAGGTGAATAGTATATGATGAATGAGGAAGTGAGCTTCAACAGGTGAATATTATATGATGAATGAGGAAGTGAGCTTCAACAGGTGAATAGTATATGATGAATGAGGAAGTGAGCTTTAACAGGTGAATAGTATATGATGAATGAGGAAGTGAGCTTCAACAGGTGAATAGTATATGATGAATGAGGAAGTGAGCTTCAACAGGTGAATAGTATATGATGAATGAGGAAGTGAGCTTCAACAGGTGAATAGTATATGATGAATGAGGAAGTGAGCTTCAACAGGTGAATAGTATATGATGAATGAAGTGAGCTTCAACAGGTGAATAGTATATGATGAATGAGGAAGTGAGCTTCAACAGGTGAATAGTATATGATGAATGAAGTGAGCTTCAACAGGTGAATAGTATATGATGAATGAGGGAGTGAGTTACAATAGATGAATAGTATATGATGAATTAGTAGGGTTGCAACATTCTGGTAAATTT
Source organism: Coregonus lavaretus (assembly GCF_964263955.1). Classification (NCBI taxonomy): domain Eukaryota; kingdom Metazoa; phylum Chordata; class Actinopteri; order Salmoniformes; family Salmonidae; genus Coregonus; species Coregonus lavaretus. The sequence goes on from NC_139998.1 coordinate 57,031,364, forward strand.
CCCAAAAAAATCTCAGGTTTTCCATAAATCCTGGTTTATTCCCTCCTGATTCCCGGGAATCTTCCAATCAGAATTTCTGGAAAATCTGGGAATTGTGGGAAAGTTACCTGGATTTCTGCAACCCTAATAGTACCTGTTAAAAATAGGATATCTAAATGTAATTGTTCCAGTACACAGCCAAAATACATCAGGCTAAACCTGGAGTGTTTGAAAGACGGTCTCAAAGCCGTGCAGTGTCTAAAACTTCCAACAGGTACCTAATCCTCCAGGGCCATCTTTGATGACATCATTAATGACATCATCAATATTTGAGCGTGGGAGCGAAAGCAGTGCTGCTGGATCTATCTCTCAACGACATCGTCAACATCCATGATTTACAACAACGTGTATCTGTTGCTATAGAAACAGACACGTAGTACACATATAGCAACAATAATCAATATCATATCGTGTCTCATCATATCAGTTAACTATTGATAGTAATCACTTCTTTATAGCTTAACTTCTTAATAGCCATAGCTCAAAATGAGTTGGCTAGCTTAATCTGACACAATTGGCAAACATGTTGATTCATGTGCATTTTCAAAAATAAACCTGATAAAGTAAAGTAAAATATTTGTTATCAAAATAGAGTAAATGGGTAAAAAAAAGCCCCTTGTGTGGTCCCGGGAGGTGATGATAGGGTTCAGTTCAACGCTAGAATGTGTGTCCTGTATGTCTCACTGATGTGTGTTACGACCAGTGGCGTGTATTTATGGATGCCAAGGGAAAACCAGGCTTTACCAAGAAAAACCCCCCAGAGAAAAACGTTATCTTTTCATATATGTCCTTCAATTCGCAAGAGGCTGAATGTATCTCACCGGAGAAAGCATCCGAGCGAATGAAACAGCGCCCCTCTGTCTCAGTACGTGTAGTTTATCTATCTGATGCTGTCTGGTCAGAAAGAGTATGACATTGTTGCCACCCGTAGCAGCATTGAATACAAGGGAAGCCAGGGAGCATTTGGCCTCCCTTGATAGAAAAATAATAGCCAATCAGCGTTGCGTTAAACTGACTGAGCTCAGCTGTGATTGGTCCTGGCATTTTGCTTCAGACCAATCACATCACAAGGCAAACAGAATTATTGACAGAAAAAAAATGGAATTGTTGCATGTTGTTGTGTTGTTGTCCTCCGCTAGCTAGCTAAAAACCCTTTCCTAAATTAGCCATGGATGGAGATAGGGATTTGATTTGTGGTTTTACTTAATTCTCCGTACTTTCTAATGATTATAACGGCAATTCTGATCCAACCATAAATGCATACATTGTGCCCCTGGCCTGAGAGGATGGAAGTTCAACATGTAGCTAGAAGTAGTATGCTAATGTTAACAAGCTGCCCTGATGCATTGTTGCCCATGAAAGGAAGTTAGGCTAGCGAGCAAGCACTTTAGCCAGGTAGCCTAGGACAACATAAACTAAAAGTGTGTACTGTACGACAGAGTCCCAGACACACGCACGCACGCACGCACGCACGCACGCACGCACGCACGCACGCACACACACACACACACACACACACACACACACACACACACACACACACACACACACACACACACACACACACACACACACACACACACACACACACACACACACACACACACACACACATACACACACACAAATCAGTACCATGGACAGCCACATCATATTTAGCTTACGTTGATTGGACTAAATTGTTTTTGGTATCTTTTAGTTGTCACCGTATTAGACTAAGCAGAGGTGATTAGATGATGTTGAAGTTGACATGGTGCTGGAATATTGGAGGCAGCTCCTGTTTTCTTTGCGACTTCTAAATCAATAGTTGTTTAATAGTCCGAAAATTTTGGAAACTTTACCTTGCTTGACCATGCTATAGGTCATGCAACTGTTTGTTACATGCCTTGGGGCGGCAGGTAGCTTAGTGGTTAAGAACATTGTGCCAGTAACCGAAAGGTTGCTGGTTCTAATCTCTGAGTCGACTAGGTGAAAAGTCTGACGATGTGCCCTTGAGCAAGGCACTTAACCCTAATTGCTCTGGATAAGAGTGTCTGCTAAATGACGTAAATGTGGACTTCACCGGACATATGCTGATCTCCGGTTTTGTATTGAAACAGCCTTTACATCGTGGAAGTATTAACATTATTTTGAATTGGTAGAAGAAAAGGAGGAAAAACATAATAATGAAATGCTAACTGTGCCTCGGGGCGCCTGTCAACGGCGAAGAACTCAACTTCAAATATCAAGGAGCACCTTCAGACCAAGCACAGCTCCACAAGACAGCAGTTGTCAGCAGTTTAATGCGCAGGTTATTTACATTTTCATGTCGATATTTCAAGTCGGGCTTGTTGTGCCTTAATAGCCTGTATTTAGTGGCTTTTTTAATATGTATATTACGTTTTTTCATAAAGCTGCCTAAATGTTGGTTTTGATTTATGGACAACGTTGATGCGTTGGGTTTATCAAGATAGAATTTCGTTGTGATGCAACACTTTTCTTTGCATTCATCAGACATTTAGATAGTTTAATAATTATTTTTTAAATTTTGTTAAAACCTTGGACACTGTTATTTATACATCTTTATTATCATGTTAATATAATATAATATAATATTATTTTATTATTATTATTACATTTTTCCTCCTTCACGCATTTTTTTGTGGAACAGTTACACTTCAATATAGGCTGCTGAGGCCAAATAATAATGTGATAAAAAAATAAATAAGACATTGTTTTTTTTGCAAAATACAAGGTTCAATTTACTAAAACAATTGAAGCAACTATTAGGAAATCTGACAGAGAACTCGATCTTGAGCTCGCACCTATGATGTCCGATGACATCAGTGCTGCTGACAGCGCCGAGTACTAAGTAGGCAAGCCAGTCTAAGGTAGTGTGCGCCCTCTACTGGGCATAACAATGACCAACACGCATTCAAGGCATTGGTAACGCAAAAAGTAATGTAACGACTAACAAGTTACTTTCCACAGTGAGTGACAGTGTAATGTAACAAGTTACTTTTAATGGCAGTAACGACGTAACCTAACGAGTTACTTTTAAAAGTGATGTTCCCCAACAATGGTTACGACAAGGAACTAACTGCCATAACAGGGGAAGGGAAGACAAGGAACTAACTGCCAGACCAGGTGAAGGGAAGACAAGGAACTAACTGCCATAACAGGGGAAGGGAAGACAAGGAACTAACTGCCAGACCAGGTGAAAGGAAGACAAGGAACTAACTGCCATAACAGGGGAAGGGAAGACAAGGAACTAACTGCCAGACCAGGTGAAAGGAAGACAAGGAACTAACTGCCATAACAGGGGAAGGGAAGACAAGGAACTAACTGCGAGACCAGGAGAAGGGAACCGACAACCATCTCTGTTTTGGTCCTGACGTCATCAGTGTGCGCAGCTAAACACTGAATACTGGAAACACTCTAAAACATAACCAATCTTTGTTAAACATAAATACCTAACTTGTTTTTGCATGGATTCCGCGACGTGTTTAGCTTTTAACAGCTAGGACCGGTATTTCTTGTCCTGGAATCCCGCTTAACTGACAGGTTAAAGTCTGCTTGAAGGAGACGCTAACCTAGCTCAGCTGCTAACGTTAGCCATCAAGCTAACGAAGTTAGTCCCAGATGAGTTTTCCAATGGAGCCCTCTTTGTCTGGAGAAGTAAATGAAGAGTTCCAGCGCTGTAGGAGCTGTATCTACTACACTTTGCTTCGGGACAAACCGGATCACTCAGAGTTACACTGCGGCAATTGTTTGCCGAGGATTATAGGCTTTAGGTGGCTTCCTTGATCACGCAGTTAGCCAGCCTCCATAAGAAACTGGGGAAAACGCGCACGTTGGAAGCATCTCCGTCTTGTCGTTTGTCGTTATCCGACTGGCCGGTGTTGCCCGGAGTTCGTTAGCCAGGGGAGACATCTCCTGCCTCTCCTCCCCCATCTGATAGAGGAGTCGAAGGAGCACAGCAAGAGGAGCATGGCAATCTACGATTGTTGCATGTCACGAGCAGTGGAAGCTGAAGACAGCGGCCTCCCGCAAAGCAGTCTACACTCCCAAGGAGAGGCCCGGAGCGGATACAAACAACAAATAGTTTCACCTCCCTGGAGCCTGATCTTCCTGCTCCTTCGTCGCTGGGGGTACCTGTGTCTGCGGCCGCCTTGCCTACTCCTACTCCTTCCTACTATTTCGAAGTCGACGTCGGCAACCTTCCGTCCCTGCTCTGGCTTTTCCATCTGTCGGAAGCCTGCACCATCCTGTGAAGAGTGGGAGTGGGAGGATTTACTCATCCTTCTCGCCAGCCATGATTTTGGGCAGCTCCATGATAACAAATGTGACTGTTCCTAGTGCAAAAACAATGTCTCTATCCCGGAGCTTGAGTAAATTACATTACTAAGCTGCTCCCAAATGTACTACGCCAGGACATGGACATCGATTCTATCGTAGTCCATGTGGGTTTTAATGACATTATGAAGGGAAGCTCTGAACAGTTGAAACTGGATTTCAAAGAGCTGATTGACTCTCTTGCTAGACACTAATAAAATACCCATCATATCTGGCACTGTGCCCTCTCTGAATTGTGGCATTGAACGCTTTAGCAGGATTCTTTCTCTTCACAACTGGCTACGTGATTATTGCAGCTCAATGGGTGTAACTTTTGTTGACAATTTCGATACCTTTTGGAAACAAAACACGTTTTATAAGGAGGATGGGATCCACCCAAATAATTTGGGTTCCTGGATCCTTTCACAGCATTATAAGGCTGCGTTGAGACAATGACTTATCAATGACCCAAGCCCAGCTCAGTTAACCCCTACCATTGTGTCGCTGAGTTGTCATAATGCTTTAGCAAATGTACATTATACCAGGGGCATTGGTAGACACAATGTAAGTAACCTAATGTATGTCCCTCTAACTGCCCTGAATGCCTCTCCTGATCCTACAGCTATTGTATCCAGCAATCATGTAGGAAGTACACTGTGTGCAGCTCACCCTGCACTAACATAAATAACATGAGAATATCAAATTTTGCTAAGCTTCCCAGTAAAGCAATGAAAACAAGCAAGCATCACATAAAAGTGCGCAAAATAGCCCACGTTAACACATGTAGCTTAAGAAACAAGGTTCATGAAATGAATAACTTGCTAGTAACAGATTACATTCATATTCTGACTATCTCTGAAACTCACTTAGACAATACCTTTGATGATACACTGGTAACAATACAAGGTTATAACATTTACAGAAAATACAGAAATGCCAGTGGTGGAGGTGTTGCTGTTTATATTCAGAACCAAATTCCTGTAAAGATTAGAGAGGATCTCATGTTTTATACTGTTGAAGTAATATGGCTACAAGTTCATCTGCCTCACCTAAAACCCATTCTGGTGGGAAGCTGCTATAGACCACCAAGTGCTAACAGTCAGTATCTGGATAACATGTGTGAAATGCTTGATAATAAATGTGATATCAACAGAGAGGTATATTTTCTGAGTGATTTCAATATTGACTGGCTTTCATCAAGCTGCCCACTCAAGAGAAAGCTTTGAACAGTAACCAGTGCCTGCAACCTGGCTCAGGTTATCAGTCAACCTACCAGGGTAGTTACAAACAGCACAGGAATGAAATCATCAACATGTATTGATCACATCTTTACTAATGCTGCACAAATGTACTTGAAAGCAGTATCCAGATCCATCGGATGTAGTGATCACAATATAGTAGCCATATCTAGGAAAACCAAAGTTCCAAAGGCTGGGCCTAATATAGTGTATAAGAGGTCATACAATAAGTTTTGTATTGATTCCTATGTTGTTGAGGTAAAGAATATTTGTTGGTCCGTGGTGTGTAGTGAGGAGCAAACAAACGTTGCACTTGACACATTTTTGAAATTGCTTATCCCAGTTACTAATACGCATACACCCATTAAGAGAATGACTGTAACATCTGTTATATCCCTGTGAATTGATGAGGAATTGAACAATGGTATGGTTGAGAGGGATGAGGCAAAAGGAATGGCAAATAAATCTGGCTGCACAAATGATTGGCAAACGTACTGCAAATTGAGAAATCATGTGACTAAACTGAATAAAAAGAAGAAGAAACTACACTATGAAACAAAGATAAATGACATAAAAATGATAGTAAAAAGCTCAGCTCCATCATTAATTGAATCAGATGGCTCGTTCATCACAAAACCGACTGATGTTGCCAACTACTTTAAGGATTTTTTCATTGGCAAGATTAGCAAACTTAGGCATGACAGCAACAAATGCTGACACTACACATCCAAGTATATCTGACCAAATTATGAAAGACAATAATTGTAATTTTGAATTCCGTAAAGTGAGTGTGGAAGAGGTGAAAAAATTATTGTTATCAACAATGACAAGCCACCGGGATCTGACAACTTGGATGGAAAATTACTGAGGATAATAGCGGATGATATTTCCACTCCTATTTGCCATATCTTCAATTTAAGCCTGTTACCAACCCTTAGTAAAGTTTTGGAAGAAATTGTGTTGACCAGATACAATGCTATTTTACAGTAAACAAATTGACCACAGACTTGCAGCATGCCTATAGGGAAGGACATTCTACAAGCACAGCCTCTTGGCTGAGAGAAATTGATGATAAAAAGATTATGGGGGCTGTTTTGTTAGACTTCAGTACGGCTTTTGACATTATCGATCATAGTCTGCTGCTTGAAAAACGTATGTATTATGGCTTTACATTCCCTGCTATATTGTGGATAATGTTTTTTAATGGAAGCCTCTCCAACATAATCCAGGTAGAATCAGGAATTCCCCAGGGCATCTGTGTAGGCACCTTACATTTTTCAATCTTTACTAACAACATGCCACTGGCTTTGAGTAAAGCCAGTGTGTCTATGTATGCGGATGACTCAAAACTATACACGTTAGCTACTACAGCAACTGAAATGACTGCAACACTTAACAAAGAGCTGCAGTTAGATTCAGAATGGGTGGCAAGGAATAAGTTAGTCCTAAATATTTCAAAAACTAAAAGCATTTTATTGTGGACAAATCATTCACTAAACCCTAAACCTCAACTAAATATTGTAATAAATAATGTGGAAATTGAGCAAGTTGAGATGACTAAAAGGCTTGGAGTAACCCTGGATTGTAAACTGTCAGGGTCAAAACATATTGACACAACAGTGGCTAAGATGAGGAGAAGTCTGTCCATAATAAAGCGCTGCATTACCTTCTTAACAGCACTATCAACAAAGCAGATCCTACAGGCTCTAATTTTGTCTCACCTGGACTACAGTTCAGTCATGTGGTCAGGTGCCACAAAAAGGGACTTAGGAAAATTGCAATTGGTTCAGAAAAGGGCAGCACGGCTGGCCCGTGGATGTACACAGAGAGCTAACATTAATAATATGCATGTCAATCTCTCCTGGTTCAAAGTGGAGGATAGATTGACTTGAGGTATTGACATGTTGAAAGCACCGAACTGTCTGTTTAAACGACTAGCACACAGCTCAGACACCCATGATTACCCCACAAGACATGCCACCAGAGGTCTCTTCACAGTCCCCAAGTCCAGAACAGACTATGGGAGGCAGACAATACTACATAGAGCCATGACTACATGGAACTCTATTCCACATCAGTAACTGATGCAAGCTGTAGAATGAGATTTAAAAAACAGATAAAAATACACCTTATGGAACAGCGGGGACTGTGAAGCAACACAAACATAGGCGCAGAAACCTGCATACACACACGATAACATACGCACTATACACACACGTACACATGGATTTTGTGTTATGTGTGGTAGTGGAGTAGGGGCCTGAGGGCACACAGTGTGTTGTGAAATCTGTTGTCAATGTATTGGAATGTTTTTAAAATTGTATAACTGCCTTAATTTTGCCATACCCCAGGAAGAGTAGCTGCTGCCTTGGCAGCTAATGGGGATCCATTACAGATACAAACTAACTGCCAGACCAGGAGAAGGGAACTAACTGCCAGACCAGGAGAAGGGAACTAACTGCCAGACCAGGAGAAGGGAACTAACTGCCAGACCAGGAGAAGGGAACTAACTGCCAGACCAGGAGAAGGGAACTAACTGCCAGACCAGGAGAAGGGAAATAACTGCCAGACCAGGAGAAGACAAGAAAAGGAACTAACTGCCAGACCAGGGGAAAGGAAGACAAGGAACTAACTGGCAGACCAGGGGAAAGGAAGAGCAAGATTCCTAGTGGAGAGGTAATCGAGTCACTGTACACACATACATGCACACACACACGCACACGCACGCACACACAGCCTTGCGCCATACTGAGATAAACGGATAACAGCAAAACCCTCGCTGCCAAGAAGCAATCAGTCAGAAGAATGTCTCTATGATTTGTTATGAGCAGGTGTTCGAGAGCGCATTGACGGGCAATGTTTTATAAAGACAGTGTAGATTTATGGAAACATAATGAAACAATAAAACTGTTCACGCCACCAGCCCGGGCAAGGTGCCGTGGACGTCTGTCTGTCATATCAGAGGCGATCCATTGCCTCAGCTCTTTGTGTCTACGCCCTCATATCTCAGATTTTCATTTCACTTCATTGTCTTCTCACAGATAGTGTTGTTCCTTACCTATTGGGAAACAATGTAACAGCACCATAGTGAGAGGGGACACAATAGACTATTCTTCAGTTGTCGAGTGGTTGGTAGTGAGAGATAGAGAGAGTGTGTGTTCAATTTCAGTATTGTTTTAAGTAAGACGTCACTGGGCACCTTTAGGGTTTAGTCCCTATCTGTCCCTTACAATGGCCCCCTCCCCAATCCCTTACACACACACACACACGCACACACACACGCACGCACGCACGCACACACACACACACACACACACACACACACACACACACACACACACACACACACACACACAATCCCCCCCTGGTGTTGTCACCCGTGGAGACGTGACTGATCTTTGCACCGCCGATACTCTGCAGCTCAAGGGGCATCTGGACTTTCTCTCCTCTCAGTTGCTGAAATGTAAACAGCCTGGTCACCAGGATTTACCAAAGGCGCACCTGGTATTTCAAAGTGCCTCTTGGCTCTGACAATTTTTTCAAGGAGTGGTTTAAGCTGGACCGTGTTATCCTGGCATTATCCTCTGTGTCTTTCTCTCACCTGGTCTCATGTTTAGTCTGGATTACTCAGTGCTTGGATAGCCTCAGGATTACTCAGGGCTTGGATAGCCTCGGGATTACTCAGGGCTTGGATAGCCTCAGGATTACTCAGGGCTTGGATAGCCTCAGGATTACTCAGGGCGTGGATAGCCTCAGGATTACTCAGGGCTTGGATAGCCTCAGGATTACTCAGGGCTTGGATAGGCTCAGGATTACTCAGGGCTTGGATAGCCTCAGGATTACTCAGGGCTTGGATAGCCTCAGGATTACTCAGGGCTTGGATAGCCTCAGGATTACTCGAGGCTTGGATAGCCTCAGGATTACTCAGGGCTTGGATAGCCTCAGGATTACTCAGGTGTTGGATAGCCTCAGGATTACTCAGGGCTTGGATAGGCTGCGGTTGTGTTGTGCGTCAAGTGTGTGTCAGGGGACGTGCGGGCTGTTTCACATTGTCATTGTGTGTTCACACACACACACACACACACACACACACACACACACACACACACACATTTGAGGCGGCAGGTCGCGTAGCGGTTAGCGCGTTGGGCCAGTAACTGAAAGGGCGCTTGTTCAAATCCCTGAGCCGACAAGGTGAAATTTCAGTCGATGTGCCCTTGAGCAAGACACTTAACCCTAATTGCTCCAGAGTCGCTGTTGATATTGGCTGACCCTGGCCGTTACCCCACTCTCCGAGGTTGTCTCAGGGGGAGTTGGGATATGCAAAAAACACATTTCCAAAAATAAGACAAATATAAGAACCTACCAAATGATGTATTATTTATGCTCTGTTGATGAATAGCTGTTTAAGCCCAGGGATTGATAAGAAAGATAAGATACAAAATGATTATTATTAATCCCAGATGGGAAATTGGTTTGTCAATCATTGCAGCATGTAAACACAGCCTGAAAGCAAAGCCAGAACATGTGTTGCAAAAAATTTTTTTCCTGACAAATTAACTATGAATAGCAAAACGTTCAGCTCATTGTTTAGTATTTATTAATTAAGGATCCCCTTTAGCTGTTTCTGAAGCAACAGCTACTCTTTCCGGGGTCCACACAGAACACAGAACACAGAACACAGAACACAGAACACAGAACACAGAACACAGAACACAGAACACAGAACACAGAATGTGATACAGACCATCAATAGGCATGAACAGCACTACATACATTTACATGCTCTCATACATTTATGCCTTCATAATCATGTGATTCATAAACGCTACTGAATGCAAAGACAACACACACAAAACGGAAATGCAATAACAAGGAGGTGTGTGAATATAGCAACCTTGTTTTTTTGCTAAATTCTCCTATAGTTACCGCCTGTAATGGGTATCCTGGGGTAAAGTATAGACTTTTTACAGTGACCACCCCTAATGGGTTTCCTGGGGGGTAACATACAATCTCTTAAACTTGTGCTAACAGTCAGTATCTGGATAATATGTTTAAAGTAATTTATAATGTATGTGATAGTCCCCTGTAGATCAGTAGGTAGAGCAGAGCGCTTGCAACGCCAGGGTTGTGGGTTCGTTTTCCCACGGGGGGCCGGTATGAAAAATGTATGCACTCACTAAACTGTAAGTCGCTCTGGATAAGAGTGTCTGCAAAATGACTAAAATGTAAATATCAACAGAGAGATCTACTTTCTGGGTGACCTAAATATTGACTGGTTTTCATCAAGCTGTCCACTCAAGAAAAAGCTTCAAACTGTAACCAGTGCCTGCAACCTGGTTCAGGTCATGAGTCAACCTATTAGCATATTTACAAACAGCACAGGAATGAAATCATCCGCTTGAATTGATCACATCTTTACTAATGCTGCATAAATCTGCTCTAAAGCAGTATACAAATCCGTCAAATCAAATCAAATTTTATTTGCCACATACGCCGAATACAACAGGTGTAGACCTTACAGTGAAATTCTTACTTACAAGCCCTTAAACAACAATGCAGTTTTAAGAAAAAAAGTGTTAAGTAAAAAATAGATAAGTAAAAAATAATTAAAATAATTAAAGAGCAGCAGTAAAATAAAATAACAATAGGGAGGCTATATACAGGGGGTACCGGTACAGAGTCAATGTGCACCGGTTAGTCGAGGTAATTGAGGTAATATGTACATATGGGTAGAGTTAAAGTGACTATGCATAGATAATAAACAGAGTAGCAGCAGTGTAAAAGAGGGGGTGGGGTGGGGTGGGGTGGGGGGGACAATGCAAATAGTCCGGGTAGCCATGATTAGCTGTTCAGGAGTCTTATGGCTTGGGGGTAGAAGCTGTTAAGAAGCCTTTTGGACCTAGACTTGGCGCTCTGGTACCGCTTGCCGTGTGGTAGCAGAGAGAACAGTCTATGACTAGGGTGGCTGGAGTCTTTGACAATTTTTAGGGCCTTCCTCTGACACCACCTAGTATAGAGGTCCTGGATGGCAGGAAGCTTGGCCCCAGTGATGTACTGGGCCATATGCACTACCCTCTGTAGTGCCTTGCGGTCGGAGGCCGAGCAGTTGCCATACCAGGCGGTGGTGCAACCAGTCAGGATGCTCTCGATGGTGCAGCTGTAGAACATTTTGAGGATCTGAGGACCCATGCCAAATCTTTTCAGTCTCCTGAGGGGAAATAGGCTTTGTCGTGCCCTCTTCACGACTGTCTTGGTGTATTTGGATCATGATACTTTGTTGGTGATGTGGACACCAAGGAACTTGAAGCTCTCAACCTGTTCCACTACAGCCCCGTCGATGAGAATGGGGGCGTGCTCAGTCCTCTTTTTGTTCCTGTAGTCCACAATCATCTCCTTTGTCTTGATCACGTTGAGGGAGAGGATGTTACCCTGGCACCACACGGTCTCTGACCTGGCCGTGCATCGGATGTAGTGATCACAATATAGTAGCCATATCTAGGAAAATCAAATTTCCAAAGGCTGGGCCTAATATAGTGTATAAGAGGTCATACAATACGTTTTGTAGTGATTCCTATGTTGAAGATTTAAAGAATATGTGTTGGTTTGTGGTGTGTAATGAGGAGCAGCAGGACGCTGCACTTGACACAGTTGTGAAACTGCTTATTCTAGTTACTAATAAGCATGCACCCATTTAGAAAATGACTTTAAAAACTGTTAAATCTCTTTGGATTGAAAAATTGAATTTTGAGAGGGATGAGGCCAAAGGAATGGCAAATAATGATAGCAAAAAGCTTTGGAGCACCTTAAATGACATTTTGGGCAAAAAGGCAAACTTGGCTCCATCATTCATTGAATCAGACGGCTCATTTTTTATTTTATTTTAATTTATTTCACCTTTATTTAACCAGGTAAGCCAGTTGAGAACAAGTTCTCATTTACAACTGCGACCTGGCCAAGATAAAGCAAAGCAGTGCGATAAAAACAACAACACAGAGTTACATATGGGGTAAAACAAAACAAAGTCAAAAATACAACAGAAATAAGTATATATACAGTGTGTGCAAATGTAGCAAGTTATGGAGGTAAGGCAATAAATAGGCTATAGTGCAAAATAATTACAATTAGTATTAACACTGGAATGATAGATGTGCAAGAGATGATGTGCAAATAGAGATACTGGGGTACAAATGAGCAAAATAAATAACAACATAGGGATGAGGTAGTTGGGCGGGCTAATTTCAGATGGGCTGTGTACAGGTGCAGTGATCGGTAAGGTGCTCTAACAACTGATGCTTAAAGTTAGTGAGGCAGATAAGTGTCTCCAGCTTCAGAGATTTTTGCAATTTGTTCCAGTCATTGGCAGCAGAGAACTGGAAGGAATGGCGGCCAAAGGAGGTGTTGGCTTTGGGGATGACCAGTGAGATATACCTGCTGGAGCGCATACTACGGGTGGGTGTTGCTATGGTGACCAATGAGCTAAGATAAGGCGGGGATTTGCCTAGCAGTGATTTATAGATGGCCTGGAGCCAGTGGGTTTGGCGACGAATATGTAGTGAGGACCAGCCAACAAGAGCGTACAGGTCACAGTGGTGGGTAGTATATGGGGCTTTGGAGACAAAACGGATGGCACTGTGATAGACTACATCCAATTTGCTGAGTAGAGTGTTGGAGGCTATTTTGTAAATGACATCGCCGAAGTCAAGGATCGGTAGGATAGTCAGTTTTACGAGGGCATGTTTGGCAGCATGAGTGAAGGAGGCTTTGTTGCGAAATAGGAAACCGATTCTAGATTTAACTTTGGATTGGAGATTCTTAATGTGAGTCTGGAAGGAGAGTTTACAGTCTAACCAGACACCTAGGTATTTGTAGTTGTCCACATACTCTAGGTCAGACCCGTCGAGAGTAGTGATTCTAGTCGGGTGGGCGGGTGCAAGCAGCGTTCGGTTGAAGAGCATGCATTTAGTTTTACTAGTGTTTAAGAGCAGTTGGAGGCTACTGAAGGAGTGTTGTATGGCATTGAAGCTCGTTTGGAGGTTTGTTAACACAGTGTCCAATGAAGGGCCAGATGTATACAAAATGGTGTCGTCTGCGTAGAGGTGGATCTGAGAGTCACCAGCAGCAAGAGCGACGTCATTGATATACACAGAGAAAAGAGTCGGCCCAAGAATTGAACCCTGTGGCACCCCCATAGAGACTGCCATAGGTCCAGACAACAGCACCTCCGATTTGACACATTGAACTCTATCTGAGAAGTACTTGGTGAACCAGGCGAGGCAGTCATTTGAGAAACCAAGGCTATTTAGTCTGCCAATAAGAATGCGGTGGTTGACAGAGTCGAAAGCCTTGGCCAGGTCAATGAAAACGGCTGCACAGTACTGTCTATTATCGATCGCGGTTATAATATAGTTTAGGACCTTGAGCGTGGCTGAAGTGCACCCATGCCCAGCTCGGAAACCGGATTGCATAGCGGAGAAGGTACGGTGGGATTCGAAATGGTCGGTGATCTGTTTGTTAACTTGGCTTTCAAAAACTTTTGAAAGGCAGGGCAGGATGGATATGGGTCTGTAACAGTTTGGATCTAGAGTGTCATCCCCTTTGAAGAGGGGGATGACCGCGGCAGCTTTCCAATCTCTGGGGATCTCAGACGTTACGAAAGAGAGGTTGAACAGGCTAGTAATTCATCACACAACCCACTGGTACTGCCAACTACTTTAATTATTTTTTCATTGGCAAGATCAGAAAACTTAGTCATGACAACAACAAATTCTTAACCTACACACCCATGCATAACTGACCAAATTATGAAAGACAAGCATAATAATTTTGAATTCCATAAACTGAGTGTGGAAGAGGTGAAAAAATGATTGTTGTCTATCAACAATGACAAGCCACCTGCGTCTGACAAAAGTCTACCCAAGAATAGCAAAGCACCTTTTACTGGCTCAAACAGCCGACCAATCAGCCTGTTAACAGTAAACTTTTGAAAAAAATAATGGTGTTTGACCAGATACAATGCTATTTCACAGTAAAACATTAACAATAGATTTCCAGCACGCTTATAGGGAAGGGCATTCAATATGTATGGCACTTACACAAATGACTGATGATTGGCTGAGAGAAATTGATAATAAAAAGATTGTGGGGGGCTGTAATGTTAGACTTCAGAACACAGAGGGTGTTATTTAATGGAAGCCTCTCCAACATAATCCAGATAGAGGCTTTCCCCAGGCCCCTTACCTTGTTTCAATCTTTACTAATGACATCCCACTGGCTTTGAGTAAAGCCAGCGTGTCTATGGGTGCGGATGACTCAACACTATACACGTCAGCTACTACAGCAAGTGAAATCACTGCAACACTTGAGAAAGAGCAGCAGTCATTTTCAGAATGGGTGGGAAGAAATAAGTTAGTCCTAAATATTTCTAAAAACTAAAAGCACTGTATTTGGGACAAATCATTTTACTTATCCCTAAACCTCAACTAAATCTTGTTATAAATAATGTGGATATTGAGCAAGTTGAGGAGACTAAACTGCTTGGAGTAACCCTGGATTGTAAATTGTAATGGTCAAAATATATTGACGCAACAGTAGCTAAGATGGGGAGAAGTCTGTCCCATAGTAAAACGCTGCTCTGCCTTCTTAACAACACTATCAACAAGGCAGTTCCTACAGGCCCTAGTTTTGTCTCACCTGGACTACTGTCCAGTCATGTGGTCAGGTGCTATGAAGAGGGACCTAGTGAATTTTCCTATCACTACTGAGAAGTATTGACATGTTGAATGCACCGAGCTGTCTGTTTACACTACATTTGAGTCATTTAGCAGACGCTCTTATCCAGAGCGACTTACAGGAGCAATTAGGGTTAAGTGCCTTGCTCAAGGACAGATTTTTCACCTAGTCAGCTCGGGGAGTAACCTTCCGTAACCACTAAGCTACCTGCCGCCCCACTATTGGCACACAGCTCGGACAGCCATGCATTCCCCACAAGACATGCCACCAGAGGTGTCTTCACAGTCCCCAAGTCCAGAACAGACTATGGGAGGCGGACAGTACTACATAGAGCCATGACTACATGGACCTGTATTCTACATCAGGTAACTCATTCAAGCAAATTTTAAAAACTGATAAAAATACACCTTATGGAACAGTGGGGACTGTGAAGAGACACATTTACAGACACAGACACAGACACACACATACATACACACGATAACATACGCACTATACACACACATACACATGGATTTTGTGTTATAGATATTTGGTAGTAAAGTAGTGGCCTGAGGGAACACACTTAGTGTCTTGTGAAATATGTTGTGAAATGTAATGCAATGTTTTTTATTGTATATAACTGCCTTAATGTTGCTGGACCCCAGGAAGAGTAGCTGCTTCCTTGGCAGGAACTAATGGGGATCCATAATAAACCCCCAGGAAGAGTAGCTGCTGCCTTGGCAGGAACTAATGGGGATCCATAATAAACCCCAGGAAGAGTAGCTGCTGCCTTGGCAGGAACTAATGGGGATCCATAATAAACCCCAGGAAGAGTAGCTGCTGCCTTGGCAGGAACTAATGGGGATCCATAATAAACCCCCAGGAAGAGTAGCTGCTGCCTTGACAGGAACTAATGGGGATCCATAATAAACCCCCAGGAAGAGTAGCTGCTGCCTTGACAGGAACTAATGGGGATCCATAATAAACCCCAGGAAGAGTAGCTGCTGCCTTGGCAGGAACTAATGGGGATCCACAATAAACCCCCAGGAAGAGTAGCTGCTGCCTTGACAGGAACTAATGGGGATCCATAATAAACCCCAGGAAGAGTAGCTGCTGCCTTGGCAGGAACTAATGGGGATCCATAATAAACCCCAGGAAGAGTAGCTGCTGCCTTGGCAGGAACTAATGGGGATCCATAATAAACCCCAGGAAGAGTAGCTGCTGCCTTGGCAGGAACTAATGGGGATCCATAATAAACCCCCAGGAAGAGTAGCTGCTGCCTTGACAGGAACTAATGGGGATCCATAATAAACCCCAGGAAGAGTAGCTGCTGTCTCGGCAGGAACTAATGGGGATCCATAATAAACCACAGGAAGAGTAGCTGCTGCCTTGGCAGGAACTAATGGGGATCCATAATAAATACAAAATACAAAGACAGAGGACTGAGGCGCCTTGAGGAAACTAGAGCTCTATAATGCAATGCTATGCCTTTGTAGCGACTCCCTAGCTGCTGGACATCCGGAACAAAAACAACTCAAAAGACAAAACGTGAGAAGCACTCGAACAGAACAGACTACAAAACCGTGAGTAGCCGAGTACAGTGCTGCAGATAACGTTAGTCTGTATTTTTACTGTGTGTATTGTTTCTCCCCTACGCGATCTATCTCCTCTCTATCTCCTCTCTATCTCCTCTCTATCTCATATCTATCTCATATCTATCTCCTCTCTATCTCCTCTCTATCTCCTCTCTATCTCCTCTCTATCTCCTATCTATCTCCTATCTATCTCCTATCTATCTCCTCTCTATCTCCTATCTATCTCCTATCTATCTCCTATCTATCTCCTCTCTATCTCCTATCTATCTCCTCTCTATCTCCTCTCTATCTCCTCTCTATCTCCTCTCTATCTCCTCTCTATCTCCTCTCTATCTCCTATCTATCTCCTCTCTATCTCCTATCTATCTCCTATCTATCTCCTATCTATCTCCTCTCTATCTCCTATCTATCTCCTCTCTATCTCCTATCTATCTCCTCTCTATCTCCTATCTATCTCCTCTCTATCTCCTCTCTATATCCTATCTATATCCTCTCTATCTCCTCTCTATCTCCTCTCTATCTCCTCTCTATCTCCTCTCTATCTCCTATCTATCTCCTATCTATCTCCTCTCTATCTCCTATCTATCTCCTCTCTATCTCCTATCTATCTCCTCTCTATCTCCTCTCTATCTCTTATCTATCTCCTCTCTATCTCCTCTCTATCTCCTCTCTATCTCCTCTCTATCTCCTCTCTATCTCCTGTCTATCTCCTATCTATCTCCTATCTCCTCTCTATCTCCTATCTATCTCCTCTCTATATCCTATCTATCTCCTATCTATCTCCTCTCTATCTCCTATCTATCTCCTATCTATCTCCTCTCTATCTCCTATCTATCTCCTATCTATCTCCTATCTATCTCCTCTCTATCTCCTATCTATCTCCTATCTATCTCCTCTCTATCTCCTATCTATCTCCTATATATCTCCTCTCTATCTCCTCTCTATCTCCTATCTATCTCCTATCTTTCTCCTCTCTATCTCCTCTCTATCTCCTCTCTATCTCCTAGCTATCTCCTCTCTATCTCCTCTCTATCTCCTGTCTACCTCCTCTCTATCTCCTCTCTATCTCCTCTCTATCTCCTCTCTATCTCCTATCTATCTCCTATCTATATCCTATCTATCTCCTCTCTATCTCCTATCTATCTCCTATCTATCTCCTCTCTATCTCCTCTCTATCTCCTATCTATCTCCTATATATCTCCTCTCTATCTCCTATCTATCTCCTCTCTATCTCCTCTCTATCTCCTATCTATCTCCTCTCTATCTCCTGTCTATCTCCTATCTATCTCCTATCTATCTCCTCTCTATCTCCTCTCTATCTCCTCTCTATCTTGTTTCTGCTTGTTTTCAACATAAAGGCGTTCTGTGTGAACGTGTTCTGTGTGAATGTGTTCTTGTTTCCCGAGGGTGCTGACTGCAAAGCCTGGCAGGGCACTGCACTGAGTTATCAAGGTCACACCTCCCTCCCTCCCTCCCTCCCTCCCTCCCTCCCTCCCTCCCTCCCTCCCTCCCTCCTCTACCAACCCACCTCTCTCTCTCTCGCCCTTTTTTTGTGTCGTTATTTTCATCTAAAAACCTAGACCAAATTGGAACCTCGGCAGCTTCCTCCCCAGCGCTAGGGGCAAAGGTGGTCTAGATTAAAAGACTTCTGCAAATTGAATTCTACACTCGATGAAACAAACCGATTCGCCGGTACGCGGGTGTCTATTCGCCTGAGACGAGATGGCCAGCTCCAGGCGAGATACTGTCCCACCTCCGAACGATGTAATTATGCAAACTAATTAATGAACTGCTATTGCAAAATTTGTCATGGAGTTCGAGGTAGGGCGATACAACCCCCAGTCCAAAAGAGGTTGAAACAGTAGGCCGATAGAAGCTTGATTTTAGCAGGTCAAGTCCACAGCAATTCTCAAGGCTGGGAGTTCGTTTAGCATATTTCCTGTTATAAATGAATATCTGCCGGGGTTACTTACTTGAGTGAGATTTTGGTTTTGAAGTGTTTAAAGCCGTGTATTGAAGAAGAAGTTTAGATATTTCATCTGCTTCATGAGAGTACTTTTAAGTGGTTGTGCTTGTTGTCCACATCAAATGACAACTTAAGCTATTACAGTTGCCAAAGGCTTAGCAAATACGGTTGTCACACACTCTCCATTCATACAGCTGTATATTTCATATTTCTGAGACCTGCCTTTCTCAACAGCCTTGGAAGATATCACCAAGCGATTTATTACAATAAGCCATTGCCTTAACCACTGGGCCACACTGCTATGAGTTACGCTGTTAGCTTAGTGCTCCCAAGGCCTACGAGAACATCAGTATCGGCTGATCGGCAATGGCAGACCGGTTGAGCGCCCACAGATAAACCTCCGCTCCCTGGGTATGGTGCATGATGTAAGGGTCCCATGGAAGGGTCCCATGCTGTGGGCAGACATTCTCATATGTCTCCTGCCACTAGACCAGACAAAAGTCCGGGCAGGAAGGAATTTCACACCCTATTGACAATACGGCTTCTGTCAGCTTCTCTTAAAGCGCCCATTAACAGGCTCTGCCTCATCCCGCCATCTTCCACCCCTCCCTGCCGCTCACTCACTCTCTTTATTTCTTAATTTCCTGAATGAATGGATGGATGGAAGGGTGGATGAGTGGACTGGTGGATGGATGGAGGGCTAGATGGATTGAGGGGTGGATGAGTGGAGAGGTGGATGGATGGAGGGGTGGATGGATGGAGAGGTGGATGGATGGATGGAGGGGTGGATGGATGGAGGGGTGGATGGATGGATGGAGGGGTGGATGGATGGAGGGGTGGATGAGTGGAGGGGTGGATGGATGGATGGAGGGGTGGATGGATGGAGGGGTGGATGGATGGAGGGGTGGATGGATGGAGGGGTGGATGGATGGATGGAGGGGTGGATGGATGGAGGGCTAGATGGAATTGAGGGGTGGATGAGTGGAGGGGTGGATGGATGGAGGGGTGGATGGATGGATGGAGGGGTGGATGGATGGAGGGGTGGATGGATGGATGGAGGGGTGGATGGATGGATGGATGGAGGGGTGGATGAGTGGAGGGGTGGATGGATGGAGGGGTGGATGGATGGAGGGGTGGATGGATGGATGGAGGGGTGGATGGATGGAGGGGTGGATGGATGGAGAGGTGGATGGATGGAGGGGTGGATGAGTGGAGGGGTGGATGGATGGAGGGGTGGATGGATGGAGGGGTGGATGGATGGAGGGGTGGATGGATGGAGGGGTGGATGGATGGAGGGGTGGATGGATGGAGGGGTGGATGAGTGGAGGGGTGGATGGATGGAGGGGTGGATGAGTGGAGGGGTGGATGGATGGAGGGGTGGATGGATGGAGAGGTGGATGAGTGGAGGGGTGGATGGATGGATGGAGGGGTGGATGGATGGATGGGTGGATGGATGGAGGGGTGGATGGATGGATGGAGGGGTGGATTGATGGAGGGGTGGATGAGTGGAGGGGTGGATGGATGGAGGGGTGGATGGATGGAGGGGTGGATGAGTGGAGGGGTGGATGGATGGAGGGGTGGATGGATGGAGAGGTGGATGAGTGGAGGGGTGGATGGATGGAGGGGTGGATGAGTGGAGGGGTGGATGGATGGAGGGGTGGATGGATGGATGGAGGGGTGGATGAGTGGAGGGGTGGATGGATGGAGGGGTGGATGGATGGAGGGGTGGATGGATGGATGGAGGGGTGGATGGATGGAGGGGTGGATGAGTAGAGGGGTGGATGGATGGAGGGGTGGATGGATGGATGGAGGGGTGGATGGATGGAGGGGTGGATGGATGGAGGGGTGGATGAGTAGAGGGGTGGATGGATGGAGGGGTGGATGGATGGATGGAGGGGTGGATGGATGGAGGGGTGGATGAGTGGAGGGGTGGATGGATGGAGGGGTGGATCGATGGAGGGGTGGATGAGTGGAGGGGTGGATGGATGGAGGGGTGGATGGATGGAGGGGTGGATGGATGGAGGGGTGGATGGATGGAGAGGTGGATGGATGGAGGGGTGGATGGATGGAGGGGTGGATGGATGGAGGGCTAGATGGATGGAGAGGTGGATCAGTGGACTGCAATGTGTGGTCAGGGTGTGGTCATGTCTGAAGCTGTTGTCTTGGTTCAGTGTTTGAGGGGGTTTGAGTAACAGCCCACTGGGCAAAAACTGGTAGAATCAACGTTGGTTCCACGTCATTCCAATAAAGAAATTCCATGTGATGACGTTGAATCAACACGGAAAACTGATTGGATTTGAAAAAGTCATCAATATAAGGGAATATCGATCCAATGACATAGTGATTTATTTATTTATTTTCACGTTGAATTCACATTAGTTGATTACTCAACCAAATGTAATTCAACACTAGGCATTGAAATGATGTCTGTACCCAGTGGGAGGCGTGGTTTAGGTATTGAAAATCGAGTCAAAATGCTCCCTCAGAATGAGTTATCTCTATAGGCTGTTCAAATACAGCCAACTGGAGTCTGACTAATGTTGTGGAAAACATTTGGACACTTTGTTTACTGGATGCTTGTGAAGTGGGTAACATTTCTAACACTGACCTTCCAACTCCAGTTTATGACTCACAGTCCTCATGTCGACAGTTGTCCATTACCTCATAGGTGTAAACCATTATTTATTGGTTGTTGTTCTGGACCATTCCAAAATAGACACAAGCAAGAGTAATGTCAGTTGGGATTTTGCAGGTAATAGAACTATCATCAATCAATCAATCAATTTTATTTTATATAGCCCTTCTTACATCAGCTAATATCTCGAAGTGCTGTACAGAAACCCAGCCTAAAACCCCAAACAGCTAGTAATGCAGGTGTAGAAGCACGGTGGCTAGGAAAAACTCCCTAGAAAGGCGAAAACCTAGGAAGAAACCTAGAGAGGAACCAGGCTATGAGGGGTGGCCAGTCCTCTTCTGGCTGTGCCGGGTGAAGATTATAACAGAACCATGCCAAGATGTTCAAAAATGTTCATAAGTGACAAGCATGGTCAAATAATAATCAGGAATAAATCTCAGTTGGCTTTTCATAGCCGATCATTAAGAGTTGAAAACAGCAGGTCTGGGACAGGTAGGGGTTCCATAACCGCAGGCAGAACAGTTGAAACTGGAATAGCAGCAAGGCCAGGCGGACTGGGGACAGCAAGGAGTCACCACGGCCGGTAGTCCCGACGTATGGTCCTAGGGCTCAGGTCTCTCAGTTGGCTTTTCATAGCCGATCATTAAGAGTTGAAAACAGCAGGTCTGGGACAGGTAGGGGTTTCGTAATCTTTAACATAATTATTTTATATTCCCACTTCCCAATGCTGTCTGCCATCCTTAGGTGGAGGAACAAGGTTCCACTTGGATTTTCACTCAAGTCCATGTTGATTTAGTTTATTTATATCAGGGCTCTCCAACCCTTGTTCCTGAAGAGATACTCTCCTGTAGGTTTTAAATCCACCCTGTTCCTGGAGAGCTACCCTCCTGTAGGTTATAAATCCACCCTGTTCCTGGAGATACCCTCCTGTAGGTTTTAACTCCAACCCTGTTCTTGGAGAGCTACCCTCCTGTAGGTTTTAAATCCACCCTGTTCCTAGAGATACCCTCCTGTAGGTTTTAACTCCTACCCTGTTCTTGGAGAGCTACCCTCCTGTAGGTTTTAACTCCAACCCTGTTCTTGGAGAGCTACCCTCCTGTAGGTTTTAACTCCAACCCTGTTCTTGGAGAGCTACCGTCCTGTAGGTTTTAAATCCACCCTGTTCCTGGAGATACCCTCCTGTAGTTTTAACTCCAACCCTGTTCCTGGAGAGCTACCGTCCTGTAGGTTTTAACTCCAGCCCTGTTCTTGGAGAGCTACCCTCCTGTAGGTTTTAACTCCAACCCTGTTCCTGGAGAGCAACCCTCCTGTAGGTTTTAACTCCAGCCCTGTTCTTGGAGAGCTACCCTCCTGTAGGTTTTAACTCCTACCCTGTTCCTGGAGAGCTACCATCCTGTAGGTTTTAACTCCAACCCTGTTCCTGGAGAGCTACCGTCCTGTAGGTTTTCGCTCCAACCCTAATCTAGCGCACCTGATTCTAATAATTCGCTGGTTGATAAACTGAATCAGGTTAGTTAAAACTGGGATTGAAACGAAAACCTACAGGAGGGTAGCTCTCCAGGAACAGGGTTGGAGAGCCCTGATATATAGGGTATGTCTACTTAACAATTAGTCAGAATACCTAAAGCAATTTGTTAATGCTCAACAAAGTATACCACAAGTGCTGTTGTTCACTAGTTTACTCCAATTAGGGGAGGAGTGGTGGGGTTGGAAAGTAATAAAGGAAAATATATATTTTTTAAAGGATATGTATATATATGTATGTATCTATCTATATGTATGTATGTGTGTGTATATGTATTTATGTATATGTATATACAGTTGAAGTCGGAAGTTTACATACACCTTAGCCAAATACATTTAAACTCAGTTTTTCACAATTCCTGACATTTAATCCTAGTAAAAATGCCCTGTCTTAGGTCAGTTAGGATCACCACTTTATTTTAAGAATGTGAACTGTCCGAATAATAGCAGAGAGAATGATTTATTTTAGCTTTTATTTCTTTCATCACATTCCCAGTAGGTCAGAAGTTTACATACACTTAATTAGTATTTGGTGACATTGCCTTTAAATTGTTTAACTTGGGTCAAATGTTTTGGGTAGCCTTCCACAAGCTTCCCACAATAAGTTGGGTGAATTTTGGCCCATTCCTCCTGACAGAGCTGGTGTAACTGAGTCAGGTTTGTAGGCCTCCTTGCTCGCACACACTTTTTCAGTTCTGCCCACACGTGTTCTATAGGATTGAGGTCAGGGCTTTGCGATGGCCACTCCAATACCTTGACTTTGTTGTCCTTAAGCCATTTTGCCACAACTTTGAAAGTATGCTTGGGGTCATTGTCCATTTGGAAGACCCATTTGCGACCAAGCTTTAACTTCCTGACTGATGTCTTGAGATGTTGCTTCAATATATCCACATAATTTTCCTTCCTCATGATGCCATCTATTTTGTGAAGTGCACCAGTCCCTCCTGCAGCAAAGCACCCCCACAGCATGATGCTGCCACCCCCATGCTTCACGGTTGGGATGGTGTTCTTCGGCTTGCAAGCTAACCCCTTTTTCCTCCAAACATAACGATGGACATTATGGCCAAACAGTTCTGTTTTTGTTTTATCAGACCAGAGGACATTTCTCCAAAAAGTACGACCTTTGTCCCCATGTGCAGTTGCAAACCGTAGTCTGGCATTTTTAATGGCGGTTTTGGAGCAGTGGATTCTTCCTTGCTGAGCGGCCTTTCAGGTTATATCAATATAGGACTTGTTTTACTGTGGATTTAGATACTTTTGTACCTGTTTCCTCCAGCATCTTCACAAGGTCCTTTGCTGTTGTTCTGGGATTGATTTGCACTTTTCGCACCAAAGTACGTTTATCTCTAGAAGACAGAACACTTCTCCTTCCTGAGCGGAATGACGGCTGCGTGGTCCCATGGTGTTTATACTTGCGTACTATTGTTTGTACAGATGAACGTGGTACATTCAGGCATTTGGAAATTGCTCCCAAGGATGAACCAGACTTGTGGAGGTCTACAATTTTCTTTCTGAGGTCTTGGCTGATTTCTTTTGATTTCCCCATGATTTTCCCATGATGTCAAGCAAAGAGGCACTGCGTTTGAAGGTAGGCCTTGAAATACATCCACAGGTACACCTCCAATTGACTCAAATGATGTCAATTAGCCTATCAGAAGCTTCTAAAGCCATGACATAATTTTCTGGAATTTTCCAAGCTGTTTAAAGGCACAGTCAACTTAATGTATGTAAACTTCCGACTTCAACTGTAGCTGCTAATGTGGTGATCATAAATAACTACATATGCCTTGACGATCTGGACGAGACTGCCAAATTGAGGCAAAGGTATTAACTATCTAATGTTAGCTAAATGTAGTAATGAATAAATTGGCTAACTTTCTTTAAATTTACAATTCTGTGAACCGTCTTGTGCAAGTTTTAAATTGACACAATACCTGTTAGCAAAGGTGTCAGCTAGAGAGGACATGGAGGAGCTTGCAGGGATTGGTAGTCTTGCATGATGGCTTCTCTGATGCTAATTAGCATTTTCGAATCTGAGAGTAAATAGAGCGGAATAGATCGATAGAAGTCACCTTGTCCGTGAGAGATTTATGGTTATCAACACGTCACGCCGGGGTAAGCTTACACGAAACACAGCCCTTATCTTAAGTGTTTCTAAAATCCCCTTTGGGGAAAAATGAATGGTGGAAGAAAAAAAAACTATTGGAACCATTTCCCTGTTTGACCGTTAGGTTTTATGGGTATTATGACACCTCCACTGTGGGGCTCTATGGCTCCACCCATGTTCCAACTCGGGTGTTAAGAGGTGTCTTACATCACTGTCACGCCCTGGCTCTGGGGACTCTTAATTGTTGAGCCAGGGTGTGGATTTTCTATGTTTAGTTTTCATTGGTTTTTGTTCTAGATCGTTTATATCTATGTTGGCCAGGGTGGTTCCCAATCAGAGACGGCTGTAGCTCGTGTTTCTGATTGGGGACCATACTTAGGCAGCCTTTTGGCATGTTAGGTTGTGGGATCTTGTTCCGAAAGGTTTGTGTTGTAACCTAGGACTTCACGTATCGTTTGTTTATTGTTTTGGTTCGTGTTGTGTACACAAATAAAGAATGTAAGCTTATCACGCTGCGCCTTGGTCCGCTTCATCTGTCAACGATCGTGACAATCACACTGTATTTCAGAAAGGGGGAAAAGCACATCCTCTTCCCTGACAATTATTTAGTGAGAGATTAAAGGGTTTCTACTTCTGCATATTTTTATATTTCACATTTCATATAAATATTTCAATATTTTATATTTTATATTGTAATCTGTGGTATGCACAACGCTAAATGGACTGTATGCAACCTTGCTGCTGTAACTAGTGCTTTTCCAAAAAATAAATATTACGGTAAGTGTTGAGGTATGATTATCTAGTCTACGGCAAACACAACGTTCTACCAAAACAGTCGGATCCGATGATGACTGACTCATCCCATTAGTTGTACTGTTCAGCTGTAATATATTTTCCTGCTGTTTTTGGAGAGGCCTTTCACAGTAAGCTTGATTGACTAAATAACCATTCCCCCAGACCCACAAATGGGATACATCATCCACGCCTGTGATGCCTTTTTCGTGATGCCCAACCGGAAGCCTTTGTTATTGAAAATACACAACACCTGAAACCTTTCTTATGGATAGCATGCTGCATAGTGGCATGACCTGAAACCACATCGCCGTGGAAACGGAATGTCTCACTTTTCGCCGGAGTGTTTTTTTATTATTAAAAACGTTTCATTCAGAGGAAAGAACACCGTTGAGGCACATTCATAACAAGGAATACAGGCAGCTCATCTCTGCTTCCCAACCTGACGAGAAGGAGGAGGGCATTTGGTTTACCTTAAACCTGATTAGAGGGTGCATGGCGGGACGGGGGGAAGTGGAGAAATGAGATTAAGTGAATTTGGTAGAAGGAGAAAGAGTTAATTAGCTTAATAAGCTTGGGGAGACAGGGAGTGGTCGAGGAGCGAGGGAGAGGAGGGAAGCAGGGAGGGCACTCCATCGTTCCGTTCTAAAACATGGCGGGGGTGCTAGGGGCGCTAATCTGGCAAATTGAAAGGCGCGTGCTCGCTGGGAGGGGCGAGGAGGGTACCTCTCGACTCTCATCCACACAAAAAAAAACAAATTGAATTTTCGTAACCCTCGACTCTCCTCCCTATGTCCTGATTGAATTTGCACCACGCTGCTCGGTCCTGGGTGGAACAGAGTAATTGGAGGGAGATGCGAGGGGTGCGGAAGGAAGGGTAGGTTGACGTATCCCATCCTCACCTTGGTTTAAGATACACTGTATGCCACAACCAAATGTCTTCAAAAGTACACAGTGGCTGTCCAGTAGTGGTAAACCTGGATGAGAACATGACTAAATGACCCACAAAATTACAACATACAATATTTCTGGTACCGGCCTGTAGGTAAGCCATTCATCTGCTACGACATGATTTGATTGACATACTTTTGGACATTGAGAGAGCTTCTGAGGTCATCCTGTCCCACAAATGAACGAACAAATCAATGGATGAATCAACAAAACCCTCCCTCCCTCCCTCCCTCAGCACAGTAGAAACTGCCAAACTTGCCACTCTACATATCTCATCCAGCCTGCCTCTCCTAGGACACACAACATCCATAAAAGCCTTAAACACGTTGCCCTGCTTTCCAGGTATAATCTGGAATACCTATCAAACTGTCCAAATTATTTTCCCCCATTGTGAGACGTATTTGTCTAATGCAAACTAGCTTCCAACATATTAACACCCGTTTGTTGAAATCCCTTTTTCCCTGGAGAGGAGTCTTTCTCAGTCCAGAGCAGCTATAGGCTGCACCGTCCTCGCCTTCAGGCCCAACTAATTATTTGCTTGTAGCCTGAACGAGACACATTTGTTCTCTGCCTCATTGACAATAAAAGGGGCCTATTTGGAACATGGAGGCTTTAATTGAGGAGTAGTGATGGATGGGGGTCTGTCCGGTAGGTAAGATGGATTCAGAGAGAGATGGGAATAGACGTTGCAGAACATGGGTTTTATATTTTTTTTTCACTAAAGGGGGACAGGTTTGTGAGGGGCGCCAAACAAAGCTTTGAATGGTGGGATGTTCATCAGGCTGGACAGGCTAGAGGGGATATGTGTGTGGCAGGGGGGGGTCTGATCTGATCTTTACGCCTCATGGTTTCTTGTGTGAATACACACTGTGTGAGTGCATGGTGGGAAACAACACCTTCATTAACCTACTGTATAGCCCAATACGCACCATAGAACCTGGTGGGAAACATCACCATAGAAACAATATAATTCAGTCTAACGCCAATGTGCTGAGCTACTACACTCTTTTGAAATGGTGAGCTGAAAGCCTTACAGACAGTTTCCAAGTCTTGCTTTTGTCCTCTTCGGTGATCTCCATAGACATTTCTTAATGATACAAATTGATTATGCCATAGCGGAAATCACCAAACACATTAGATGACCAGGTCATGCCATAGCGGAAATCACCAAACACATTAGATGACCAGGTCATGACAGAGCGGAAATCACCAAACACATTAGATGACCAGGTCATGCCAGAGCGGAAATCACCAAACACATTAGATGACCAGGTCATGCCATAGCGGAAATCACTGCTAAGACCTGCCATGTAAAGCACCATTACGTATATAACGACGCCAGGGTTGTGGGTTCGATTCCCACGGGGGGCCAGTATGGAAAAATGTATGCACTCACTAACTGTAAGTCGCTCTGGATAAGAGCGTCTGATAAATGACTAACATGTAATAACATCTTTCAACATATATCCTGTTAAGAGTGTGTTCTACTGTGAAGTCATACAGAGTAAATCCTGTTTGTAAAACAATGGGCAAGTGGCAAACTTACAAGGCCTCAACTGTATTCAGGGGAAGCATTATACAGTCACACAGCTGCCCAAAGCCAAGACATCTGGGGCTTATTCATTAGTCGGATTCCGTTGCAAAACATTTAGTCTGTTGCTCCAAATGCTCTTCAATGTGACGTAAAAGCTGTTGGGTTCTTAAACGGGAAGTTGTAGTTCATTTAAATTATGGTTTCCACGCGCTGCCATTGCAAACCCGAATAGACTGCAAAGTGTTTGGCACAAGCTGCATATCTACAATACTGTATAAATGATTGACTCATCCATGTTGCAGGTAGCCTAGTGGTTAAGAGCTTTGTGCCAGTAATCAAAAGGTCGCTGGTTTGAATACCCAAGCTGACTAGATGAAAAATCTGCCGATGTGGCTGTTGTTTTTCACATTAACGTTACGACCGCAGAAATATTTGTAATGCCCCTTCAAACACACCCCGGTAATGGCTGAAATGGGCTCAACGGAAAACATTGGCTGTTCCACCCCTTTTGTGTTAATATATTCACATATGCAAAGACACCCAGTGTATTTATGAAGTTACGAGCTTGGCACATCTGTATTTGGGGAGTTTCTCCCATTCTTCTCTGCAGATCCTCTCAAGCTCTGTCAGGTTGGATGGGGAGCATTGCTGCACTGCTATTTTCAGGTCTCTGCAGAGATCTTAGATCGGATTCAAGTCCGGGCTCTGGCTGGGCCACTCAAGGACATTCAGAGACGCCACTCCTGCATTGTCTTGGCTGTGTGCTTAGGGTCATTGTCCCGTTGGAAGGTGAACCTTTGCCACAGTCTGAGGTCCTGAGCACTCCGGGGAAGGTTTAAATCAAGGATCTCTCTGTACTTTGCTCCGTTCATCTTTGCCTCGATCCTGACTAGTCTCCCAGTTCCTGCCGCTGAAAAACATCCCCACAGCATGATGCTGCCACCACCATGCTTCACCGTAGGGATGGTGACAGGTTTCCTCCAGACATGACGCTTGGCATTCAGGCCAAAGAGTTCAATCTTGGTTTCATCAGACCAGAGAATCTTTTTTCTCGAGGTCTGAGAGTCTTTAGGTGCCATTTTGGCAAGCTCCAAGCGGGCTGTTATGTACCTTTTACTGAGGAGTGGCTTCTGTCAGGTCACTCTACCATTAAGGCCTGATTGGTGGAGTGCTGCGGAGACGGTTGTCCTT
Organism: Coregonus lavaretus; assembly: GCF_964263955.1. Taxonomy (NCBI): domain Eukaryota; kingdom Metazoa; phylum Chordata; class Actinopteri; order Salmoniformes; family Salmonidae; genus Coregonus; species Coregonus lavaretus. Next base: position 57,060,964 of record NC_139998.1, read on the forward strand.
CTGGAAGGTTCTCCTATCTCCACAGGGGAACTCTAGAGCTCTGACAGAGTGACCATCGGGTTCTTGGTCACCTCCCTGACCAAGACCCTTCTCCCACGATTGCTCTGTTTGGCCAGGCGACCAGCTCTAGGAAGAGTCTAGGTGGTTCCAAACGTCTTCCATTTAAGAATGATGGAGGCCACTGTGTTCTTGGAGACCTTCAATGCTGCAGACATTTTTTGGTACCCCTTCCCCAGATCTGTGCCTTGACACAATCTTGTCTCAGAGCTCTACGGACAATTCCGTCGACCTCATAGGTTGGTTTTTGCTCTGACATGCACTGTCAACTGTGGGAACTTATATATACAGTTGTGTGCCTTTCCAAATCATGTCCAATCAATCGAATTTACTACAGGTGGACTCCAATCAAGTTGTAGAAACATCTCAAGGATGATCAATCGAAACAGGATGCACCTGAGCTCAGTTTTGAGTCTCTTAGCAAATGGTCTGAATACTTATGTAAATAAGGTATTTCTATTTCTCTTTATTTTATACTTTTGCAAAAATGTCTAAAAACCTGTTTTCGCTTTGTCATTATGGGGTATTGTGTGTACATTGCTACGGATAGTTTATTTATTTAATCAATTTTACAATAAGGCTGTAACATACTTTTTTGGGGAAAAAGTCAAGGGGTCTGAATACTTTCTGAAGGCACTGTATATGAGTGCATTCTACTATTATTTTTGTGCAATTTGACAATGAATTGAATACCTCAATTCCCTGAACTCATTATTTGTCGGTGCCAGTAAAATATTTTATGTGCTATAATTCAGTCCATATCTGATGGATTATAAAACATCAAAAAGTTTGGAGTATCTTCATCCCTTTCCCAACAGTTGCATTTCCGCTGCAGTCTCCGTTCATCCCCTCGCCACACCAGTATTACTAAAGGGTAGGGTATTAGAGAAGGGTACGGTATTAGAGAAGGGTACGGTATTAGTGAAGGGTAGGGTATTAGTGAAGGGTACGGTATTAGTGAAGGGTAGGGTATTAGTGAAGGGTAGGGTATTAGTGAAGGGTAGGGTATTAGTGAAGGGTAGGGTATTAGTGAAGGGTACGGTATTAGTGAAGGGTACGGTATTAGTGAAGGGTACGTATTAGTGAAGGGTAAGGTATTAGTGAAGGGTACGGTATTAGTGAAGGGTACGGTATTACTAAAGGGTACGGTATTAGTGAAGGGTACGGTATTAGTGAAGGTACGGTATTAGTGAAGGGTAGGGTATTAGTGAAGGGTACGGTATTAGTGAAGGGTAGGGTATTAGTGAAGGGTAGGGTATTAGTGAAGGGTAGGGTATTAGTGAAGGGTAGGGTATTAGTGAAGGGTACGGTATTAGTGAAGGGTACGGTATTAGTGAAGGGTACGGTATTAGTGAAGGGTAGGGTATTAGTGAAGGGTAAGGTATTAGTGAAGGGTACGGTATTAGTGAAGGGTACGGTATTAGTGAAGGGTACGGTATTAGAGAAGGGTACGGTATTAGAGAAGGGTACGGTATTACTAAAGGGTACGGTATTAGTGAAGGGTACGGTATTAGTGAAGGGTACGGTATTAGTGAAGGGTATGGTATTAGTGAAGGGTAGGGTATTAGTGAAGGGTACGGTATTAGTGAAGGGTACGGTATTAGTGAAGGGTACGGTATTAGTGAAGGGTATGGTATTAGTGAAGGGTACGGTATTAGTGAAGGGTACGGTATTAGAGAAGGGTAGGGTATTAGTGAAGGGTACGGTATTAGTGAAGGGTAGGGTATTAGTGAAGGGTACGGTATTAGTGAAGGGTAGGGTATTAGTGAAGGGTACGGTATTAGTGAAGGGTATGGTATTAGTGAAGGGTAGGGTATTAGTGAAGGGTACGGTATTAGTGAAGGGTACGGTATTAGTGAAGGGTACGGTATTAGTGAAGGGTACGGTATTAGTGAAGGGTAGGGTATTAGTGAAGGGTACGGTATTAGTGAAGGGTACGGTATTAGTGAAGGGTACGGTATTAGTGAACGGTACGGTATTAGTGAACGGTACGGTATTAGAGAAGGGTAGGGTATTAGTGAAGGGTACGGTATTAGTGAAGGGTATGGTATTAGTGAAGGGTAGGGTATTAGTGAAGGGTACGGTATTAGTGAAGGGTACGGTATTAGTGAAGGGTACGGTATTAGTGAAGGGTAGGGTATTAGTGAAGGGTACGGTATTAGAGAAGGGTAGGGTATTAGTGAAGGGTAGGGTATTAGAGAAGGGTAGGGTATTAGTGAAGGGTACGGTATTACTAAAGGGTACGGTATTAGTGAAGGGTACGGTATTAGAGAAGGGTAGGGTATTAGTGAAGGGTAGGGTATTAGAGAAGGGTAGGGTATTAGTGAAGGGTACGGTATTAGTGAAGGGTATGGTATTAGTGAAGGGTAGGGTATTAGTGAAGGGTACGGTATTAGTGAAGGGTACGGTATTAGTGAAGGGTACGGTATTAGTGAAGGGTAGGGTATTAGTGAAGGGTACGGTATTAGAGAAGGGTAGGGTATTAGTGAAGGGTAGGGTATTAGAGAAGGGTAGGGTATTAGTGAAGGGTACGGTATTAGTGAAGGGTAGGGTATTAGTGAAGGGTACGGTATTAGTGAATGGTACGGTATTAGTGAAGGGTAGGGTATTAGAGAAGGGTAGGGTATTAGTGAAGGGTAGGGTATTAGTGAAGGGTACGGTATTAGTGAAGGGTACGGTATTAGTGAAGGGTACGGTATTAGTGAAGGGTAGGGTATTAGAGAAGGGTAGGGTATTAGTGAAGGGTACGGTATTAGTGAAGGGTAGGGTATTAGTGAAGGGTACGGTATTAGTGAAGGGTAGGGTATTAGTGAAGGGTACGGTATTAGTGAATGGTACGGTATTAGTGAAGGGTAGGGTATTAGAGAAGGGTAGGGTATTAGTGAAGGGTAGGGTATTAGTGAAGGGTACGGTATTAGTGAAGGGTACGGTATTAGTGAAGGGTACGGTATTAGTGAAGGGTAGGGTATTAGAGAAGGGTAGGGTATTAGTGAAGGGTACGGTATTAGTGAAGGGTAGGGTATTAGTGAAGGGTACGGTATTAGTGAAGGGTAACGTATTAGTGAAGGGTACGGTATTAGTGAAGGGTACGGTATTAGTGAAGGGTACGGTATTAGAGAAGGGTACGTATTAGTGAAGGGTACGGTATTACTAAGGGTACGGTATTAGAGAAGGGTACGGTATTAGTGAAGGGTAGGGTATTAGAGAAGGGTAGGGTATTAGTGAAGGGTAGGGTATTAGTGAAGGGTACGGTATTAGTGAAGGGTACGGTATTAGTGAAGGGTACGGTATTAGTGAAGGGTAGGGTATTAGAGAAGGGTAGGGTATTAGTGAAGGGTACGGTATTAGTGAAGGGTAGGGTATTAGTGAAGGGTACGGTATTAGTGAAGGGTACGTATTAGTGAAGGGTACGGTATTAGTGAAGGGTACGGTATTAGTGAAGGGTACGGTATTAGAGAAGGGTACGTATTAGTGAAGGGTACGGTATTAGTGAAGGGTACAGTATTAGTGAAGGGTACGGTATTAGTGAAGGGTACGGTATTAGTGAAGGGTACGGTATTAGTGAAGGGTACGGTATTAGTGAAGGGTACGGTATTAGAGAAGGGTACGGTATTAGTGAAGGGTACGGTATTAGTGAAGGGTACGGTATTAGTGAAGGGTACGGTATTAGTGAAGGGTACGGTATTAGTGAAGGGTACGGTATTAGTGAAGGGTACGGTATTAGTGAAGGGTAGGGTATTAGTGAAGGGTAGGGTATTAGTGAAGGGTACGGTATTAGTGAAGGGTAGGGTATTACTAAAGGGTACGGTATTAGAGAAGGGTACGGTATTAGTGAAGGGTAGGGTATTAGTGATGGGTACGGTATTAGTGAACGGTACGGTATTAGTGAAGGGTAGGGTATTAGTGAAGGGTACGGTATTAGTGAAGGGTACGGTATTAGTGAAGGGTACGGTATTAGTGAAGGGTAGGGTATTAGTGAAGGGTAGGGTATTAGTGAAGGGTAGGGTATTAGTGAAGGGTACGGTATTAGTGAAGGGTAAGGTATTAGTGAAGGGTAGGGTATTACTTGTGGCTCCAAGTCTTTTTACACATCAGTATTTTGTAATGAAGATGGACTTTACAAGTGAGTAACTCATAAAATAACACAGGTGACATGCTCTTGTAACCGGTGTGAAATGGCTAGCTAGTTAGCGGTGCGCGTTAGTAGCGTTTCAATCGGTGACGTCACTCGCTCTGAGACCTTGAAGTACTATAGTTGCTTACCTTGCTCTGCAAGGACAGTGGCTTTTGCGAAGCGATTGGTAATGATCTGTCCTGGGAGGCAGTTGTTGAGGTGTTCAGCAGGTCCTGTGTTCGAGCCCAGTTTGGGGTGAGGAGACGGACTGAAGCAACACTGTTACACTCTACTTGATATTCCAAATGACATGAAAAATAACTCCCTTCATAAATGACCACTTTCAAATCCCATGTTTTCCAAGTTTATTTAATGATGTTAATGTCATAGCTAAACCGGCCACCCTAGTTTTAAAGTTAGGGGATTGGAGCAATTAAACTATTTGTGCTCTGGAGGAAACTTGTCTCTGGTCTAAAAGAACTGAGATGGGAATGTGGTCCCATCTAAACGGATTATGATGGAATTTATCGCTATCAAAACCACTATGTAAGGCTGCCAATGGCTACCCCACAAACAAGAGGCTGTCAGGCTGGAGACTATGCCAAAACCCTATGGCAGATATCAGCTATTTCCCAGATTCCATTCCATTCCTTCCTAACCTTGCTCAAATTAGTCTCAGTCTCTCTCTCTCTCTCTCTCTCTCTCTCTCTCTCTCTCTCTCTCTCTCTCTCTCTCTCTCTCTCTCTCTCTCTCTCTCTCTCTCTCTCTCTCTCTCTCTCTCTCTCTCTCTCTCTCTCTCTCTCCTCAGACTCCCTGTTTCTGTGGAAAAGGCAAATAAATAATGCATGTCATGATTCAATTACAATATCCATTGTAAATGTGATTATGTAAATTGGAAAAATATTTCCATTGTAAATGTGATGATGTAAATTAGAAACCATTTCCATTGTAAATGTGATGATGTAAATTAGAAAAACATTTCCATTGTAAATGTCATTATGTAAATTAGAAAACTATTTCCATTGTAAATGTGATTATGTAAATTAAAAAATGATTTCCATTGTAAATGTGTTGATGTAAATTAGAAAAACATTTCCATTGTAAATGTCATTATGTAAATTAGAAAACCATTTCCATTGTAAATGTGATGATGTAAATTAGAAAATGATTTCCATTGTAAATGTGATGATGTAAATTAGAAAATGATTTCCATTGTAAATGTGATGATGTAAATTAGAAAATGATTTCCATTGTAAATGTGATGATGTAAATTAGAAAAACATTTCCATTGTAAATGTCATTATGTAAATTAGAAAACCATTTCCATTGTAAATGTGATGATGTAAATTAGAAAATGATTTCCATTGTAAATGTGATGATGTAAATTTGAAAATGATTTCCATTGTAAATGTGATGATGTAAATTAGAAAAACATGTCCATTGTAAATGTGATGATGTAAATTTGAAAATGATTTCCATTGTAAATGTGATGATGTAAATTAGAAAAACATGTCCATTGTAAATGTCATTATGTAAATTAGAAAAACATGTCCATTGTAAATGTGATGATGTAAATTTGAAAAACATGTCCATTGTAAATGTGATGATGTAAATTAGAAAAACATGTCCATTGTAAATGTCATTATGTAAATTAGAAAATGATTTCCATTGTAAATGTGATGATGTAAATTAGAAAAACATGTCCGTTGTAAATGTCATTATGTAAATTAGAAAAGCATGTCCGTTGTAAATGTAGATGTGATGATTGAAAACTATCTTGTTGACAAAAGTCAGACTGCATTACAATATTTCAATCGGTGCTCGGAGGAGTCAAGGAGGAGAATAGACCTCGGTGCTCGGAGGAGTCAAGGAGGAGAATAGACCTCGGTGCTCGGAGGAGTCAAGGAGGAGAATAGACCTCGGTGCTCGGAGGAGTCAAGGAGGAGAATAGACCTCGGTGCTCGGAGGAGTCAAGGAGGAGAATAGACCTCGGTGCTCGGAGGAGTCAAGGAGGAGAATAGACCTCGGTGCTCGGAGGAGTCAAGGAGGAGAATAGACCTCGGTGCTCGGAGGAGTCAAGGAGGAGAATAGACCTCGGTGCTCGGAGGAGTCAAGGAGGAGAATAGACCTCGGTGCTCGGAGGAGTCAAGGAGGAGAATAGACCTCGGTGCTCGGAGGAGTCAAGGAGGAGAATAGACCTCGGTGCTCGGAGGAGTCAAGGAGGAGAATAGACCTCGGTGCTCGGAGGAGTCAAGGAGGAGAATAGACCTCGGTGCTCGGAGGAGTCAAGGAGGAGAATAGACCTCGGTGCTCGGAGGAGTCAAGGAGGAGAATAGACCTCGGTGCTCGGAGGAGTCAAGGAGGAGAATAGACCTCGGTGCTCGGAGGAGTCAAGGAGGAGAATAGACCTCGGGTGCTCGGAGGAGTCAAGGAGGAGAATAGACCTCGGTGCTCGGAGGAGTCAAGGAGGAGAATAGACCTCGGTGCTCGGAGGAGTCAAGGAGGAGAATAGACCTCGGTGCTCGGAGGAGTCAAGGAGGAGAATAGACCTCGGTGCTCGGAGGAGTCAAGGAGGAGAATAGACCTCGGTGCTCGGAGGAGTCAAGGAGGAGAATAGACCTCGGTGCTCGGAGGAGTCAAGGAGGAGAATAGACCTCGGTGCTCGGAGGAGTCAAGGAGGAGAATAGACCTCGGTGCTCGGAGGAGTCAAGGAGGAGAATAGACCTCGGTGCTCGGAGGAGTCAAGGAGGAGAATAGACCTCGGTGCTCGGAGGAGTCAAGGAGGAGAATAGACCTCGGTGCTCGGAGGAGTCAAGGAGGAGAATAGACCTCGGTGCTCGGAGGAGTCAAGGAGGAGAATAGACCTCGGTGCTCGGAGGAGTCAAGGAGGAGAATAGACCTCGGTGCTCGGAGGAGTCAAGGAGGAGAATAGACCTCGGTGCTCGGAGGAGTCAAGGAGGAGAATAGACCTCGGTGCTCGGAGGAGTCAAGGAGGAGAATAGACCTCGGTGCTCGGAGGAGTCAAGGAGGAGAATAGACCTACTTATCCAAACTGAATTTTTCAGAGAGACGATTTGGCTTGTTACGTTCGATACCAGTCAGTACTGGACTTAAGTTTTTACAATTCTATATTAATGTTACAAACAAACAAGCTTTCTCACACTGATTCTCTCAAGAACAATACCTAATAAAATATAACTTTTATCAAACCATTTCTACTACCCAGGGGTTGAAACCAGGTCTGCGCTCTAACCACTCCTTGGTTGCCTGCAACCTCCCCTCCTCTCTCTCCTCAAAACCTATTTTGTCAGACTGGCTTTGTCCCTGTCTAATTTAGGCCAGCTGGACTCCCAGCATGCACAGGGACTGCCTTTTCACTGGTGGAGGGATCTTTTTACTGCCTTACCATGTTGAAAATAAACAGCCACTCGCTTGCATTATGCGGTCGCCACTAAAATCCATCTTCGACGCACTAAATAGACCACAGAGAATAAGAGTAGATGTCAATCAGAGAGCGAGAGAGAGAGAGAGAGACTCAGAAACTTCAACTTTGGATTTAAATGTCTGAGTGGTTCTCGGCACAGGGATTTGTCATTGAAATGCAAACTCTTTTGCCTGCAGTATGGTCATATCATTGGCAGAATTAACATAAGGTAGATTTTTCCAACGCAGACATGGCTTTTCAGTCAACACAGCCAGGATGAAAAAAAATGCATTCATTCAGTTGATACAATGTTCATACACCTCATAACTGCTTTTTTTAATGGCTGGGAGATTAGCCCTTCTGAAATGTTGCCATTTTGTGATAGATGAAGGACACGTGTGTTTTATGCATGGTGACATTGTCCCAGTAGTCAGTCAGTCAGGAGGAGTGACCAGCCATCCTAAAGGGAGTTCCGTGTGTGCCATCTCTTTGAAAAGAGTAACACAGGATGTGGTGGTGACATAGTACTGTGTGTCACCCTGTTTTACGTCCCCCCCCCCCCCCTGGCACCTAGGTCTACTAGACAATGGAGACAATGTAAAGCCTTGAACCACTTGTAGCTAGTAGTCACCAGAGTTAACAACCTCGGAACGGATGTGCACTTCCAACCAACCAACCGTTAGAATCGAAACGTGAAAATGTTCTCATAATTCAAAGACATCTCCCCTCTGTCTCCCCGACATGCTCAGAAGTGTTTTTTTTCTGTCTAATGTTAATTAAAGTGAAACAATGCAAAGTAGATTGTTTGATTGTCCTTTGTGTTCAATTCAATTCATTATTATTTTTTTCTGGATGAGTACATTTCCTTAAAACGATGAATGTGAATGCAACAGCCCAGTAATTTCATTCTGTACCTCCTCAGTCATGGTAATTTGGATATTCTTCAGTGCATTGGGTTTAAAACATTTGTCTCCCTTTAATGTAAAAAAGGCATTATTATGTTATACAGGCACGGGTAGACCGTATGCTAAGCCTTCTGTCATTGCTTGACTTTAAAGAGAAATCTGAATGACATATTCACAGAAAAAAACTAACAAAAAAAAAGTACTTCTTCCTAATTCTTAAATAAGAACCGTTATTTATTCAAATCCATGAACACGTATTAATGGACATCTTGGAGCTTGCTTATGCCTTCCGTTCAAGCATACTTTGCATTTCAAAGACCACCTTTTCACAACTTCTCTCAATCCAGTTAACCGTTTAAATCTGACAATCGTTGTCTGAGTCACACAAGCTCTTTGTGTGGTGGAACACTAACTAGCCAATCCTGCCACTGTTACAGGATACAGGAAGTGATGAAATCAGTAGGCGGCAGGAGGATGTGAGGCCTGGTTTATCTGTCGGGAGTCACGCTGGCCAAGCGCAATCAGTGACGTGAGATTAGCAGGTAGGGTGTGGGTGGAGGGTTAGGGGCTGTAGAATGGTGGTTGGCTGGGGCTGGGGGGGAGAGGGGGGAGAGGGGGGAGGCTGCCCCAGGGCGTTTGAGTTAACTCAGTGTTTCGCGACTATCTGTGAATAATAACACCATTGTGTTCCCTACCCCCTACACGTTTAAAATAGTCTATCCACAGAAATCTTGGGGGAAATCTTGGGAAAAGGCGAGATTAATGTTCGATAAAATATTAAATTGAACAGAAACAATATCTCCTATCTAGGAGACAGAAAGAGAGTGCCTGTGACTGAAGAGGGAGAGATGGTATTACCAAACAAATGAAGAGGGAGATATAGTGTTACTAAACTAATGAAGGGGGAGAGATAGAATTACTTAACAAATGAAGGGGGAGAGATAGAATTACTTAACAAATGAAGGGGGAGAGATAGAATTACTTAACAAATGAAGGGGGAGAGATAGAATTACTTAACAAATGAAGGGGGAGAGATAGAATTACTTAACAAATGAAGGGGGAGAGATAGAATTACTTAACAAATGAAGGGGGAGAGATAGAATTACTTAACAAATGAAGGGGGAGAGATAGAATTACTTAACAAATGAAGGGGGAGAGATAGAATTACTTAACATATGAAGGGGAAGAGATAGAATTACTTAACAAATGAAGGGGGAGAGATAGAATTACTTAACAAATGAAGGGGGAGAGATAGAATTACTTAACAAATGAAGGGGGAGAGATAGAATTACTTAACATATGAAGGGGGAGAGATAGAATTACTTAACAAATGAAGGGGGAGAGATAGAATTACTTAACAAATGAAGGGGGAGAGATAGAATTACTTAACAAATGAAGGGGGAGAGATAGAATTACTTAACATATGAAGGGGGAGAGATAGAATTACTTAACAAATGAAGGGGGAGAGATAGAATTACTTAACAAATGAAGAGGGAGAGATAGAATTACTTAACAAATGAAGGGGGTGAGATAGAATTACTAAACAAATGGGATTAAAGATGACATTACGGTAGTACAGTATATAGCCTGTGGAGGGGGGTGAAATCTGAGGGTGTGCATTTAGAATAGTACAAATTAAATCAAAGTTTATTGATTCCGTACACAGCTTTGCAGATGTTATTGTCACGATCGTCGACAGATGAAGCGGACCAAGGCGCAGCGTGATAAGCGTACATTCTTTATTCAGTGTACACAACACGAACCAAAACAATAAACAAACGATACGTGAAGTCCTAGGTTACAACACAAACCTCTACGGAACAAGATCCCACAAAATACTAGTGCCCAACAGGCTGCCTAAGTATGGTCCCCAATCAGAGACAACGAGCTACAGCTGTCTCTGATTGGGAACCACCCTGGCCAACATAGAATCAAAACGAACTAGAACCAAAAATATAGAAAACAAAACATAGAAAATCCACACCCTGGCTCAACATATAAGAGTCCCCAGAGCCAGCGCGTGACAGTTATCGCATGTGCAGCGAAACGCTTGTGTTTCTAGCGCCAACAGTGCAGTATTACCTAGCAATACAAAACAATACACACATAATCCAAAAAGTAAAGAAATAAATAAATAAATAAATATCAGAATGAGCAATGTCAGAGGCCGGAATATATATATATATATATATATATATATATATATATATATATATATATATATATATATATATATATATATATATATATATATATATTCCGGCCTCTGACATTGCTCATTCTGATATTTATTTATTTATTTATTTATTTACTTTTTGGATTATGTGTGTATTGTCATTCTGATATTTCTTAATTTATTTATTTTTTACTTTTTGGATTATGTGTGTATTGTATATATATATATATATATATATATATATATATATATATATATATATATATATATAGGCCAATACAGTACTGTAATACCATAATATAGGCCAATACAGTACTGTAATACCATAATATAGGCCAATACAGTACTGAAATACAGTAATACAGGTCAATACAGTACTGTAATACTGTAATATAGGCCAATTACAGTACTGTAATATAGGTCAATACAGTACTCTAATACTGTAATATAGGCCAATACAGTAATACAGGCCAATGCAATACTGCCATTTAAGTAGCAGACACTTTTATCCAAAGTGACAACATTCCACAATTGTTTTTATGTGACCCCAGTGGGAATCGAACCCACAACTCTGGTGTTGCTAGTGCCATGCTCTTATGAACTGAGCCACGTACAGGACCACTACGACACATAGGTACAATACAATACTGTTAAATACAATACACGATTACAATACAGGTGGAAGATGTATGATTGCCATCCCCATGAGCATACCACCGTCCTTCAGGCCATGGATGAGGCATGCAATGGTTTCAGTCCAGACCTACTGTATGTCAGGCTTGGATTAGCCATGCCAAAAGGTTTTTCCCCAGGTGCATGAAAAATGAGGAGATTTACTGAAATTTCGATGAGAACATATGGGCAAATGCTCAAGACAGGCTTGATCCAAACTAGTGACTGCTAAACATTACGGGGCCCGATCCCGACTAGGGAACGCCTTTCCTATGCACTGGTCAGTATTTGGTATTCAGACTTACCTTATTCGGTCCGTAACTCACTCTGCTCACTCACTCGGCTACCTTGCACGATCCGAATACATTCAATTCAACTGCTGAAAACCCTTCCACAGCATTTCATCAATTTTTCTGCTTCAATTTGCTGCCTTATGACTGGTTACACATTTGTCTCCAGAGATTACAAGGTCAAATAAAATCTAAAACAAGTGTATTTTATATTTACAATTCCCTGATTACTCATTTACCTGATTTAAATTTAAATTAGGTAAATTTAAATAGTACATTTATTTAATTTACTCATTTGCTCTTATCAACAGCTCTTATCAAGTTGTAAATGGAGAATGGTATTTATTTATGTCAGAAGTAGATTTTTTTTCCCACTTGGAACCGGGTAGGTTTGCTAGGCCTTATTCATGGTTTCCTGGAGCGTAAAGGTGGTGAAATGATTCGGGAAGTAAGGTAGACACACCTCCACTACGACTTCCTCTATTCCATCTCCACACTAAACGAATAGCGGGTGAATAGCGTGCTGTTCTCATGCTTAAGTTTAAGTGCAGAATACGCGTAGAGAGAAAAGTGCATAAAAAAAAAAAGAACTACGTTCAATTTACCTGCACTCAGGTCGGAATCTTTCATTTTCTATGTTTCCTTCATTTTTATTTCATTTGATTACATTGTGAAAGATGCCTTCAATGATCACACCTTTGATCACACATGGGATCTTACTTTTTTTTTTTTTGCTATTGGATTAACTGGTTGTTAAAGTAACTCAATTGAGAAGATATCGTTATGTTTTGTTTTGGTGATTAAACCAATGTGCTCGTTGTATTTCCCACTCATATGGCAGCGAACTGAATGAGTAAAGTTTATAAAAGGCTGTGCCATTATGCAGAATTTAACTTTTATCAGTTTAATATTTATAGTTTTGTTCCCCTTTTGTTTACTATCTATTTCACTTGCTTTGGCAATGTTAACATACGTTTCCCATGCCAATAAAGCGAGAGAAGGAGTGAGAGAGGGAGTGAAAGAGAGAGAGAGATATTGAGAGAGAGGGAGAGAGTGTGAGAGAGAGGGAGTGAGAGAGAGCAAGAGAGGGAGAGGGGATGGAAAGAGAGAGAGAGAGTGAGAAAGAGGGAGTGAGAGAGAGAGGGAGAGAGAGAGACAGAGGTAGACCTGGCTCTCAAGAGAAGACAGGCTATGCCCACAAAATGAGGTGGAAACTGAGCTGCATTCCCTAACCTCCTGCCAAATGTATGACCATATTAGAGACACATATTTCCCTCAAAGAATTAGAAAACAAATCAAATTTTGATAAACTCCCATATCTATTGGGTGAAATACCACAGTGTGCCATCACAGCAGCAATATTTGTGACCTGTTGCCACAAGAAAAGGGCAACTAGTGAAGAAAAAACACCATTGTAAATACAACCTATATTTATGTTTACATATTTTCTCTTTTGTACTTTAACTATTTGCACATCGTTACAACACTGTACACAGTGCCTTCGGAAAGTATTCAGACCCCTTGACTTTTTCCACATATTGTTACTTTACAGCCTTATTGTAAAATTGATTACATTGTTTTTTTTTCCTCATCAATCTACACACAATACCCCATAATGAAAGTGAAAACATCTTTTTATAATTTTTTGCACATTTATATAAAAAAAAACACGTAAATATCACATTTACATAAGTATTCAGACCCTTTACTCAGTACTTTGTTGAAGCGCATTAATCAGCGATTACAGCCTCGAGTCTTCTTGGGTATGACGCTACAAGCTTGGCACACCTGTATTTGGGGAGTTTCTCCCATTCTTCTCTGCAGATCCTCTCAAGCTCTGTCAGGTTTGATGGGGAGCGTTGCTGCACAGCTATTTTCAGGTCTCTCCAGAGATGTTGGATCGGGTTCAAGTCCGGGCTCTGCTGGGGCACTCAAGGACATTCAGAGACTTGTCCCGAAGCCACTCCTGCATTGGCTTGGCTGTGTTCTTAGGGTTGTTGTCCTGTTGGAAGGTGAACATTCGCCCCAGTCTGAGGTCCTGAGCGCTCTGGAGCAGGTTTTCATCAAGGATCTCTCTGTACTTCGCTCCATTCATCTTTGCCTCGATCCTGACTAGTCTTCCAGTCCCTGCCGCTGAAAAATACCCCCAAAGCATGATGCTGCCACCGTAGGGATGGTGCCAGGTTTCCTCCAGACGTGACGCTTGGCATTCAGACCAAAGAGTTCAATCTTGTTTTCATCAGACCAGAGAATCTTGTTTCTCATGGTCTAAGAGTCTTTAGGTGCCTTTTGGCAAAGTCCAAGCGGGCTGTCATGTGCCTTTTACTGAGGAGTGGCTTCCGTCTGGCCACTCTATCATAAAGGCCTGATTGGTGCAGTGCTGCAGAGATGGTTGTCCTTCTGGAAGGCTCTCCCATCTCCACAGAGGAACACTAGAGCTCTGTCAGAGTGACCATCGAGTTATTGGTCACCTCCCTGACCAAGGGCGTTGTCCCCCGATTGCTCAGTTTGGCCGGGTGGCCAGCTCTAGGAAGAGTCTTTGTGGTTCCAAACTTCTATTATTTAAGAATGATGAAGGCCACTGTGTTCTTGGGGACCTTCAATGCGGCAGACATTTTTTGGTGCCCTTCCCCAGATCTGTGCCTCGACAAAATCCTGTCTCGAAGCTCTACGGACAATTCCTTCGACCTCATGGCTTGCTTTTTGCTCTGACATGCACTGTCAATTGTGGGACCTTATATAGACAGGTGTGTGCCTTTCCAAATAATGTCAAATCAATTGAATTTACCACAGGTGGACTCCAATCAAGTTTTAGAAACATCTCAAGGATGATCAATGGGAACAGGATGCACCTGAGCTCAATTTCGAGTCTCGTAGCAAAGGGTCTGAATACTTACGTAAATAAGGTATTTCTGTTTTTAATTTTTAATGCATTTGCAAAAATTTCTAAAAACCTGTTTTCACTTCGTCATTATAGGGCATTGTGTGTAGCTTGCTTAGGATTTTTTTTATTTTAAATAATTTTTAGAATAAGGCTGTAACGTAGCACAATTTGGAAAAAGTCAAGGGGTCTGAATACTTTCCAAAGGCACTGTATAGACATAATATGACATTTGAAATGTCTCTATTCCTTTGGAACTTTTGTCAGTGTAATGTTTACTGTTCATTTTTATAATTTTTTCCCCTTTTGTTTATTATCTATTTCACTTGCTTTGGCAATGTTAACATATGTTTCCCATGCCAATAAAGCGAGAGAGGGAGTGAGAGAGGGAGTAAGAAAGAGGGAGTGTGAGAGAGAGAGAGAGAGAGAGAGAGAGAGAGAGAGAGAGAGAGAGAGAGGGAGAGAGAGAGGGATAGAGAGAGGGATTGAGAGAAAGAGAGAGAGAGAGAGTGAGAGAGAGAGAGAGAGAGAGAGAGGGAGAGAGAGAGAGAGGGAGTGAGTGATTGAGAGAGTAGGAGTGAGAGAGAGTGAGTGAGTGAGAGGGAGTAAGAGAGAGAGAGTGAGAAAGAGATAGAGAGAGGGGGTGAGAGAAAGAGAGAGAGAGAGAGAGAGAGAGAGAGAGAGGGAGAGAGAGAGAGAGAGAGAGAGAGAGAGAGAGAGAGAGAGTGTTTGTGAAAGAGAGAAAACACTAGAAGGCATGATCACTAATGAAGTGCACTTCTCAACTCCTCAGACCCCTCTTCCATGTTCTGCGTCGTGTTCTGGATCCAGGTTCATTTACGCGGAAGGTTATTATTATTTCAATCTAGGCTTCACCAGAAAATCTAACTCTCTGGCGCTTGCAGAGAGAGAGAGAATATGCGAGAGAGATAGAGAAAGACAAAGAGAGAGAGAGAGAGCGAGAGAGAGAGAGAGAGGTGGGAGAGAGAGGGAGAGAAAGAGGGTGAGAGAGGTATTGACAAAGGTGACAAAAAGGTAATGAAAGAGAGAAACAGAGAGAGTATGTGTAAGTAATAGGAAGCCTTTCTAGTGCCATCACTCCATTCTTGAAGCCTTTCTAGTGATCATCACTCCATTCTCTAAGCCTTTCTAGTAAAATCGCTCCATTCTTGAAGCCTTTGCACGGTGTGTGCAGTGAGAAATGCCAGCGCTAGTCTTTGATATCAGCGACCTGCATTTCCATGGTTCCATGTTTTATACAGCAGGATGCACACATCGCTCCATTCTTGTCGGCTGTCAATGGGAGATAGAACTAATGTTACTGTAATGAATTATGACTAGATCCTACCATAAATGTGTGTGTTTGTGTGTGTGTGTGTGTGTGTGCCAAATGGGAATTAATTCTAATGACTTCAAGCTTGCGAGACTAGCTTTTCCCCACTCTGCTCTACTGACCACCCTACTGATAAAAGATTTCTCAAATCTGTTTTGTGTGTGTGCGTGAGAGAGTCTCCGTCTTTTTGTGTGGTTTGTTCTTTGCTTGGGAAAAGAAACAAATTAAAGGGAAAGCTGAACTGAACTTTGTCATTGATTAAAGGGGAGGTTACCCAACATCCTGCTTGTTAAAAACAACCAGTTTCTGCTTCACCAGAGCTAGAACAAACATCCAATTCTTTGCACTTGGTTGGTATTTCAGAATTGTGTTCTTCTCTTTGTCCACATTTTACATATTATGACCAAGATAACACATTGGATTACCATGCTATGACCAAGATAACTTCAACACATGCTATGACCAAGATAACGTCAACACATTGGATTACCATGCTATGACCAAGATAATGTCAACACATTGGATTACCATTCTATGACCAAGATAACATCAACACATTGGATTACCATGCTATGACCAAGATAACATCAACACATTGGATGACCATGCTATGACCAAGATAACGTCAACACATTGGATTACCATGCTATGACCAAGATAACGTCAACACATTGGATTACCATGCTATGACCAAGATAATGTCAACACATTGGATTACCATGCTATGACCAAGATAATGTCAACACATTGGATTACCATGCTATGACCAAGATAACGTCAACACATTAGATTACCATGCTGTGACCAAGATAACTACAACACATTGGATTACCATGCTATGACCAAGATAACTTCAACACATTGGATTACCATGCTATGACCAAGATAACGTCAACACATTGGATTACCATTCTATGACCATGAAACTCGGACGCATTGTCTATCAACAAAAGCGCTTGAACATTTGTCCACCGCAAGATGTCCAGCTCCCTGGAGCGTGACTTCTTTGGAAATGGACATGACCCCTTGATCCCCCCCCCCCCCCCCACCTCCCACACACACACAACACATGGCGGGCTAAGCCTTGAACCTGATTGACCCCACAGCCCAATGGGGCCGAGGTAGTGTCAGAGAGGGCAGTAGAAGCTTTTCTGTCTGGCTGAGTTTAAACACCCTTAACACTTCTCTCCGTTGGGTGTAGCACAGCATACTTAATCAGTACTGATGTGGACCCAGTAGGACCTTGGTCGAAAGGTAAATGGAAGCCAATTGGTGGTTTACTAGATTATTGGTGTATTACTAGACTATTGGTGTCTCAATAGACTATTGGTGTCTTACTAGACTATTGGTGTCTTACTAGACTATTGGTGTATTACTAGACTTTTGGTGTCTTACTAGACTATTGGTGTCTTACTAGACTATTGGTGTCTCACTAGACTATTGGTGTCTCACTAGACTATTGGTGTCTTACTAGACTATTGGTGTCTCACTAGACTATTGGTGTCTCACTAGACTGTTGGTGTCTCACTAGACTATTGGTGTCTAACTAGACTATTGGTGTCTTACTAGACTATTGGTGTCTCGCTAGACTATTGGTGTCTTACTAGACTATTGGTGTCTCACTAGACTATTGGTGTCTCACTAGACTGTTGGTGTCTTACTAGACTATTGGTGTCTAACTAGACTATTGGTGTCTCACTAGACTATTGGTGGTTTACTAGACTATTGGTGTCTCACTAGACTGTTGGTGTCTTACTAGACTATTGGTGTCTAACTAGACTATTGGTGTCTCACTAGACTATTGGTGTCTAACTAGACTATTGGTGTCTCACTAGACTATTGGTGTCTAACTAGACTATTGGTGGTTTACTAGACTATTGGTGTCTTATAAGACTATTGGTATCTCACTAGACTATTGGTGTCTTACTAGACTATTGGTGTCTTATATAACTATTGGTGTCTCACTAGACTATTGGTGTCTTACTAGACTATTGGTATCTTACTAGACTATTGGTGTCTCACTAGACTATTGGTGTCTTACTAGACTATTGGTGTCTTATAAAACTATTGGTGTCTAACTAGACTATTGGTGGTTTACTAGACTGTTGGTGTCTCACTAGACTGTTGGTGTCTCACTAGACTATTGGTGTCTAACTAGACTATTGGTGGTTTACTAGACTATTGGTGTCTTATAAGACTATTGGTGTCTCACTAGACTATTGGTGTCTTACTAGACTATTGGTGTCTTATAAAACTATTGGTGTCTCACTAGACTATTGGTGTCATACTAGACTATTGGTATCTTACTAGACTATTGGTGGTTTACCAGACTGTTGGTGTCTTATTAGATTATTGGTGTATTACTAGACTATTGGTGTCTTACTGGACTATTGGTGTCTTACTAGGCTATTGGTGTATTACTAGACTATTGGTGTATTACTAGACTATTGGTGTCTTACTGGACTATTGGTGTATTACTAGACTATTGGTGTATTACTAGACTATTGGTGTCTTACTGGACTATTGGTGTATTACTAGACTATTGGTGTCTTACTGGACTTTTGGTGTATTACTAGACTATTGGTGTCTTACTAGACTATTGGTGTCTTACTAGACTATTGGTGTCTTACTAGACTGTTGGTGTGTTACTAGACTTTTGGTGTTCATTAGACTATTGGTGTCTTACTAGCCTATTGGTGTCTTACTAGACTATTGGTGTCTTACTGGACTTTTGGTGTATTACTAGACTATTGGTGTCTTACTGGACTTTTGGTGTATTACTAGACTATTGGTGTCTTACTAGACTATTGGTGTCTTACTAGACTGTTGGTGTGTTACTAGACTTTTGGTGTTCATTAGACTATTGGTGTCTTACTAGACTATTGGTGTCTTACTAGACTGTTGGTGTGTTACTAGACTTTTGGTGTTCATTAGACTATTGGTGTCTTACTAGCCTATTGGTGTCTTACTAGACTATTGGTGTCTTACTGGACTTTTGGTGTATTACTAGACTATTGGTGTCTTACTGGACTTTTGGTGTATTACTAGACTATTGGTGTCTTACTAGACTATTGGTGTCTTACTAGACTATTGGTGTCTTACTAGACTATTGGTGTCTTACTAGACTTTTGGTGTATTACTAGACTATTGGTGTCTTACTGGACTGTTGGTGTGTTACTAGACTTTTGGTGTTCATTAGACTATTGGTGTCTTACTAGCCTATTGGTGTCTTACTAGACTGTTGGTGTCTCATTAGACTATTGGTGTCTTACTAGACTATTGGTGTCTTACTGGACTATTGGTGTCTTACTAGACTGTTGGTGTCTCATTCGACTATTGGTGTATTACTAGACTATTGGTTTCTTATGTCACGTTCGCATACAGACGGGACGGACCAAGGCGCAGCGTGACATGCGTACATGTTAATTAAATATCAAACACAACGACAAAATTACAAACAAAAATGAAATGTGAAGTCCAAGGCAGCACAACACAACATACCTTAACACGGAACAAGATCCCACAACCCACTAGTGCCAATAGGCTGCCTAAGTATGATCCCCAATCAGAGACAACGAGCTACAACTGCCTCTGATTGGGAACCACACCGGCCAACATAGATCTACACAATCTAGATCTAAACATAGAAAATGCAACATAGAACATACTACACATAAAATACACACCCTGACTCAACAAATACGAGTCCCCAGAGTCAGGGCGTGACAGCACCCCCCCCCCTCAAAAGGTGCGGACTCCGACCGCACAAAATAAACATAACAGGGTAGGGGCCGGGTGGGCATTCCGCCTCGGAGGCGGATCCGGCTCAGGGCGTGACGACCACTTACTCTCCGCCTCCCTGTTGCGCCCCTGGTCTGGTCTGGAACTCGGCGCGCTGCTTCCCTTCTCCTTCCTCCCACGAAGTACCAAGCCCTTTCTGGACCCTGGTGTGGGAGACCCCGAACCTGGAGAGGGGCTGACGTCTGGGTCTGGAATGGAGCCGCTGACCGGAGCTGGACCAGGCACCGGTGGAGCGGACTGCACAGGCTCCGGACTGGAGCCGCTGACCGGAGCTGGACTTGGCACCGGTGGAGCGGACTGCTCTGGCTCCGGAGTGGAGTCGCTGACCGGAGCTGGACTGGACCCCGGTGAAGCGGATTGCTCTGGCTCCGGAGTAGAGCAGCTGACCGGAGCTGAACTGGGCACCTGTGGAGCGGACTGCTCTGGCTCCGGAGTGGAGCAGCTGACCGGTGCCGGACCAGGCACCGGTGGAACAGGCACGGGCCATGCCGGACTGGACACACGCACCACTGGCTTGGTGCGGGGAGCAGGAACGGGCCGGACCGGGCTGGCGACGTGCACCACTGGCTTGGTGCGGGGAGCAGGAACGGGACGTACCGGACTGGCGACGCGCACCACTGGCTTGGTGCGAGGGGCAGGAACGTGTCGGGCCGTACTGGGAACACGCATTATTGGCTTAGTGCGGGAAGCAGGAACGGGCCGGACCGGAATGGCGACACGCACCACTTGTTTGGTGCGAGGAGCGGGACTGGGTTCCTTTATTAACCCCCGCTCCTTCTGCTGCCTAACCAGCTCCTCTCGCCGTGCCTCTACACTTTCCTTCTCCCTTATAGCCTCCTGTAGCGCCTCCCTCCTGCTCCCTCTGAACCAATAGCCCCCGTAACATGGTGGCCTCCTCTCCTAAACTGCAGATCCGCCCTTTAACGGCCTCCTGCTGCCTCGTCGTCCACACCGTGTGCCCCCCCAAAATGTTTTCTTGGGTTTGCCTCTCGGGTCTCCGTCGTCGGCACTGTTGGCGCCGTTTTTCCTCTCCTACCTGGGCATCCTCCTTCATCGCCTTCCGGTAACGGACGGCCTCCTCCTCCGTAATTCTCCCACAACCAAGGAGGACATCTACTAATGTAACCTCCTGTTGAATTCCCGGCGTTTGCTCCTGAACATGCTGCTTGGTCCTCGTTTGGTGGGATCTTCTGTCACGTTCGCTTAAAGACGGGACGGACCAAGGCGCAGCGTGATATGAGTACATGTTTATTAAATATCAAACACAACGACAAAATAACAAACAAAACGAAACGTGAAGTCCAAGGCAGCACAACACAACATACCTTAACACGGAACAAGATCCCACAACCCACTAGTGCCAATAGGCTACCTAAGTATGGTCCCCAATCAGAGACAACGAGCTACAGCTGCCTCTGATTGGGAACCACACCGGCCAACATAGATCTACACGATCTAGATCTAAACATAGAAAATGCAACATAGAACATACCACACAGAAAATACACACCCTGACTCAACAAATACGAGTCCCCAGAGTCAGGGGGTGACATCTTACTAGACTATTGGTGTCTTACTAGACTATTGGTGTCTTACTAGACTATTGGTGTATTACTAGACTATTGGTGTCTTACTAGACTATTGGTGTATTACTAGACTATTGGTGTATTACTAGACTATTGGTGTATTACTAGACTATTGGTGTATTACTAGACTATTGGTGTATTACTAGACTATTGGTGTCTTACTAGACTATTGGTGTCTTACTAGACTATTGGTGTCTTACTAGACTATTGGTGTATTACTAGACTATTGGTGTATTACTAGACTATTGGTGTCTTACTAGACTATTGGTGTCTTACTAGACTGTTGGTGTATTACTAGACTATTGGTGTATTACTAGACTATTGGTGTATTACTAGACTATTGGTGTCTTACTAGACTATTGGTGTCTTACTAGACTATTGGTGTATTACTAGACTATTGGTGTATTACTAGACTATTGGTGTATTACTAGACTATTGGTGTCTTACTGGACTATTGGTGTATTACTAGACTATTGGTGTCTTACTAGACTATTGGTGTCTTACTAGACTATTGGTGTCTTACTAGACTATTGGTGTATTACTAGACTATTGGTGTCTTACTAGACTATTGGTGTATTACTAGACTATTGGTGTATTACTAGACTATTGGATTCTGAGTTCAAGCACGAGCAAAAGGCAGAGGCTATTGACAGCATATCAATGGAGCACGAGTGGTTTATGAAATGGATGTACTTTATTTATTTATTTGTGAGATGTATAATTATTGTTAAATGTCAAATGGTTATAGCAGTTTGAACACATACGTATGCAGGCAAACACACAGACACACACACACGCACACGCACACACACACACGCACACGCACACACACACACACAGACACAGGCACACACACACACACACATGCACAGACACAAACACACACACACACGCACATGCACACACACACACACACACACACACACACACACACACACACACACACACACACACACACACACACACACGCACACACGCACACACACACACACACACACACTCGAACTATCATGGTCCAAACACACCAAGACAGTCGTGAAGAGGGCACGACAAAGCCTATTCCCCCTCAGGAGACTAAAAAGATTTGGCATGGGTCCTCAGATCCTCAAAAAATTCTACAGCTGCACCATCGAGAGCATCCTGACTGGTTGCATCACCGCCTGGTATGGCAACTGCTTGGCCTCTGACCGCAAGGCACTACAGAGGGTAGTGCGTACGGCCCAGTACATCACTGGGGCAAAGCTCCCTTCCATCCAGGACCTCTATACCAGGCGGTGTCAGAGGAAGGCCCTCAAAATTGTCAAAGACTCCAGCCACCCTAGTCATAGACTGTTCTCTCTGCTACCGCACGGCAAGCGGTACCGGAGTGCCAAGTCTAGGTCCAAAAGACTTCTCAACAGCTTCTACCCCCAAGCCATAAGACTCCTGAACAGCTAATCATGGCTACCCGGACTATTTGCACTGCCCCCCCACCCCATCCTTTTTACGCTGCTGCTACTCTGTTAAGTATTTATGCATAGTCACTTTAACTCTACCCACATGTACATATTACCTCAACTACCTCAACTAGCCGGTGCCCCCGCACATTGACTATGCAACGGTACCCCCCTGTATATATAGCCTCCCTACTGTCACTTTATTCTATTGTATATATAGCCTCCCTACTGTCACTTTATTTTTACTTCTGCTCTTTTTTTCTCAACACTTTTTTGTTGTTGTTTTATTCTTACTTTTTTGTTTAAAATAAATGCACTGTTGGTTAAGGGCTGTAAGTAAGCATTTCACTGTAATGTCTGCACCTGTTGTATTCGGCGCATGTGACCAATAAAATTTGATTTGATTTGATTTGATTTGACTCACACACTTGGAGCAGCACACACAGGTTGCCAATGTAAACCCTGCCCAGGAAACATTTTAGACTGAAAGTGTTTCAAGGATTGAATCTGACATGTATTGAATGAAATTGAAATGGAAATAGTGAAACACTAGCTTCTCCTAGGCCTTGAAGTGGTTAGATGAGCCCATACCTCCTCCAACACATTCACCCATCATCTGCAGAATTGATCCTATATACCACACAGTGCCACTTTCTCCTAATTGTTCCAAATTGCTGCTGTTACAAGGTACATATCCTTCACCAGACACTTAGATGGACCCCAACTTATTTACCATAAGACCCACAGTCCTCACTACTGTATATCCCAATATAATATTTATTTATCATATAATCACAGTCCTGACTACTGTATATCCCAATAGAATATTTATTTATCATATAATCACAGTCCTCACTACTGTACAGTGACCTGCTATAGTATTCATCCCCCCTTGGCGTTTTTCCTATTTTGTTGCGTTACAACCTGTAATTTAAATGGATTTTTATTTGGATTTCATTTAATGGACATACACAAAATAGTTATGCATGCTCAAGTTTTCAGTTTTTTTTTTGTCTTATTTCTTGTTTGTTTTACAAAAATATATATTTTGCATCTTCAAAGTGGAAGGCATGTTGTGTAAATCAAATGATACAACCCCCCAAAAAATCTATTTTAATTCCAGGTTGTAAGGCAACAAAATAGGAAAAAATGCCAAGGGGGGGTGAATACTTTCGCAAGCCACTGTATTTCACAATAAAAGCCCCCAGTCTTCTGAGAGCTTTTGTTTTAACTTATTAGTTGAAGTTCGCAGAGCTCAATTTCTGCCAGGCTTCGAACCAAGATGAGCCCCAATGGCACATATTCTTAGAGTGGTGCTGGTTTCATTCACCAGAGTCTATAGAGCGGTGCTGGTTTCATTCACCAGAATCTATAGAGTGGTGCTGGTTTCATTCACCAGAACAACTACACTGTGATATAAAGGTTATTGCCAGCAGCGTGTGCTTTATGAAAACTAGGCTATTTTCATAACATTTGTCAGTGCTCGTTTTCCAAGCCCTGCAATTCTCTCTATCATCTGCATCGCAGGACCACAACTGTAAAGCCAACATAAACAATGAAAAGATTAGGGTTGAAGGAAAATAGGAAAATCTTAGCATACAGTGAGGGAAAAAAAGTATTTGATCCCCTGCTGATTTTGTACGTTTGCCCACTGACAAAGAAATGATCAGTCTATAATTTTAATGGTAGGTTTATTTGAACAGTGAGAGACAGAATAAAAACAAAAAAATCCAGAAAAATGCATGTAAAAAATGTTATAAATTGATTTGCATTTTAATGAGGGAAATACAGTGTATTGTAGTGTTACCACACAGCCCTTCTCTTTCTCTGCAGCCGCTTGCTCCACTCTGTTACAGACTCTGCAGCTTGCTCCACTCTGTTACAGACTCTGCAGCTTGCTCCACTCTGTTACAGACTCTGCAGCTTGCTCCACTCTGTTACAGACTCTGCAGCTTGCTCCACTCTGTTACAGACTCTGCAGCTTGCTCCACTCTGTTACAGACTCTGCAGCTTGCTCCACTCTGTTACAGACTCTGCAGCTTGCTCCACTCTGTTACAGACTCTGCAGCTTGCTCCACTCTGTTACAGACTCTGCAGCTTGCTCCACTCTGTTACAGACTCTGCAGCTTGCTCCACTCTGTTACAGACTCTGCAGCTTGCTCCACTCTGTTACAGACTCCGAGACCTGGAGTTCAAACTACTTCTCCCTGAGGAGGCCGGGTGATTCCACAACAGAGCAGAGCTGTATGAACACCATGCTGAGACCCTGAGGAGGAGCAGCAGCAGGAAAATCACATGTGAAGCAGAAGGAACAGACAGACAACTCTCAGACAGACAACTCTCAGACAGACAACTCCCAGACAGACAACTCCCAGAGAGACATCTCTCAGACAGACACTCCCAGAGAGACAACTCTTAGACAGACAACTCTCAGAGAGACAACTCTCAGACAGACAACTCTCAGACAGACAGCTCTCAGACAGACAACTCCCAGAGAGACAACTCTCAGACAGACAACTCTTAGACAGACAACTCTCAGACAGACAACTCTCAGACAGACAACTCTCAGACAGACAACTCTCAGACAGACAACTCCCAGAGAGACAACTCTCAGACAGACAACTCCCAGAGAGACAACTCTTAGACAGACAACTCTCAGAGAGACAACTCTCAGACAGACAACTCTCAGACAGACAACTCTCAGACAGACAACTCCCAGAGAGACAACTCTCAGACAGACAACTCCCAGAGAGACAACTCTTAGACA
>NC_139998.1:57088905-57258905 GCF_964263955.1 Coregonus lavaretus
AGCAGTAGAGAGGGAGGAGAGCAGTAGAGAGGGAGGAGAGCAGTAGAGATGGAGGAGAGCAGTAGAGAGGGAGGAGAGCAGTAGAGATGGAGGAGAACAGTAGAGAGGGTGGAGAACAGTAGAGATGGAGGAGAGCAGTAGAGATGGAGGAGAGCAGTAGAGATGGAGGAGAGCAGTAGAGAGGGAGGAGAGCAGTAGAGATGGAGGAGAACAGTAGAGATGGAGGAGAGCAGTAGAGATGGAGGAGAACAGTAGAGATGGAGGAGAGCAGTAGAGATGGAGGAGAGCAGTAGAGATGGAGGAGAGCAGTAGAGATGGAGGAGAGCAGTAGAGATGGAGGAGAGCAGTAGAGAGGGAGGAGAGCAGTAGAGATGGAGGAGAGCATTAGAGATGGAGGAGAGCAGTAGAGATGGAGGAGAGCAGTAGAGATGGAGGAGAGCAGTAGAGAGGGAGGAGAGCAGTAGAGATGGAGGAGAGCAGTAGAGATGGAGGAGAGCAGTAGAGAGGGAGGAGAGCATTAGAGAGGGAGGAGAGCAGTAGAGAGGAAGAGTAGAGGGAGAGGGAGGAGAGCAGTAGAGATGGAGGAGAGGGAGAGGGAGGAAAGGAAGGATAATTCCCCAGGAGTGACCCTGGACAGGCATTAATCTTCACTGTTTGACAGCTTCCCTATAGTTTCTCAAGAAGCACCGTTTTCTTGGGCCATTATAATGCTTCACTCAAGCACAACCCCTGTGCTGAACGTTGGGGGGTGCTGGCGTGGTGTGGAGGTTTGGGGGTCTCTGGGGGGGTTAATGGGGGTCCCGGAGGCAGGATGGGGGTCCTGTTTGACCAGTCCTGTTTGACCTTGCTAGAGGGTTATAGAGGATTCTTGGACTCTGCTGTACATGGGAAAATGATGCCTGACCAAAAATGCAGTGTTATACAAAGGTTATGTTACAGTGCATTGACGTTTTCAGCAGCTTGTCATGTTTTCAAGGATTCAAGTTCTGTGCTACTGATTTGACAAGGCAACTAGATAGACAGATGTCCCTGGGATGTATAGCGGACAATTTATGGGCTCCTGACCAATTATGTCATGTTGTGTTTTTTTTGCGCTGATCTTAACTTTTTTGTAGACAATGTTTCCGCCATCGTTTCCTATGACTGAAAAGAGCTTCTGGACATCAGAACAGCGATCACTAACCTCTATTTGGATTAATAATTGTACTTCAATAGCTTGACAGCGCAGGAAATACCACTCACCCAGGACCAGGCCCTGAACCCCGACACCAGAAGAGGAAAAGACGGAGATATAGAGGGGGGGCTCAATGATGAAACTACAGAGATATAGAGGCCGGCGTGGGGGCTCAATGATGAAACTACAGAGATATAGAGGCCGACGTGGGGGCTCAATGATGAAACTACAGAGATATAGAGGCCGACGTGGGGGCTCAATGATGAAACTACAGAGATATAGAGGCCGACGTGGGGGCTCAATGATGAAACTACAGAGATATAGAGGCCGACGTGGGGGCTCAATGATGAAACTACAGAGATATAGAGGCCGACGTGGGGGCTCAATGATGAAACTACAGAGATATAGAGGCCGACGTGGGGGCTCAATGATGAAACTACAGAGATATAGAGGCCGACGTGGGGGCTCAATGATGAAACTACAGAGATATAGAGGCCGACGTGGGGGCTCAATGATGAAACTACAGAGATATAGAGGCCGACGTGGGGGCTCAATAATGAAACTACAGAGATATAGAGGCCGATGTGGGGAATCAATGATGAAACTACAGAGATATAGAGGCCGACGTGGGGGCTCAATGATGAAACTACAGAGATATAGAGGCCGACGTGGGGGCTCAATGATGAAACTACAGAGATATAGAGGCCGACGTGGGGGCTCAATGATGAAACTACAGAGATATAGAGGCCGACGTGGGGGCTCAATGATGAAACTACAGAGATATAGAGGACGACGTGGGGGCTCAATGATGAAACTACAGAGATATAGAGGCCGACGTGGGGGCTCAATGATGAAACTACAGAGATATAGAGGCCGACGTGGGGGCTCAATGATGAAACTACAGAGATATAGGGGCCGACGTGGGGGCTCAATGATGAAACTACAGAGATATAGAGACTAGAGTCCGACGTGGGGACTCAATGATGAAACTACAGAGAATAGAGGCCGACGTGGGGGCTCAATGATGAAACTACAGAGAATAGAGTCCGACGTGGGGGCTCAATGATGAAACTACAGAGATATAGAGACTAGAGTCCGACGTGGGGACTCAATGATGAAACTACAGAGAATAGAGGCCGACGTGGGGGCTCAATGATGAAACTACAGAGAATAGAGTCCGACGTGGGGGCTCAATGATGAAACTACAGAGATATAGAGGCCAACGTGGGGGCTCAATGATGAAACTACAGTGATATAGATTCCAACGTGGGGGCTCAATGATGAAACTACAGAGATATAGAGACCAACGTGGGGGCTCAATGATGAAACTACAGAGAATAGAGGCCGACGTGGGGGCTCAATGATGAAACTACAGAGATATAGAGGCCGACGTGGGGGCTCAATGATGAAACTACAGAGAATAGAGGCCGACGTGGGGACTCAATGATGAAACTACAGAGATATAGAGGCCAACGTGGGGGCTCAATGATGAAACTACAGAGATATAGAGGCCGACATGGGGGCTCAATGATGAAACTACAGAGAATAGAGGCCGACGTGGGGACTCAATGATGAAACTACAGAGATATAGAGGCCAACGTGGGGGCTCAATGATGAAACTACAGAGAATAGAGTCCGACGTGGGGGCTCAATGATGAAACTACAGAGATATAGAGGCCAACGTGGGGGCTCAATGATGAAACTACAGAGATATAGAGGCCAACGTGGGGGCTCAATGATGAAACTACAGAGATATAGAGGCCAACGTGGGGGCTCAATGATGAAACTACAGAGATATAGAGTCCAACGTGGGGGCTCAATGATGAAACTACAGAGATATAGAGGCCAACGTGGGGGCTCAATGATGAAACTACAGAGATATAGAGGCCAACGTGGGGGCTCAATGATGAAACTACAGAGATATAGAGGCCAACGTGGGGGCTCAATGATGAAACTACAGAGATATAGAGGCCAACGTGGGGACTCAATGATTAAACTACAGAGATATAGAGGCCAATGTGGGGGCTCAATGATGAAACTACAGAGATATAGAGGCCGATGTGGGGGCTCAATGATGAAACTACAGAGATATAGAGGCCGACGTGGGGGCTCAATGATGAAACTACAGAGATATAGAGGCCGACGTGGGGGCTCAATGATGAAACTACAGAGATATAGAGGCCGACGTGGGGGCTCAATGATGAAACTACAGAGATATAGAGGCCGACGTGGGGGCTCAATGATGAAACTACAGAGATAACGAGGACGACGTGGGGGCTCAATGATGAAACTACAGAGATATAGAGGCCGACGTGGGGGCTCAATGATGAAACTACAGAGATATAGAGGCCGACGTGGGGGCTCAATGATGAAACTACAGAGATATAGGGGCCGACGTGGGGGCTCAATGATGAAACTACAGAGATATAGAGACTAGAGTCCGACGTGGGGACTCAATGATGAAACTACAGAGAATAGAGGCCGACGTGGGGGCTCAATGATGAAACTACAGAGAATAGAGTCCGACGTGGGGGCTCAATGATGAAACTACAGAGATATAGAGACTAGAGTCCGACGTGGGGACTCAATGATGAAACTACAGAGAATAGAGGCCGACGTGGGGGCTCAATGATGAAACTACAGAGAATAGAGTCCGACGTGGGGGCTCAATGATGAAACTACAGAGATATAGAGGCCAACGTGGGGGCTCAATGATGAAACTACAGAGATATAGAGTCCAACGTGGGGGCTCAATGATGAAACTACAGAGATATAGAGACCAACGTGGGGGCTCAATGATGAAACTACAGAGAATAGAGGCCGACGTGGGGGCTCAATGATGAAACTACAGAGATATAGAGGCCGACGTGGGGGCTCAATGATGAAACTACAGAGAATAGAGGCCGACGTGGGGACTCAATGATGAAACTACAGAGATATAGAGGCCAACGTGGGGGCTCAATGATGAAACTACAGAGAATAGAGTCCGACGTGGGGGCTCAATGATGAAACTACAGAGATATAGAGGCCAACGTGGGGGCTCAATGATGAAACTACAGAGATATAGAGGCCAACGTGGGGGCTCAATGATGAAACTACAGAGATATAGAGGCCAACGTGGGGGCTCAATGATGAAACTACAGAGATATAGAGGCCAATGTGGGGGCTCAATGATGAAACTACAGAGATATAGAGGCCAACGTGGGGACTCAATGATTAAACTACAGAGATATAGAGGCCAACGTGGGGGCTCAATGATAAAACTACAGAGATATAGAGCCCGACGTGGGGGCTCATTGATGAAATTACAGAGATATAGAGACCAACGTTGGGGCTCAATGAT
Organism: Coregonus lavaretus; assembly: GCF_964263955.1. NCBI lineage: Eukaryota > Metazoa > Chordata > Actinopteri > Salmoniformes > Salmonidae > Coregonus > Coregonus lavaretus. Next base: position 57,093,423 of record NC_139998.1, read on the forward strand.
GTAACTACAGAGATATAGAGACCGACGTGGGGGCTCAATGATGAAACTACAGAGATATAGAGACCAACGTGGGGGCTCAATGATGAAACTACAGAGATATAGAGGCCAACGTGGGGGCTCAATGAAGAAACTACTGAGATATAGAGAGCAACGTGGGGGCTCAATTATGAAACTGCAGAGATATAAAGGCCTACGTGTGGGCTCAATGATGAAACTACAGAGATATAGAGACCAACGTGGGGGCTCAATGATGAAACTACAGAGATATAGAGACCAACGTGGGGGCTCAATGATGAAACTACAGAGATATAGAGGCCAACGTGGGGGCTCAATGATGAAACTACAGAGATATAGAGACCAACGTGGTGGCTCAATGATGAAACTACAGAGTTATAGAGACCAACGTGGGGGCTCAATGATGAAACTACAGAGATATAGAGACCAACGTGGGGGCTCAATGATGAAACTACAGAGATATAGAGGCCAACTTGGGGGCTCAATTATGAAAATACAGAGATATAGGAAGGCAGCCACGGTGCGTCCTTTATTTAAAGGGGATGATCAAGCTGATTCTAACTTTTATAGGCCTATTTCTTTTTTGCCCTCTTTATCAAAATTGTTGGAAAAAATTTTCAATATTCAGCTGACTGGCTTTCTTGATGTCTATAGTATTCTCTCTGGTTTGATAACTACCTCTCTCAAAGAGTGCAGTGTATAAAGTCAGAACATCTGCTGTCTCAGCCACTGCCTGTCACCAAGGGAGTACCCCAAGGCTCGATCCTAGGCCCCACGCTCTTCTCAATTGACATCAAAAATATAGCTCAGGCAGTAGGAAGCTCTCTCATCCATTTATATGCAGATGATAAAGTCTTATACTCAGCTGGCCCCTCCCCAGATTTTGTGTTAAACGCTCTACAACAAAGCTTTCTTAGTGTCCAACAAGCTTTCTCTGCCCTTAACCTTGTTCTGAACACCTCCAAAACAAAGGTCATGTGGTTTGGTAAGAAGAATGCCCCTCTCCCCACCGGTGTGATTACTACCTCTGAGGGTTTAGAGCTTGAGGTAGTCACCTCATACAAGTCCTTGGGAGTATGGCTAGACAGTACTTCTCTCAGCACATATCAAAGCTGCAGGCTAAGGTTCAATCTAGACTTGGTTTCCTCAATCTAGACTTGGTTTTCCTACCTCTGCGGAAGCACAGTTCCCGCTCAGCCCAGTCAAAACTGTTCGCTGCTCTGGCACCCCAATGGTGGAACAAGCTCCCTCACGACGCCAGGACAGCGGAGTCACTCACCACCTTCCGGAGACACTTGAAACCCCACCTCTTTAAGGAATACCTGGGATAGGATAAAGTAATCCTTCTACCCCCCTTACCCCACCCCCCAAAAAATATATATATATAAAAAATATATATATATATAACAATAAAATAATAATAATAATAATACATATTGTAAAGTGGTTATCCCACTGGCTATAAGGTGAATGCACCAATTTGTAAGTCGCTCTGGATAAGAGCGTCTGCTAAATGACGTAAATGTAATCGCTCCTCTTTCACCCCAGCTGCCAAACTAACCCTGATTCTGATGACCATCCTACCCATGCTAGATTACTGAGTAATTTATTGATCGGCAGGTAAGGTTGCTCTGAAGCGGCTAGATGTTCTTTACCATTCGGCCATCAGATTTGCCACCAATGTTCCTTACAGGACACATCACTGCACTCTATACTCCTGGTCATCTCTGTATACCCGTCGCAAGACCCACTGGTTGATGCTTATTTACAAAACCCTCTTAGGCCTCACTCCCCCCTATCTGAGATACCTACTGCAGCCCTCATCCTCCACATACAACACCCGTTCTGCCAGTCACATTCTGTTAAAGGTCCCCAAAGCACACACATCCCTGGGTTGCTCCTCTTTTCAGTTCGCTGCAGCTAGCGACTGGAACGAGCTGCAGAAATCACTCAAACTGGACAGTTTTATCGCCATCTCTTCATTCAAAGACTCAATCATGGACACTCTTACTGACAGTTGTGGCTGCTTCGCGTGATGTATTGTTGTCTCTACCTTCTTGCCCTTTGTGCTGTTGTCTGTGCCCAATATTGTTTGTACCATGTTTTGTGCTGCTACCATGTTGTACTGCTTCCATGTTGTGTTGCTACCATGTTGTTTTCATGTTGGGTTGCTACATTGCTGTGTTGTCGTGTGTTGCTGCCATGCTATGTCTTAGGTCTCTCTTTATGTAGTGTTGTGTTGTCTCTCTTGTTGTGATGTGTATTTGGTCCTATATATATATATATATATATATATATATATATATATATATATATATATATATATATATATATATATATATATATATATATTAATCCCAGCCCCTGTCCCTGCAGGAGGCCTTTTGCCTTTTGGTAGGCCGTCATTGTAAATAAGAATTTGTTCTTAACTGACTTGCCTAGTTAAATATATTTTTTTTTTTAAATTAATAAGTGCATCAACGATGTCGTTCCCACAGTGACTGTACGTACATATCCCAACCAGAAGCCATTGATTACAGGCAACATCTGCTCTGAGCTAAAGGCTAGAATTGCCGCTTTCAAGGAGCAGGACACTAACCCGGACCCTTATAAGAAATCCCGCTAGGCCGTCCGACGAAACATCAAACAGACAAAGCATCAGTACAGGACTAAGATCGAAACACACTACACCGGCTCTGATGCTCGTTGGATGTGGCAGGGCTTACAAACTATCACAGCTTACAAAGGGAAACCCAGCCATGAACAGCAGAGAGACACAAGCCTACCAGACATGATAAATACCTTCTACGCTCGCTTCGAGGCAAGCAACACTGAACCATGCATGAGAGCTGTTCCTGGTTACTCTGTGATCACACTCGCCATAGCCGATGTGAGTAAGATCTTTAAACAGGTTAACATTCACAAGGCCGCAGGGCCAGACAGATTACCAGGACGCCTACTCAGACCATGTGCTGACCAGCTGGCAAGTGTCTTCACTGACATTTTCAATCTCTCCCTGACCCCGTCTGTAATGCTAATGCCTACATGTTTCAAACAGACCACATTAGTCCCTGTGCCCAAGAACACCAAGGTAAACTGTTGAAATGACTATCGCCCCACACAGTGAGGGAAAAAAGTATTTGATCCCCTGCTGATTTTGTACGTTTGCCCACTGAAAATACAGAAAAACGCATACATTGATTTGCATTTTAATGTGGGAAATAAGTATTTGACCCCTCTGCAAAACATGACTTAGTACTTGGTGGCAAAACCCTTGTTGGCAATCACAGAGCTTAGACGTTTCTTGTAGTTGGCCACCAGGTTTGCACACATCTCAGGAGGGATTTTGTCCCACTCCTCTTTGCAGATCTTCTCCAAGTCATTAAGGTTTCGAGGCTGACGTTTTCCAACTCGAACCTTCAGCTCCCTCCACAGATTTTCTATGGGATTAAGGTCTGGAGACTGCCTAGGCCACTCCAGGACCTTAATGTGCTTCTTCTTGAGCCACTCCTTTGTTGCCTTGGCCGTGTGTTTTGGGTCATTGTCATGCTGGAATACCCATCCACGACCCATTTTCAATGCCCTGGCTGAGGGAAGGAGGTTCTCACCCAAGATTTGACGGTACATGGCCCCGTCCATCGTCCCTTTGATGCGGTGAAGTTGTCCTGTCCCCTTAGCAGAAAAACACCCCCAAAGCATAATGTTTCCACCTCCATGTTTGACGGTGGGGATGGTGTTCTTGGGGTCATAGGCAGCATTCCTCCTCCTCCAAACACGGCGAGTTGAGTTGATGCCAAAGAGCTCCATTTTGGTCTCATCTGACCTCAACACTTTCACCCAGTTCTCCTCTGAATCATTCAGATGTTCATTGGCAAACTTCAGACGGCCCTGTATATGTGCTTTCTTGAGCAGGGGGAGCTTGTGGGCGCTGCAGGATTTCAGTCCTTCACAGCGTAGTGTGTTACCAATTGTTTTCTTTGTGACTATGGTCGCAGCTGCCTTGAGATCATTGACAAGATCCTCCCGTGTAGTTCTGGGCTGATTCCTCACCGTTCTCATGATCATTGCAACTCCACGAGGTGAGATCTTGCATGGAGCCCCAGGCCAAGGGATATTGACAATTATTTTGTGTTTCTTCCATTTGCGAATAATCACACCAACTGTTGTCACCTTCTCACCAAGCTGCTTGGCGATGGTCTTGTAGCCCATTCCAGCCTTGTGTAGGTCTACAATCTTGTCCCTGACATCCTTGGAGAGCTCTTTGGTCTTGGCCATGGTGGAGAGTTTGGAATCTGATTGATTGATTGCTTCTGTGGACAGGTGTCTTTTATACAGGTAACAAGCTGAAATTAGGAGCACTCCCTTTAAGAGTGTGCTCCTAATCTCAGCTTGCTACCTGTATAAAAGACACCTGGGAGCCAGAAATCTTTCTGATTGAGAGGGGTTCAAATACTTATTTCCCTCATTAAAATGCAAATAATTTTTTACCATTTTTGACATGCGTTTTTCTTCATTTTTTAATTGTTATTCTGTCTCTCACTGTTCAAATAAACCTACCATTAAAATTATAGACTGATAATTTCTTTGTCAGTGGGCAAACGTACAAAATCAGCAGGGGATCAAATACTTTTTTCCCTCACTGTAGCACTCACATCTGTAGCCATAAAATGCTTTGAAAGGCTGGTCATTGTTCACATCAACACCATCATCCCAGACACACTGGACCCACTCCAATTCGCATACCGCCCCAACGGATCCACAGATGACGCATTCTCCACTGCACTCCACACTGACCTTTCTCCCCCTGGACAAATCAAATCAAATCAAATGTTATTTGTCACATACACGTGTTTAGCAGATGTTATAGCGGGTGTAACAAAACTACTAGCTCCGACAGTGCAGTAATGTCTAATAAGTAATATCTAACAATTTCACAACATATACCCAATACAAGCAAAACTAGTAAGGAATGGAATGTAAGAATACATACATTTATGGACAAGCAATCATAGAGCAGCATGGACTAAGATGCAGTAGAATATTATAGAATATAATACAGTATATACATATGAGATGAGCAGTGCAAGATTTGTAAACATTATTAAAGTGACTAGTGTTCCATTTCTTAAAGTGGCCAGTGATTTCAATAGGCAGCAGCAGCCTCTAATGTGCTAGTGATGGCTATTTAACAGTCTGATGGCCTTGAGATAGAAGCTGTTTTTCATTCTCTCGGTCCCAGCTTTGATGCACCTGTACTGACCTCGCCTTCTGGATGATAGCAGGGTGAAGAGGCAGTGAATCGGGTTGTTGATGTCCTTGATGATCTTTTTGGCCTTCCTGTGACATCGGGTGCTGTATGTGTCTTGCAGACCGCACCACACTCTGGAGAGCCCTGCGGTTGCAGGCGGGGCAGTTGCCGTACCAGGCGGTGATACAGCCCGACAGGATGCTCTCAATTGTGCATCTGTAAATGTTTGTGAGGGTTTTAGGTGCCAAGCCGAATTTCTTCAGCCTCTTGAGGTTGAAGAGGCTCTGTTGCGCCTTCTTCACCACACTGTTTGCGTGGGTGGACCATTTCAGTTTGTCGGTGATGTGTACACCAAGGATCTTGAAGCTTTCCACCTTCTCCAATGCGGTCCCGTCGATTTGGATAGGGGGGTGCACCCTCTGCTGTTTCCTGAAGTCCACGATAATCTCCTTTGTTTTGTTGACGTTGAGTGAGAGGTTATTTTCCTGCCACCACACTCCCAGAGCCCTCACCTCCTCCCTGTAGGCGGTCTCGTCATCGTTGGTAATCAAGCCTACTACTGTTGTGTCGTCTGCAAACTTGATGATTGAGTTGGAGGCGTGCTTGGCCAAGCAGTCATGGGTGAACAGGGAGTACAGGAGGGGGCTGAGCATGCACCCTTGTGGGGCCACAGTGTTGAGGATCAGCGAAGTGGAGATTTTGTTTCCTATCTTCACCACCTGGGTCAGCCCGTCAGGAAGTCCAGGACCCAGTTGCACAGGGCAGGGTTCAGACCCAGGGCCTCAAGCTTAATGATGAGCTTGGAGGGTACTATGGTGTTGAATGCTGAGCTATAGTCAATGAACAGAATTCTTACATAGGTATCCCTCTTGTCCAGATGGGATAGGGCAGTGTGCAGTGTGATGGCGATTGCATCGTCTGTGGATCTATTGGGCCGGTAAGCAAATTGAAGTGGGTCTAGGGTGACAGGTAAGGTAGAGGTGATATGATCCTTGACTAGTCTCTCAAAGCACTTCATGATGACAGAGGTGAGTGCTACGGGGCGATAGTCATTTAGTTCAGTTACCTTTGCTTTCTTGGGTACAGGAACAATGGTGGCCATCTTGAAGCATGTGGGAACAGCAGACTGGGAAAGGGAGAGATTGAATATGTCCATAAACACACCAGTCAGCTGGTCTGCGCATGCTCTGAGGACGCAGCTTGGGATGCCGTCTGGGCCGGCAGCCTTGCAGGGGTTAGCATGCTTAAATGTCTTAATCACGTCGGCCACAGAGAAGGAGAAGCCACAGTCCTTGGTAGTGGGCCTTGTCAGTGGCACTGTGTTATCCTAAAGCGGGGGAAGAAGGTGTTTAGCTTTAGCTTATTCTTTAGCTTATTCTGCCATGTATCCATGGTTTCTGGTTAGGGTAGGTTTTAATAGTCACAGTGGGCACAATATCACCTATTCACTTCCAGATAAACTCAGTCACCGGTTCAGTGTATTCGTCTAAATTATTTTCGGAAGCTACCCAGAACATATCCCAGTCCGCGTGATCAAAACAATCTTGAAGCGTGGATTCCAATTGGTCAGTCCAGCGTTGAATAGTCCTTAGCACGGGTATTTCCTGTTTGAGTTTCTGCCTATAGGAAGGGAGGAGCAAAATGGAGTCGTGGTCAGATTTGACGAAAGGATGGTGGGGGAGGGCCTTATAACCATCCCAGAAGTTCGAACAGCAATGGTCGAGGATTTTAGCAGCGCGAGTACAACAGTCGATATACAGAACTTCGGCAGCCAATTCTAAAGGACTCTCAGAAACAATATTCTCTGGTCTGATGAAACCAAGATTGAACTCTTTGGCCTGAATGCCAAGTGTCACGTCTGGAGGAAACCTGGCACCATCCCTACGGTGAAGCATGGTGGTGGCAGCATCATGCTGTGGGGATGTTTTTCTGCGGCAGGGACTGGGAGACTAGTCAGGATTGAGTGAAAGATGAACGGAGCAAAGTACAGAGAGATCCTTGATGAAAACATGCTCCAGAGCACTCAGGACCTCAGACTGGGGCGAAGGTTCACCTTCCATCAGGACAATGACCCTAAGCACACAGCCAAGACAACGCAGGAGTGGCTTCGCAACAAGTCTCTGAATGTCCTTGAGTGGCCCAGCCAGTGCCCGGATTTGAACCCGATCGGACATTTCTGGAGAGACCTGAAAATAGCTGTGCGGCGATGCTCCCCTTCAAACCTGACAGAGCTTGAGAGGATCTGCAGAGAAGAATGGGAGAAACTCCCCAAATACTGGTCTGCTAACCTTGTAGCATCATACCCAAAAGACTCAAGGCTGTAATCGCTGCCAAATGCGCTTCAACAAAGTACTGATTAAAGGGCCTGAATACTTATGTAAATGTGATATTTCAGTAAAAAATCTAAAATACATTTGCAAAAATGTCTAAAAACGTGTTTTTGCTTCGTTATTATAGGGTATTGTGTGTAGATTGATGAGAAAAAAACAACGTAATCCATTTAGAATAATGCTGTAATGTAACAAAATGTGGAAAAAGTCAAGGGGTCTGTCACGCCCTGGCTCTGGGGACTCTTGTATGTTGAGCCAGGGTGTTAGTTTCGTTGTGTAGAGTCTATGTTTCGTGTTTCTATGGTATGTTATAGGTTATGTGTTTCTGTGTTGGCCGGGGTGGTTCTCAATCAGAGGCAACGAGAATCAGCTGTTGCTTGTTGTCTCTGATTGGGACCCATACTTAGGCAGCCTTGTGTGCAATTGTTATTCGTGGGATCTTGTTCCATGTTGGTTTGTGTTTGTTACCAAGGACTTCACGTATCGTTTTGTTGTTTTTGTTCGTGTGGTGTATTTAATAAAGTATGTATTCATATCACGCTGCGCATTGGTCCGCTCCTTTCGACGATCGTGACAGGGTCTGAATACATTCCGAATGCAAACTTCCATTCGTTTGTATTGGTTACCTTCAGACGAGTCCAGTGACATATGTGGGGGTCATAGAGCAAAATGGAAAACACCATCGTGTTTCCATAGAGCGATCTTAATAGTTTTCAGGCGCTACAGACGTTGACAAACATTGACAAACACCGTTGTAGCTCGGCCACCTTCCACCGTAGATGATATAGGCGGATGCGGTGGATTGAGACGCAGCCCATGCAAAAAAAAAAACGGATCTTTCTAGCTTAAACTGACAGATTTTAATGGGGATTTTTGTAACTTACTTACTTACTTACTTACTTAGATTGGCGCACTGGTCAGTTTGCAGAAGACACAACGATGGTGGTAGACCTGATAACCAACGAGGATGAGACAGTCTATATGGAGGAGGTCAAAGACCTGGCAATGTGGTACCAGGACAACAGCATATATCCTCAACGTCAGTATGAAAAAAGAGCTGATCGTGGAGTACAGGAAATGGTGGGCTGAGCACGTCCCCATTCACATCCCTAAGGATCTATCATCGGTCCAAACACACCAACACACTTGTGAAGAGGGCACAACGCCTCTTCCCCCTCAAGAGGCTGACAAGATTTGTCATGGGTCCTCAGATCCTCAAAAAGTTCTACAGCTTCACCATTGAGAGCATTTTTACTGACTGCATCACCGCTTGGTATGGCAACTGTTTAGCATCCAACCGCAAGGCGCTACAGAGGGTAATGCGTACGGCCCAATGCATAACTGGGGCCGAGCTCCCTGCCATCCAGGACCTCTATACCAGGCAGTGTCAGAGGAAGGCGCAAACAATTGTCAAAGACTCCAGCCACCCAAGCCAGCAACTGTTCTCTCTGCTACCGCACAGCAAGCAGCACTAATGCACCAAGTCTGGAACCAACAGGACCCTGAACAGCTTCTACCCTCAAGCCATAAGAATTCTAAAGAAGACTTCTAAAAAGTTAATCAAATGGCTACCAGGACTACCTGCATTGACCCTTTTTGCACTAATTATCTTGCACTGACTCTATGCACACACACTGGACTTTACCCACACACTCACACTTACACACACACACACACACAAACACACACACAATTACACACACTACATACACCCACACACACATAACATGCACACACATGCATACTGACGCCACACACACACACACTCTCACACATACACTTTCACACTCACCACATACGCTGCTGCTAGTCACTTTCCCCATTCCCCACCCATGCTCATGGTCTTGTCTGTACTGACAGGGACTGCCAGGGCAACAGTGTTAGCTGTCACTGGCTGTCCTTCACAGAGGAAGATGGCCCAGGCACCCGGTGTCCCTGGCAGGGATTAAAATTCAACACCGGGGATCAGTCGACAAATTAGTTTTGCAACCCCGCCTGTTCAAGGATAGACAGGGACTCCCTGGAAGATGCATAGACAGATATATAGACAGACAGACAGACAGACAGACAGACAGACAGACAGACAGACAGACAGACAGACAGACAGACAGACAGACAGACAGACAGACAGACAGACAGACAGACAGACAGACAGGCAGACAGACAGGCATACAGGCAGACAGACAGGCAGACAGGCAGACAGACAGACAGACAGACAGACAGACAGACAGACAGACAGACAGACAGACAGACAGACAGACAGACAGACAGACAGACAGACAGACAGGCAGACAGACAGGTCGACAGGCAGACAGACAGACAGACAGGCAGGCAGGCAGCCGTGATTGTCAGGCTTTTACTGCACAAAGACTTGTATGGAGAGAGGTGGAGAGAGATGGAGTAATAGAGAGGTGGAGAGAGAGACTGAGAGATGAGGAGAGAGAGAGAGAGGGAATGACAGGCAGACACACAGAAAGAAAGAGAGTGTGAGCCAGACAGACAGACAGACATAATTGTCCCCGGTCTCTCTGAGAGTGATTGATCCACTTTCATGCATTCAGGTGACACAATATGTCAAGGACCACAGTAATTGCTTTGTCATTCAGTGTCTCTCATCACTCAAGCAGATCTCTCTCTCTCTCTCTCATCACCAAAACAGATCTCTCTCTCTCTCATTACCAAAACAGATCTCTCTCTCATCACCAAATAAGATATCTCTCTCTCATCACCAAATAAGTTCTCTCTCTCATCACCAAAGAAGATCTCTCTCTCTCATTACCAAAGATCTCTCTCTCTCATCACCAAAACAAATCTCTCTCTCTCTCATCACCAAAGCAGATCTCTCTCTCTCATCACCAAATAAGATCTATCTCTCTCATTACCAAAGAAGATCTCTCTCTCTCTCTCTCATCACCAAAGCAGATCTCTCTCTCTCATCACCAAAACAGATCTCTCTCTCATCACCAAAGCAGATCTCTCTCTTTCATCACCAAAGCAGATCTCTCTCTCTCTCTCATTACCAACACAGATGCTCTAAATGCATGAATCATAATACGATTAATGGAAGGGAACTAATATCTCTAAATGCAATACTTTATCTACTGTTTTACATGTCTAATGGATATAGTCATGACTAGATACCAAATTTTGTTTTATTTTGCAACTTGATGTTAGATGGTTCCTCACCCTGAAAGTAGTCTATGGGCCTGGAGAAACTGTAATCCACGGTTCAGTTCTCTTTAAACAGTCACTACAAACTTCCGCTAACGTTAGCCACCACGAGATAACAATTAACGGAAGCGATGGGGCCATGTAAGCATTTCTCTTTTAAAAATGGCCAAATCAAACCAAATATGGAGTTGATTTGAATTGATCTCATGTGATTTGGACTTGTATATTTTTTTTACACGCTCACATGCCCCCATCACTTCCATTCATTGTTAGCTTGTGGTTAGACGAAGTGTGTAGTAGCTGTTTAAAGAGAACTCGACCCTGGATTACAGCTTCTCCTGGCCAATAGATGACTTTCAGGGTGAGGAACCATCTAACATCAAGATGTAAAATAGTGAACTACTCCTTTAACCTTTCTTTTGGCAGACTGGAGGTCTCTTTCAGAATAGGAGCATAAGAAAAATACAGATTATATAAAAAACATTCCTCACCAACCAACAATCTGAATTACCCGTATGGCACCAAATATATATTGTGTAGGCCCAGTGTTAAAAAGTGTTACACCTGTTGGGCATCATCTATCTATATGAGTAATACATTCGCTTTCAGTTTAATGTATGGAAAATGTATGGGAAATGTATGGAAAATGTATGGAAAATGTATGGAAAAAGTATGGAAAATGTATGGAAAATGTATGGAAAATGTATGGAAAATGTATGCACTCACTAACTGTAAGTCGCTCTGGATAAGAGCGTCTGCTAAATGACTAAAATGTAAAATGTAAAATGTAAAAGTTCTGGGGTATTTCAAAGGACACACCTCTCGTTTCTCAACAGGGAGGACCCAGAACTGTCTCCCATGCTAGCTAGCTGGCAGCTAAACTCTATCTTCCACACACACAGTGGGTCCACCCTGCAGTAGGCCGACACATTCAACTCCCTGCCTACACTCTCATTCAGTCCTCCTCACTTCACTGGCTGACTATAAACAGCCATGCGTTGAAGAGCAGAGCCCCATAAAAGACTAACACCGTAACATGTCCTGGGAGAGCGGCGTTTGGCTGGTGGAAAATGTTTCGTTTTTTTAATTGCCTTTAATTATCTCCAAATTGGGATGGGGGCGAGGGATTGCCTGTGTGTGCTCTTCATGCTGGGCCTCGTCACGTCTCACAGAACTGCAGAAACAGACACACACACGCACACACACACATACACACCATGGGAGGCTCCTGCCTTAACTAACACACAGTACAAGGCTGGGGTTGGCGCCAACGAAGTCACAATGCGTTTAGGGGTAGATCGAGCATAGAACATTAGCTCTAAATGAACGGTGATCAGAATAGTTTTACCGGGCGCGCTGACAATGCACGGTGAGTTTGATTGAGCACGGCCTGATTCCGCTGACAGCCAACAATGCTGAGGTCTAGGTTGAGCAGTTGTCTAGCTTGAATTCCGGCAGCTTAAAACACTTGGACAATGCTCCCATTGATATTAAAGAGATAGTCATGGTAACGATATTAACACGTCATATCCAAGTCATACGAAAGTAACAAAAAATGTATTGAGACGATCAACTCAATTACATGATTTGAAAATGATGCGCAAAAAATGCTAATATCGGTACCATGAGTTGAATGGGATTTGTGCTACAAATGCTAAAACATTATCATTTGGAAACAGAGCCAGGGAAATAAAACCAAAGCATGGATTGCTGTCATACCTTGTCGACAGACTGCTTACAGGGTAAGAAAACCAATATATATATTTTGTAATTTGGGTGAACTATCCCCTTAACAGTGCATAACGGAGGACAACAAGCTTTACTGTATCAACATATTATATTATATTAGAAATGAACTCTGGATAGAGAAGAAAATAAGTCATCTTGAGTAAAAACGTTGGAATCCTAAATGGAAAAGTCAATTGAAACACGTCTGCAAAATAACATGATTGGGAAGCAGGGACATACAGTGGGGAAAAAAAGTATTTAGTCAGCCACCAATTGTGCAAATTCTCCCACTTAAAAAGATGTGAGAGGCCTGTAATTTTCATCATAGGTACACGTGAACTATGACATACAAAATGAGAAAAAAAATTCCTGAAAATCACATTGTAGGATTTTCAATGAATTTATTTGCAAATTATGGTGGAAAATAAGTATTTGGTCAATAACAAAAGTTTCTCAATACTTTGTTATATACCCTTTGTTGGCAATGACACAGGTAAAACGTTTTCTGTAAGTCTTCACAAGGTTTTCACACACTGTTGCTGGTATTTTGGCCCATTCCTCCATGCAGATCTCTAGAGCAGTGATGTTTTGGGGCTGTCGCTGGGCAACACAGACTTTCAACTCCCTCCAAAGATTTTCTATGGGGTTGAGATCTGGAGACTGGCTAGGCCACTCCAGGACCTTGAAATGCTTCATACGAAGCCACTCCTTCGTTGCCCGGGCGGTGTGTTTGGGATCATTGTCATGCTGAAAGACCCAGCCACGTTTCATCTTCAATGCCCTTGCTGATGGAAGGAGGTTTTTACCCAAAATCTCACGATACATGGCCCCATTCATTCTTTCTTTTACACGGATCAGTCGTCCTGGTCCCTTTGCAGAAAAACAGCCCCAAAGCATGATGTTTCCACCCCCATGCTTCACAGTAGGTATGGTGTTCTTTGGATGCAACTCAGCATTCTTTGTCCTCCAAACACGACGAGTTGAGTTTTTACCAAAAAGTTCTATTTTGGTTTCATCTGACCATATGACATTCTCCCAATCCTCTTCTGGATCATCCAAATGCACTCTAGCAAACTTCAGACGGGCCTGGACATGTACTGGCTTAAGCAGGGGGACACATCTGGCACTGCAGGATTTGAGTCCCTGGCGGCGTAGTGTGTTACTGATGGTAGGCTTTGTTACTTTGGTCCCAGCTCTCTAGGTCCCCCCGTGTGGTTCTGGGATTTTTGCTCACCGTTCTTGTGATCATTTTGACCCCACGGGGTGAGATCTTGCGTGGAGCCCCAGATCGAGGGAGATTATCAGTGGTCTTGTATGTCTTCCATTTACTAATAATTGCTCCCACAGTTGATTTCCTCAAACCAAGCTGCTTACCTATTGCAGATTCAGTCTTCCCAGCCTGGTGCAGGTCTACAATTTTGTTTCTGGTGTCCTTCGACAGCTCTTTGGTCTTGGCCATATTGGAGTTTGGAGTGTGACTGTTTGAGGTTGTGGACAGGTGTCTTTTATACTGATAACAAGTTCAAACAGGTGCCATTAATACAGGTAACGAGTGGAGGACAGAGGAGCCTCTTAAAGAAGAAGTTACAGGTCTGTGAGAGCCAGAAATCTTGCTTGTTTGTAGGTGACCAAATACTTATTTTCCACCATAATTTGCAAATAAATTCATTAAAAATCCTACAATGTGATTTTCTGGATTTTTTTTTCTCATTTTGTCTGTCATAGTTGACGTGTACCTATGATGAAAATTACAGGCCTCTCTCATCTTTTTAAGTGGGAGAACTTGCACAATTGGTGGCTGACTAAATACTTTTTTCCCCCACTGTATGGGTGCATACGTTTGCATGGCCATCCTGGAAATTGATATTTATGTAACAGACCTTAATTCCAATTTTCTATACTATGATTCTCTGGAGTTGCCTCTGAGAACCAGAGCCCATTTTACCCATTAAACAGCAGACGGGTGGTAGAGGCATCTTCAGTGACCCAGCGATGAACTCGTCATCAATCTTCAGACATCAAATAGTCCCAGACAAGAGCGGCCATGGCGATTGGATACACCCATCTGATGGATCCATCCGCTAGCTGGTGTATTTGGGGGCCTCCTCATGAGATAAGATGAAATATAATATATTTGTGTCTGAAGGGGTGGGATGTGTGGTGTGTGTGTGTGTATGTGTGCTTGCCTGAATGCAGGCTGACCTCAGTCAGATGAAATGCAGTCATGCTCTGCCACACACAAACAGACACACACACACCTCTTCATTCATAAATATATTACCTAAAGTTACACACACACACAGGTTTGTGCACAATGATGCTCACGCTGACTTACACACACACACACACACACACACACTCACACACACAAACACATACACACACCTCCGAACAAGGTCAACCATTTAGCTAACCCATAACAATCCCAACAAGCCATTCAAATCCAAGATGATCTATTGCCATGGAAATTCATCCAGACAGTCTTGCTGAGCTGGATTGTCTTTCAGCCTTTCAGGGTTGTCAGATCCATGCTAACCCTAACCCTAACCCTAACCTTAAGCCTAACCCTAACACTAACCTTAAGCCTAACCCTAACCCTACTCCTAACCCTAACCTTAACCTTAACCCTAGACTTTACCCTAACCCTACCCTAACCCTAACCCTAACCCTTAACCCTTAACCCTAACCCTAACCCTAACCCTAACCCTACCCTTAACCCTAACCCTAACCCTAACCCTACCCTACCCTTAACCCTAACCCTAACCCTACCCTAACCCTAACCCTACCCTAACCCTACCCTACCCTAACCCTAACCCTAACCCTACCCTTAACCCTAACCCTAACCCTAACCCTACCCTACCCTTAACCCTAACCCTAACCCTACCCTAACCCTACCCTTAACCCTAACCCTACCCTAACCCTACCCTTAACCCTAACCCTAACCCTAACCCTAACCCTAACCCTACCCTAACCTTAACCCTAACCCTAACCCTACCCTAACCCTAACCCTACCCTTAACCCTAACCCTAACCCTTAACCCTACCCCTAACCCTACCCTAACCTTAACCCTAACCCTAACCCTAACCCTAACCCTTACAGCTGGCCCCTTCACTGTGAGAGTCCAGCCCTGGTCAAATATTTCAAAAAGCCATTCTTCCTTTATACCTTCCTTGTAATCAAATATATGAAGCTGGTTGGATTAGTAGACGTGATAGGGTGGTAATCTTATCAATTCACTCAAAGACATGTGTTTACCTCAAGGAAACCAGGAAGGGAGTATGGATTTATACAGTACTTGAACAGGGACCTCTGCTTGGGGAGGAGAATATAGGATCCTATCACAGACATATTTGTGGACCCCAGGAAGAGTAGCTGCTGCTATCACAACAGCTACTGGCGATCCTAATAACCCCCCCCCACACACACACACAAACCCCCCCCCCCCCCCCACAAAAATAGAGTGGGGACATTGAAGACAGGCGCCCTCAGGGACAGCCAAGAGACTTGAGAGGGGGGGGGGGGCTGAGATGAGTAATGGTCCTGGCATGCACAGCCTTCGGAAAAGGGAGTCGAGCAAATCGATATACGTTATAATGTTAACAACGATCCTCCCTCATTGTGCCCAGGGTGACAAATCTATTAAAAGACCTGTGTCATCATCAGACATCCTTCCATCATCCTGAAGCCATCATCCTGAAGACATCATCCTGAAGACATCATCCTGAAGCCATCAATGCATAAAAGAGAGAGTGGGAGGATTCGGGAAACAAAAGGCCATTTTCTGAGACACCGCCAAAATGTTGTGTGAAATAGCAGATAACATTGTGTCAGTTGATATTCGTGCCTGTCATAGTGTGACGAGGAGTGGAGGAATCGCTTTTTCGCGCTGACTGGCTAACGATTAACTTTGTCTATTATCACCTTGTGGAATGGGTCGGCCCAGCAAAGTGATTCCTACTGTGACATTGATCAATAATCCATTTACTGAGGAATATTGACAAACATATTATTCCTTCTTTTTTTTTGGAACGGCGGGCTTTTATAGAGACAACCATCATTTTGACAACGCTTATTGAAAGCGTTTTAAGTCACCCCTTTGAATCTGGGGCCTTTGTTAGTTGAAAATCCTATGTTTTGTGCAACCCAAGGGACAATTGTCTAAAACATGAGCAAACCTGTAAAAGTAAAAGGAGCAGGACTGTGAAGGAAGACAAAAGAAGAGCGCTATGAAGTGTCGCCATTGTCTCAGAAAGATTAAAAGTCCAGGCTCACTTAATCTCCTGAGAGAAAGGAGAGGTGAGAAAAATGTGGCTCTACTTCTCTGATGGCGTGTGTATGCTGCTCTCATCTTAGGACCAGGATGAGACTGCTCTGTCTGCAGCGTTCTTCTCAGGACCATGATGAGACTGCTCTGTCTGCAGCGTTCTTCTCAGGACCAGGATGAGACTGCTCTGTCTGCAGCGTTCTTCTCAGGACCAGGATGAGACTGCTCTGTCTGCAGCGTTCTTCTCAGGACCAGGATGAGACTGCTCTGTCTGCAGCGTTCTTCTCAGGACCAGGATGTGTTGAGGAAGAATAGTAAAATGCCTGTCAATGTGGCACAGAAGATTCCCCTTGACAGGGATGAATGAGCGAGATATGGTCAGTTGTAGTTGGCTGAGATGGGGGTGTTGGTCTCTGCAGTCCGCTGGACCAGTAACCCAACCCAACTTCCCCATTTCACCCCCCCCCCCCTCCCCCCTCCAATGAAAAACCCAAAGCATTTTCCCATGTACAAACAGTGAGGAAAACACAAGATAATGTTCACTGTGTGTGATGTTCCAAAACCCTGGGTCAGCGATTCCTGACCGTCCCCCCCCCCCCACACACAGAGTGATACAAATAGGTCTGGACTTACCCTTTCCCCCCCTGACGCAGGCCCACGGACCTCCTGCAACCCGCCAACTGTACATTCTGATGTTTTATGATCTTGACCTCACATGTTAGTGCCAACAGGGTTGCATGGAGGGATCAGCTTAAGTGAAAGGACCCTCCCCTCCCCCACCCCCCCACCCGGCCGCCCAGGCTGTAGAAAGGGATCGGGTTCCCCTCCAGATGTGTGTGGCCCCCGGGTCCCAGGCTTTGGGAGTGTGTAGGGCAAGCTCTGGTGCTGGTGTCCCCACACACCCAGGAATGTCACACTCGCTGGCACTTGACGCCACCGGCCTGTCAGGTTGATGAATGGCCCACCGATGCCTATGTGGTGTGGATCCCTGCCCTCCATGACTCCCCTCACTCCCCTTCTCCAGCCCCCCCCAATCCCCATGCTCTCTACCCCCACCCTTGGGACCACATTGGGACCTCCTGAGGCTCAACCCCAGCCATCACTCACCCTCCAAGGTCTTTATTAGTCTGTATTTTAAGCGTCAGGAGGTCAGGAGCACCACAGGCGTCACACATCCAGCAGCGTACATGGATGTGGTATGGCGACCAGCCGCGATTGATCGTCCTTGAGCCCATTCCCCTGGGCGGACTTGATTCAGTTCAAAGTGCTAAGCTCAGGCAACTTGGCGTCGACGTAAACACTTGCGAATCTCACTCCATTCATACTGCAATTAATAGGACTGTTGTGCTCATCGGATTCTCCGGCTCAAGTTTTTATTTTTGATGATGCCAAAAGCGGAGGGAGATTACATTTCTTACCTTGACCTGAATGGAACTCTAATCCCATTCTTCTGACACTTAAGTGTAACGACGCTTTTATGGCAAAATTTGCGCTTTAAAGTCAACAGTCCAGAGACTCCAGACTTAGGCCAGACAGTTATATTGACGTTACACCAAGGAATCTTCAGCACTTTAATGTTTAATAGATCGATGTCCGGTGTTATGACTAGAGATGGAAGGACTGAAGACTTGTCGTTACCTAAGACGTGCCAAGTCCCACCAAACATCGGATTGGTGTCACACGTCGACGGGTGCTAATTTATGTTAACCGCCCAGAGCCACAGTCAAATTCCAATCAATAAAGCAGTCTTGGGGACTGAGAGATTGACCTGTCCTGGAAATCAATCCCCCCCCCCCCCGTGCTTAACAACTCAGAAGCTTGGCACAGTCTCCCATGAATGCCGGAAATGTCCGACCTCTAAATTTCAAGGCCTTTCCTTAACATGCCACATTATAAGCATGGTCAGAAATCTGAAATCCCATTTTCTCGCATCTCCACTTTGCCCAGTAGTGTGATGATTGGCATAAATGGGAGAGAACGTGTGCTATGTGTTATCCATGGGAAGATGTGCCACGGCTTCGGCTCATAATTTTTTCCAGAAACAAATCATCCCGGAGACTGGCAAAATAGCATTCCACCCCACAGAAAGACAATCCCTTCCTGCGCCAGACAGACGAAATGCCACAAGTCTCTTCATTCCTTCCAACACATCCTCCCTCCACACACACACACACTCTCTCCCTCTCTCTCTCTCTCTCTCTCACACACACACACACACACACACACACACACACACACACACACACACACACACGGGACACACTTTCTCCCAGGGTGAATCTGCTGTGCGTTAGACACATATATCAACACATGCTCTCTTACTGTCACAGACAGTTTTGGAATATAAGGGACATGGGCGGCCAAATAAATGCTGAAAAATGTGTCTGTGAAGGACCCTAACTAGACAGTTACGACTGTGTCATGGGCTGTTGCTCTCAACATACTCAGGGGAAATGACTCTCCTCTTCACAATGGATTGGTATAACACATGTCCCCCCAAGTCCCCAAACAGTTTATTGCCCAACTTTTTAATTAACCCATTTTCTGTTTCTGTTGGGGGGCAGGACAGGTGGGCTTAGCACTAGGAATAGCACTCAGAAATGAAACACTGGCAGGGTACGCAGGGTACACATACGCACAGGTCTGCGTTTCCAACCGCATTCCTACACGCCAAGTAAACACGACCATATGCCGAGGCCAGATATTGATACACACCTATCTAACCCTATGTAACCCTAACCAACCCTAACTAACCCTATCTCTATCTAACCCTGTGTAACCCTAACCAACTCTATCCCTATCTTGTTTCCATCGAGAGAAGAAGAAGAAGAAGTAGAAATCCGACATCCTCTTCACTAAAGACCTGCACGTCCGGGTATCGGTGTTTCAACCGTTATCCGACGCCCCATCAATAAGCACCCCTCTCTGTTTATATTGAGAGCCCGCTGGGCACAAACTGGTTGAATCAACGTTATTTCAACGTAATCTTATAACGTATTGTGATGTGAAATCTATGTGGATAATACATTGGATTTGCAAAAAAGTATTGTTTGTTCTGAGGGTGGAATTTCAACCATAGAAATATGTCACCAATTTTCAACATTGTGACATTGACGCTGGGAGTCAGGAAGCATGTGCAGTTGGAGAGTTTAATAAAAAACATAGAGTGATACAAAACAAGAGAAGCATCTGGACATGAACACAGAATCAACACTGCCTGAACAGTGACGCTAGGGAGCGCTAGATAAAGGGGGAGTAATCAGGGTAGTGATGAAGTCCAGGTGCGCCTCATGATGGGGCACAGGTGTTTGTAATGAGGGTTGCCAGGTGTGTGTAATGAGGGTTGCCAGGTGTGTGTAATGATGGGGTTGCCAGGTGTGTGTAATGATGGGGTTGCCAGGTGTGTGTAATGATGGGTTGCCAGGTGTGTGTAATGAGGGTTGCCAGGTGTGTGTAATGAGGGTTGCCAGGTGTGTGTAATGAGGGTTGCCAGGTGTCCGTGATGATGGGTTGCCAGGTGTGTGTAATGAGGGTTGCCAGGTGTGTATAATGAGGGTTGCCAGGTGTGTGTAATGAGGGTTGCCAGGTCCGTGATGATGGGTTGCCAGGTGTGTGTAATGAAGGTTGCCAGGTGTGTGTAATGAGGGTTGCCAGGTGTGTTTAATGAGGGTTGCCAGGTGTGTGTAATGATGGGGTTGCCAGGTGTGTGTAATGATGGTTGCCAGGTGTGTGTAATGAGGGTTGCCAGGTGTGTGTAGTGAGGGTTGCCAGGTGTGTGTAATGATGGGGTTGCCAGGTGAGTAAATGATGGTTGCCAGGACCAGTGGATAGTAAACCGGCGACGTCGAGCGCCGGAGCAGGGGAGCGGGAGTAGACGTGACAGTACCCCTCCAACCCCCTCCCCCCAACGTGCGGCTCCAGCCGCAGGACGACTCCGGCCAGGGGGACGGCCCCGAGGGCCGGTCCGGACGACGAAGGAAGAAGTCTTGGATGATGTTGGGATCTGGAATGTCGTCCACCTGAACCCAACATCACTCCTCTGGACCGTACCCCTTCAAGTCCACCAGGTACTGGAGTCGACCCCCACGACGTCGGGAGTCCAGGAGGAATCTGATGGCATAGGCGGGGCTTCCCTCGATGTCCAAGGGAGGCGGAGGAGTGTCATGGGGGACGGCTTCAGCCAGGAGACCAGGAACCACCGGCCTGAGGAGGGAAACATGAAAAGAGGGTGAGATCCGGTAATTTGTGGGGAGCTGTAATCTACAGTGGCTTGCTAAAGTATTCACCCCCCTTGGCATTTTTCCTATGTTATTGTCTTACAACCTGGAATTAAAATTGATTTTTGTGGGGTTTATATCATTTGATTTACACAACATGCCTACTACTTTGAAGATGCAAAATATTTTTTATTGTGGACCAAACAAGAAATAAGACAACTTGAGTGTGCATAACTATTCACCCCATCAAAGTCAATACCTTGTAGAGCCACCTTTTGTAGCAATTACAGCTGCAAGTCTCTTGGGGTATGTCTCTATAAGCTTGGCACATCTAGCCACTGGGATTTTTGCCCATTCTTCAAGGCAAAACTGCTCCAGCTCCTTCAAGTTGGATGGGTTCCGCTGGTATACAGCAATCTTTAAGTCAAACCACAGATTCTCAATTGGATTGAGGTCTGGGCTTTGACTAGGCCATTCCAAGACATTTAATGTTCCCCCTTAAACCACTCAAGTGTTGCTTTAGCAGTATGCTTATGGTCAATGTCCTGCTGGAAGGTGAACCTCTGTCCCAGTCTCAAATCTCTAGAAGACTGAAACAGGTTTCCCTTAATAATTTCCCTGTATTTAGCGTCATACATAATTCCTTCAATTCTGACCAGTTTCCCAGTCCTTGCCGACGAAAAATATCCCCACAGCATGATGCTGGATGGTGTTCTTGGAGTGATTACAGGTGTTGGGTTTGCGCCAGACATAGCGTTTTCCTTGATGGCCAAAAAGCTAAATTTTAGTCTCATCTGACCAGAGTACCTTCTTCCATATGTTTGCGGAGTCTCCCACATGCTTTTTGGCGAACACCAAATGTGTTTGCTTATTTTCTTTCTTTAAGCAATGTTTTTTTCTGGCCACTCTTCGGTAAAGCCCAGCTCTCTGGAGTGTACGGCTTAAAGTGGTCCTATGGACAGATACTCCAATATCTGCTGTGGAGCTTTGCAGCTCCTTCAGGGTTATCTTTGGTCTTTTTGTTGCCAGGCGCGATCACCAGGATGGAACACGGGAGCCTCACCGCGGCGGTGACAATCTGCCTGCTCCTTCTGGCGGTGGACGGCGCACTGGAGCCTCACGTGGGCATTGTTCCAAACCTCTTCTTCGCACCTGAAACACTCGTCCACTGCAGGGGCTTTGGTCTGGCTCGGGGTCCATGGAGCCAGGGCTGGCTGATTACCCAGAACATACTGGAAGGGAGTCAGCCCGGTGGAAGAGTGACGCAATTAATTCTGAGCGTTCTCCACCCAGGGAAGGAATCAGGCCCACTCCCCCTGCTGGTCCTGGCAGTGACTCCTTAGGAACCTCTGCAGCTCCTGGTTCATCCTCTCCATCTGCCCGTTGGACTGAGGCCGGTAACCGGAAGTGAGGCTGACCATGTCCCCCAGTTTCTCCATGAAGGCTTTCCATACCAGTGACGTGAATTGGGGGCCACGGTCGGAGACCTTCTGGAACAGTGCCTCAGCGAACTGGAGAGCAGTAGGGAGACCAGAGAGAGGGATAAAATGGCACGATTTAGATAATCTGTCCACAACAACCAATATGGTGGTTTTGTCACTGATGAGACCAGGGAAGCTGAAGCACGGGAAGGGGTTTCCATCATCATGCCTTGCGGGCCGATCAGGTAACCCAGAAAGGAGACAGCCTCCTGATGGAATTGGCACTTCTCAGCCTTCAGATATAGGTGGTTATCCAGGAGGCGTTCCAGGACTACTCGGACGTGAGCGATGTGATTACTCAAGGTAGCCGAGTAGACCAGAATGTCGTCGATATACACGACCACCTGGTGTCCGAGCATGTCCCAGAATGCCTGGAACACCGACGGAACATTGGCTAATCCATGAGGTATCACCAAGTACTAGCAGTGACCAGACACCGTGCTGAAAGCTGTTTTCCATTCATCCCCCTCCCGGATGCAAATAAGATTGTAGGCACTCCGCAGGTCCAATTTGGTAAAGAACCAGGCCCCGCGGAGTTGTTCGATCGCTGCCGGCACCAATGGGTCCCACAGGTCTTGGACTCTCAACCGACGTGGAACCACAGGGGAAGGGAAAGCATGTCCTCCAGCATTCGGGTGCCTAGTCCGTGATTGTCATCCTCGACCATGAGTTGGTGGGGTTATGGCGTTGGAGCCATGAGAGGCCAAGGATGATCTTGTGTACAGGTGCACTGATGAGGAAGGGAAGGCTTTCTTGATGTATGGACTCCATGGTGAGGGTGAGTGGTGTTGTGCGTGATAGTCCCAGATCCCAGTGGTCGATTATCCAGCACTTGAACCGGAGAGGAGAGTGGGTATGAGGGGATGTTCAGAGAGGAGGCAACGGCTTGGTCAATAAAAAAAATAAAAATCCCTGCGACACCAGAGTCCACTAGAGCTGTAGAAACAATACACCAGGGACAGCCAGCCAGTGTAATCAACACTAAAAAGTGTTTGGCGGAAAGTGGTGATGGAATACTCACGCCTAACCCAGGAGACGGATGATCACGGGGCCGCCCCTCTGCTCTCGTGGATCCCGGGCACCGTTGAAGCTGGTGACCCCCTTGACTGCAATAGGCGTCGCTCAGCTGTGGGGAGGCGTGTGGCCCCCTGCCTCCATGGGTTCAGACTGAATCAGAACGGTCAACGAAGGAGGGAGAGAGAGGCAATGGGGGTGCCGACGCTTGCAAAGAAGGTTATCCAGACGGATGGCCATCGCGATGAGTGTCGTCTCGTCACGCCAACTCCGTCTGGACATCTTTGCGCAGTCCTCTTCTGAATAGGATGCAGAGCGCCGGGCTCATTCCATCCACTGGATGCTGCCACTGTCCGGAAGGTGAGGGCCGTACTCCACATCGGTCTGGCCATCCTTCAAACACCGTTGCAGCTCGGCCACCTTCCACCGTAAGATGAGGAATGCCGACATAGGTGGATGTGGTGGATTGAGACGCAGATACTGTCTCTCAAGCTTAAACTGATGGATTTTGATGGGGATTTTTTTGTATTATGTTACTTAGATTGATGCACGGGTGCGTCAATAGACTCTTAAGGATTTTAATAAAACAACGTCAGATCTTCAGCGTTATATCCACTATCAGAAAGAAACCCCTCCTACTGGAGAGTTGGTTGGTCTATCTACAGCTATCCATTTGGGTCTCCCATCCAGAGTTTTAACCAAGCCCAGCTTAGCTTTGATATTTGTCACTGACTACTACCAATGTGGTGTCGTGATTACTGAGAGATCTCTCAATAACTAAATGCACTGAGTGTTGTCGTGAGAATGATTATTGATAGGTCTCTTAATAACTAAATAGATGCAACGTTGCATTGACCCCGTATTTTATTATTATTATTATTTATTTTTTTGCACCGACTCTCTTGCACACACACACACACACAAAACACACACACAAAACACACACACACATTCCTTCACACTCTTCACATACGCTGCTGCTACTCTGTCTATTATTTATGCATAGTCACTTTAACTCTACCTACCTGTACATATTACCTCAATTACCTTGACTAACCTGTACCCCCACACATCGACTCGGTAATGGTACCCCTTGTTTATAGCCTCGTTATTGTTATTTTATTGTGTTGCTATTGTTCCTTTAGTTCATTTATCAAATTTTTCTTACTTACCTTATATAAACTCTTCGTTGTTGGTTAAGGGATCGTAAGTAAACATTTCACGGTGTTGTATTCGGTGCATGTGACAAATACAATTTGATTTGATTTGATTTGATTTGATTTTGAAAGTCATTCCAAAGGGTGGGTTAAACAGAGCAAATGAAATGTGACCATACTTTATAAGTCATATATCATCAATGATACAATTTAAGCCTATATATAGCATTTGCGACGTAATAAACAGCTATTGTTTCAATTCAACCCAGGGTTCAACTACAAATAGACAATACATATAGGCCTAGAGTTTCTAAAATGTTACCAAGGAATAGAAAAAAGATATATTATAATATAATAATAATAAATATTATTATATATTGTTATTTATCTTTTATTGTCAGTGCTAAATTGTTCTCTGTAGTGGTCATTAGGAAGTAAATATGAAAACAAATACATTACAGCCAATGGGTACAGTAGGTGAAACAAATAACATTATAATAACAATAATAATAATAATAATAATAATAATAATAATAATAATAATAATAATAATAATATGCCATTTAGCAGACACTTTTATCCAAAGCGACTTACAGTCATGCGTGAATACATTTTTACGTATGTGTGGTCCCGGGGATCGAACCCACTATCCTGGCGTTACAAGCGCCATGCTCTACCAATTGAGATACAGAGGACCACATTACATTACAGTCAATGGGTACAGTAGGTGGAAAAAACAAATACCATTACAGTCAATGGGTACAGTAGGTGAAAAAACAATAACATTACAGTCAATGGGTACAGCAGGTGAAAAACAAATACCATTACAGTCAATGGGTACAGTAGGTGAAAAACAAATGTAGATATTTGGTTGTGTTGACAACCAAAGACTATTCTATACTACTTTTGCAATACAGTAAATAAGCCTATTAACTTGTCGGTTAGTTAACAAATGATATGTTGGATTCACGTTTCCAACTTAACCAAAAATAATATGAATAAATCAAAGTTACAGAAAAAGGATTAAGCCAGAGGCTCAGGTGAAACTATCCAAGAATTAGATACATCTCCTTTAAAATGTTGATATTTGATTGTGTTGTCAACAAAACACAATTAGACTTTTGAAATATAGTAAAACAGCCTAAAGTTAAGGCTACCTTACAAAACTAATGTAACAGTTTTTATTCAACCTTAAAATGAGTAACACATCCCCCATGGTCACTTATTATGTAGTCATGGAAAGCTGCATGTTGAAGATAGCGGGCAAAGGTCTCAGGTGTGTGGAGGACTTCCCTATATAAATATCGGTGCTGAATCTCCAACAGCATTGATCACTTGCACTATACCATTAATGTAATCTCAACTGCCATTCAGGTCATTTGATTGTGCTATTAGATTAAGCACAGTGATAACACATTCCGTTGTTGTATAAATACAAAAATATCTGACATTCCCATTTTAACTTTGTTGTGCTTTTAAAATGGTTGAAAGCACAGTGATAACACAATGGGAATTCAACAAACTTCTGGCTGTCTTTTTGAGTGGGTGAATAAAGGTTGAAATCTCATTGATCAACGTCTCAACCAAAGATCACCCACATTTCCACATTTAAAATGATGTGGTGTGCCCAGTGGGTGGGTTTTCATTAGCTGTTGGCGAAATACATTTTATTCCATAAAGGCCCGTTTCATTCTGAAATGTTTGACTGCTCATAGAGTTGCATTGAATTACTGCCAGGGAAAAAAAAAAAAAGAAGGAAAGAAGGTGGATGAAATATGTTTTTCTCTGCCTTTGTTATTTCTTCATTTTTTTGACAGGCTGATGGAGATGAGCGCAGATACAGCCTATCCCACGGTGTCTCAGAGCAACTGGAATCCCCAGTCGGTTTGATTTCCCGGTAAGCTTCTTGTTTTTTTGACAACCTTTTTAGAGGAAAAGATTCCCAGCTGAATTGGAGTGTGCCTCTTATCATTACGAATGCTTTACCGGAGTTATATCTTCCAGAATAACAACAATTAGGCTAAGAACAGTTGTCTCAATGTGATTGTCTTTGACCCCATTTTAAGGCAATGTTTTCTTTCATAAGTTACCCTTTGGTATGATTGCAGTCAGCTTCCTATTAAAATCACCCAGTATGTCCTTATGGAGCTGTTTTGCTCTCCAGAGTGGTTTCTTCTTCAATAGACACCACTTTGATCTCTCTGGTTCTTAATTGCCCCTTAATTTGTGTGACCAGTAGACCCTGATGCTGGTGACAATAAGAAGGGAAGGCTTAGTTTGGTTTAAAAAAAAATCTGTGGCCAACAATGAAGCACATTCATTCTATGCTCCGCTGCCCTACTCAGTGAGCCAGTGCCCCCCTGAGGCCTGCTCAGGCAGCAGAGCCTGGGGGCCTGGTTGAAACAGTCCCCACAGGACAGGCACACATGCTGGGGCAGGGGAAGGGCGCCGGGCCCTTAATTAACAGTGTGTGGGTTGGGTAGCTCGGGCTTGGAGTGGCTTCCCAGACCAGAAATCCTCTCTCCCTCTGGTGTACTGGCTCAGCAGGGAGCACAAAGCTCTCAATTCTCAGCTCAACTGCCAAACACATAGACACTAGCTAATAAACACGTCTTGCAAAAAAATATACATGTACACAAGAGTTCCCAGAGGGTCCCAGAGGGTCAAAGAGGGTCACAGCGGGTCACAGAGTCTCAGAGGGTCCCATATGGTCACAGAGAGTCCCATAAGGTCACAGAGAGTCCCATATGGTCACAGAGAGTCCCAGAAGGTCACAGAGGGTCCCAGAGGAACATACACATTGTTTGATGAGGCTTGAGAGAGTTGGACAGTTGGTTGTGGAACATTATTTAATTATTGCTGTCATTCAGTTGACGCAGAGAACAATGGTCTTATTTTCACATCACACTGTCCACACAGCCTTACAAACACTGTCCTCAGAGCAGTACAGAACACTGTCCTCACAGCCGTACAAAACACTGTCCACACAGCCATACAAAACACTGTCCACACAGCCGTACAAAACACTGTCCACACAGCCATACAAAACACTGTCCACACAGCCGTACAAAACACTGTCCTCACAGCCATACAAAACACTGTCCTCACAGCCATACAAAACACTGTCCTCAGAGCAGTACAGAACACTGTCCTCACAGCCGTACAAAACACTGTCCTCACAGCCATACAAAACAATGTCCACACAGCCGTACAAAACACTGTCCTCAGAGCAGTACAGAACACTGTCCTCACAGCCATACAAAACACTGTCCTCACAGCCATACAAAACACTGTCCTCAGAGCAGTACAGAACACTGTCCTCACAGCCGTACAGAACACTGTCCACACAGCCATACAAAACACTGTCCACACAGCCGTACAAAACACTGTCCTCACAGCCATACAAAACACTGTCCTCACAGCCATACAAAACAATGTCCACACAGCCGTACAAAACACTGTCCTCACAGCCATACAAAACACTGTCCTCACAGCCATACAAAACAATGTCCACACAGCCATACAAAACACTGTCCTCACAGCCATACAAAACACTGTCCTCACAGCCATACAAAACACTGTCCTCAGAGCAGTACAAAACAATGTCCACACAGCCGTACAAAACACTGTCCTCACAGCCATACAAAACACTGTCCTCACAGCCATACAAAACACTGTCCACACAGCCGTACAAAACACTGTCCTCACAGCCATACAAAACACTGTCCTCACAGCCATACAAAACAATGTCCACACAGCCGTACAAAACACTGTCCTCAGAGCAGTACAGAACACTGTCCTCACAGCCGTACAAAACACTGTCCTCAGAGCAGTACAGAACACTGTCCTCACAGCCGTACAGAACACTGTCCACACAGCCATACAAAACACTGTCCACACAGCCGTACAAAACACTGTCCTCACAGCCATACAAAACAATGTCCACACAGCCGTACAAAACACTGTCATCACAGCCATACAAAACACTGTCCTCACAGCCATACAAAACAATGTCCACACAGCCATACAAAACACTGTCCTCACAGCCATACAAAACACTGTCCTCACAGCCGTACAAAACAATGTCCACACAGCCGTACAAAACACTGTCCTCACAGCCGTACAAAACAATGTCCACACAGCCGTACAAAACAATGTCCACACAGCCATACAAAACACTGTCCTCACAGCCATACAAAACACTGTCCTCACAGCCATACAAAACACTGTCCTCAGAGCAGTACAAAACACTGTCCACACAGCCTTACAAACACTGTCCACACAGCCGTACAAAACACTGTCCACACAGCCTTACAAACACTGTCCTCACAGCCGTACAAAACACTGTCCTCAGAGCAGTACAAAACACTGTCCTCAGAGCAGTACAGAACACTGTCCTCAGAGCAGTACAGAACACTGTCCTCACAGCCGTACAAAACACTGTCCTCAGAGCAGTACAAAACACTGTCCTCACAGCCGTACAAAACACTGTCCTCACAGCCATACAAAACAATGTCCATACAGCCGTACAAAACACTGTCCTCAGAGCAGTACAAAACAATGTCCTCACAGCAGTACAAAACACTGTCCTCACAGCCGTACAAAACACTGTCCTCAGAGCAGTACAAAACAATGTCCTCACAGCAGTACAAAACACTGTCCTCACAGCAGTACAAAACACTATCCTCAGAGCAGTACAAAACACTGTCCTCACAGCCGTACAAAACACTGTCCTCACAGCCGTACAAAACGCTGTCCTCAGAGCCATACAAAACACTGTCTGCACAGCCTTACAAACAATGTCCACACAGCCGTACAGAACACTGTCCTCAGAGCAGTACAAAACACTATCCTCACAGCCGTACAAAACACTGTCCTCAGAGCCATACAAAACACTGTCTGCACAGCCTTACAAACAATGTCCACACAGCCGTACAGAACACTGTCCTCACAGCCGTACAAAACACTGTCCTCAGAGCAGTACAAAACACTGTCCTCACAGAAGTACAAAACACTGTCCACACAGCCGTACAAAACACCATCCGACTCGCCCTGCTCCGCGTCCTCCTGGCCGTCCCCGAGGCCGGTGTCGGCGCGCTGCTGGAGCTGCGCGTCAAGGTGGGGGTACTGTCACGAATTCAGCCGAGGCTGCCCCTCCTCCTTGCTAGGGGCAGGTTTCGGCGTTCGTCGTCACTGGCTTACTAGCCACTACCGCTCCATTTATCATCACTCCATTTGTTTTGTCTTGTCTTGTCTTGTCTATCACACACACCTGGTACTCATTCCCTCATTAGTCTGTGTATAAGTGTTCCCTCTGCCCCCTTGTCCTTTGTGAGTGATTGTTCTTTGTGAGAGTGAGTAGCTCGGTTGAGCTACTCTTTCCTTGTATGTAGCCAAGGTGGATTTTTCCGTCGTGCTAGTTTCGTTTTGACGCTTGCTGCGCTTTATTCATGTACACTGAATAAACTCTGGATTTTCTGTGTTTTACCTCATGCGCCTGACTCCGTCATTCACACCTCATCACAGATGCATAACCGCCTACCCAGCATGCCTTGCTTAAATGAGACTGGGAAAGTAAGAGGTCAGTGCCACAGCACCGAGAGACGGCCCCAATGCAGGATGGCGAGAGCAAAATCATCATCCCCCACATTCTTCTTTGGTAACAAACACAGCTGTTACGATGGCTTCTCTGCCTGTTGGCTGGTCATTCAATGAAGCTTGTTACAGTCATGCCTGTTGGCTGGTCGTTCAATAAAGCTTGTTACAGTCCTGCCTGTTGGCTGGTCGTTCAATAAAGCTTGTTACAGTCCTGCCTGTTGGCTGGTCGTTCAATAAAGCTTGTTACAGCCCTGCCTGTTGGCTGGTCGTTCAATAAAGCTTGTTACAGTCCTGCCTGTTGGCTGGTCGTTCAATAAAGCTTGTTACAGTCCTGCCTGTTGGCTGGTCGTTCAATAAAGCTTGTTACAGTCCTGCCTGTTGGCTGGTCGTTCAATAAAGCTTGTTACAGTCCTGCCTGTTGGAGATAATCATTTTGCAAGCTGCTGACAGTCGCTGTGGAGAGATCATGACATTATAGCGGAAAATAATGTATTCTGATCCAAAACTGAAATAAAAAACTGACAGGTAAAAGGAATACGATTGAGAGGTATTTGAAGCCTAGAAACTCTGAGCACTTGAAAATTCACTGGTGTGTTCTATATTTTTTTGGTTGTTGACTGCTGTGAAATGGACTGCTGTGAAGTGGACTGCTGTGAAATGGACTGCTGTGAAGTGGACTGAGCTGCTCTGAAGTGGACTGCTCTGAAGTGGACTGGTGTGAAGTGGACTGCTGTGAAATGGACTGGTGTGAAATTGACTGCTGTGAAGTGGACTGGTGTGAAATGCTTACATTACATTTTTTTGCATCATTCCCACCCTGTACGTCTCATACTGAAGGTTCACCCTGTATGGCACATAATGCAGGTTCACCCTGTACTGCTCAAAATGCAGCTTCACCCTGTATGGCACATAATGCAGGTTCACTCTGTACTGCTCATAACACAGGTTCACCCTGTATGGCACATAATACAGGTTCACCCTGTACTGCTCATAATGCAGGTTCACTCTGTACTGCTCATAATGCAGGTTCACTCTGTACTGCTCATAATGCAGGTTCACTCTGTACTGCTCATAATGCAGGTTCACTCTGTACTGCTCATAATACAGGTTCACCCTGTATGGCACACAATACAGGTTCACTCTGTACTGCTCATAATGCAGGTTCACTCTGTACTGCTCATAATGAAGGTTCACTCTGTACTGCTCATAATGCAGGTTCACTCTGTACTGCTCATAATGCAGGTTCACTCTGTACTGCTCATAATGAAGGTTCACTCTGTACTGCTCATAATGCAGCTTCACTCTGTACTGCTCATAATGCAGGTTCACTCTGTACTGCTCATAATGCAGCTTCACTCTGTACTGCTCATAATGCAGCTTCACTCTGTACTGCTCATAATGCAGGTTCACTCTGTACTGCTCATAATGCAGGTTCACTCTGTACTGCTCATAATGCAGGTTCACTCTGTACTGCTCATAATGCAGGTTCGCTCTGTACTGCTTATAATGCAGGTTCACTCTGTACTGCTCATAATGCAGGTTCACTCTGTACTGCTCATAATGCAGGTTCACTCTGTACTGCTCATAATGCAGGTTCACTCTGTACTGCTCATAATGCAGGTTCGCTCTGTACTGCTTATAATGCAGGTTCACTCTGTACTGCTCATAATGCAGGTTCACTCTGTACTGCTCATAATGCAGGTTCACTCTGTACTGCTCATAATGCAGGTTCACTCTGTACTGCTTATAATGCAGGTTCACTCTGTACTGCTCATAATGCATAGGTAAAAAGGATTGAGCTTTGGCCAAGGAGTGAATAATCAAAGTCAAAAGCATAAGAGTTCAATTGTGTATCAATCAACCAACGTTATGCCGTAACAGATGGAAAGTTGACCGGCTGCCACTCCTCCTTCATGGTACAGTCCTCCGACTCTGTAAGCCTCTGGAAGAATTTGAGCCAGAGAAAAGCCTTTAATAACTGTTTACGAGCGGCTGAGTCACCTTAATGAATGTTCATGGCTAGGGACAGCTTGACGACGGGAAAATGTATTACCAGCACTTTGTTTTGAACCATACTCTACTTCTGTCTGGGCCTGCTCTCTGCTCTCTGGTCTCTGCTCTCTGGTCTCTCTACTTCTGTCTACTTCTGTCTGGGCCTGCTCTCTGCTCTCTGGTCTCTACTCTCTGTTCTCTCTACTTCTGTCTGGGCCTGCTCTCAGCTCTCTGGTCTCTGCTCTCTGGTCTCTCTTCTTCTGTCTGGGCCTGCTCTCTGGTCTCTCTACTTCTGTCTGGGCCTGCTCTCAGCTTTCTGGTCTCTGGTCTCTCTACTTCTGTCTGGGCCTGTTCTCAGCTCTCTGGTCTCTGCTCTCTGGTCTCTCTTCTTCTGTCTGGGCCTGCTCTCTGGTCTCTCTACTTCTGTCTGGGCCTGCTCTCAGCTTTCTGCTCTCTGGTCTCTCTTCTTCTGTCTGGGCCTGCTCTCTGGTCTCTCTACTTCTGTCTGGGCCTGCTCTCAGCTCTCTGGTCTCTCTACTTCTGTCTGGGCCTGTTCTCTGCTCTCTTGTCTCTCTACTTCTGTCTGGGCCTGCTCTCAGCTCTCTGGTCTCTGGTCGCTGGTCTCTCTCTGGTCCATCTCCGGTCTTTCTGGCCAGATGAATCTGAGAAACAGAAAGGCCCAATTCGCAATTTGCGGTCCGGAGCCAAAATCAACTCCTGCTACTTCCTTCTCCTCCAGGCCCTCCCCGGGTTCCCACTAGGTCCCGTGACCGACACACCGAGCAGGCGGCGTCCAGCAGAGGACCGAGCCCAGCTGTAATGGATATGATGTCGTTCAGGGATTAGGAAAACAGAATTGGGCCACAACTGTTCTTTATTGTGATCTGGTTGTTGCCGTTTGACTGAAAGGCATTTTGTCTCACTTACTGTTCATTCACAGTTTAGGGCCAGAATGGGTAATGTTATGCATGTAATGTGAAAAGTTCTTATATAACTGTGGACTCCTGATAAATGCGTTTGCACCTTCATGACTAATCAGTTTGATATTCTATTTTCCTCAATGTATAATAAATAGACAGGATGTTGTGGGTTAAAGGTTCTATCATCTATAATGAGGAGTTATTGCATTCATTCATATTGCATACATGCATCGCCCTTTATGCAAAGTAGAAGCTAGCAAATAGTTATGTTTTGGCTTCTCTCAGGAGATCTTCACCCTTCAACGTTGCCCTCCTCTCACTATCACCCCCCCACCATGCCCGAAACGATGATGTCTTGTTTACTGTTCGCCGCTCAACGCGAAATGCGACAGCTGTCGCCTCCCTCTCCTCGCTAAACACTGTTTTAATACCACGTCATTAACTTTGATTGGCGTTGATGCCTATTGTTTTGCCCTACACTTGTGTGTGTTTATTTCTTTATCTCCTGTAAAAAACCCTCAGTCGTAGTTGATTTAACGACGCACTCCCCAACATCCTAAACACACACACTAGCTTTCTAACAACTGCCTCTCGTCTACCCGTTTCTCAGCACTAAAAGGTCCATTATCCAGCCAAGGGAATGCAGGTACTTGAATATACCAGCTCTGTAGAACACTGTAGTGTCCTTCCGTGGAAGCAGCAAAGTTGCAATGGGGGGTGGGGTGGGGTGGGAATGAACGTGGATCTGGAAAGCCTCTCATATGGTTTTCAGTGTGGATCTGGAAAGTGAAAGCCTCTCATATGGTTCTCAGTGTGTCTAACCAAAGCAATTACATTCAATCTAATGTGGCCTGTTTTCCCCTGCCATTGGCTTTGAATGGGCTTCCCTCCACAATCCATCCGGACCAAAATGAACGCGGGACAATTGCTGTACTTAGATCACTTTGTTATGAAGGAGAGAGAGAGAGAGAGAGAGAGAGAGAGAGAGAGAGAGAGAGAGAGAGAGAGAGAGAGAGAGAGAGAGAGAGAGAGAGAGAGAGAGAGAGAGAGAGAGAGAGAGAGAGAGAGAGAGAGAGAGAGAGAGAGAGAGAGAGAGAGAGAGAGAGAGAGAGAGAGAGAGAGAGAGAGAGAGAGAGAGAGAGAGAGAGATTGGAACACATGGATTGCACGTGTGCACGACTATAGGAAAACTTAGAAGAGCTGCCACATTCATACAATGGGTGTCCAAAGACAATGGCAGATCAGATGAGCATTGCCGCACTTAACCACACAAGTCAGTTGAATCCTTCATAATTACCTGAATTGTGGGGAGTAAAGCTATTCAATATACATGATGAAAAGACAGAGGTCAAGTTCAATGCAGCAAAGATAACCTATTCCAGAAGTTTTTAATTAAAGCCAAGTGTAAATGACCAAAAGGACCATTAACATACTTTTACCTCAATTTTAAATGAACCTCACTTCCTGAAACAAATGCCATCCAGACAGGAACTTGGGCAAACTCTGGATGTTAGAGATCCTCTGTTGTGTTTGTCTCAACCGGTTGAAGACATGTGTCACTACAATACTGTGCACCTGGTTCTACATGGTTTCTCATGGTGAACAAGTTCCTGGTGACCAAGGGATGACCACAGTCCGTAGATGGAGAAGGGACAAAGGATGGACGAGGGGACTCCGGAGGACTTTCTCTAGATTGCATCCGCCTGACACTCATTAGTAGTCTGTCTTTACACTGGAAACAATTACATTGCTCTTTCTCTGGTGACGGTTCCAGAGTGAAACCAAGGCCTCTTAATAAGGCAGGATATAGAAGATTATGGAGGGAATGTTTTTAATAACACATGACACGGAAGAGTAGCAACTCTCAGGTTTCTCCACTTACAAGGGCAGCAGCTGTGTCGCTGGGGATGGGGACATCTTCACCGCGACTGCGGGAATGTTTTGGGACGATATGGGGAATCTTGGAAAACCCACAAAATAATTTGCCAGAATCGCCATATGTATCGCTTTAATGACCAGATCTGGTGAAGGAAGTGTTGGGCTTTTTCCAGGAAAGTCACACTTTGCAGTTCACGTTTGGTATTAGTACTGTCGTGGAATTCCATGAATATGTGACATTAGGCCAGGGAGAGGACTGGGAGAGGACTGGGAGAGGACTGGGAGAGGACTGGGAGAGGACTGGGAGAGGACTGGGAGAGGACTGGGAGAGGACTGGGAGAGGACTGGGAGAGGACTGGGAGAGTGAAGGGTAGAGAGGACTGGGAGAGTGAAGGGGAGAGGACTGGGAGAGTGAAGGGGAGAGGACTGGGAGAGGACTGGGAGAGGACTGGGAGAGTGAAGGGTAGAGAGGACTGGGAGAGTGAAGGGGAGAGGACTGGGAGAGTGAAGGGGAGAGGACTGGGAGAGGACTGGGAGAGGACTGGGAGAGTGAAGGGTAGAGAGGACTGGGAGAGTGAAGGGGAGAGGACTGGGAGAGGACTGGGAGAGGACTGGGAGAGTGAAGGGTAGAGAGGACTGGGAGAGTGAAGGGTAGAGAGGACTGGGAGAGTGAAGGGTAGAGAGGATGGGAGAGTGAAGGGTAGAGAGGCTGGGAGAGTGAAGGGTAGAGAGGACTGGGAGAGTGAAGGGTAGAGAGGACTGGGAGAGTGAAGGGTAGAGAAGCTGGGAGAGTGAGGAGTAGTGAGAGTCAGAGTTAGGGAGTCTAGGAGAGTGAAGGGTAGAGAGAGTCAGAGTTAGGGAGGCTGGGAGAGTGAAGAGTAGAGATGCTGGGAGAGTGAAGGGTTGAGAGAGTCAGAGTTTGGGAGGCTGGGAGAGTGATGGGTTGAGAGAGTCAGAGTTAGGGAGAGGGAGGAAGGAGAAATTGAGAGGCTGCGAAGCACTTTTCTCAGTGAGCTGACAGGACTGGACCCTTACTAACAGGACTGTTTCCCAGTGAGCTGACAGGACTGGACCCTTACTAACAGGACTGTTTCCCAGTGAGCTGACAGGACTGGACGCTTGACTAACAGGACTGTTTCCCAGTGAGCTGACAGGACTGGACCCTTACTAACAGGACTGTTTCCCAGTGAGCTGACAGGACTGGACGCTTGACTAACAGGACTGTTTCCCAGTGAGCTGACAGGACTGGACGCTTGACTAACAGGACTGTTTCCCAGTGAGCTGACAGGACTGGACGCTTGACTAACAGGACTGTTTCCCAGTGAGCTGACAGGACTGGACCCTTACTAACAGGACTGTTTCTCAGTCAGCTGACAGGACTGGACACATGACTAACAGGACTGTTTCTCAGTCAGCTGACAGGACTGGACACATGACTAACAGGACTGTTTCTCAGTCAGCTGACAGGACTGGACGCATGACTAACAGGACTGTTTCCCAGTGAGCTGACAGGACTGGACGCTTGACTAACAGGACTGTTTCCCAGTGAGCTGACAGGACTGGACACATGACTAACAGGACTGTTTCTCAGTCAGCTGACAGGACTGGACGCATGACTAACAGGACTGTTTCCCAGTGAGCTGACAGGACTGGACACATGACTAACAGGACTGTTTCTCAGTCAGCTGACAGGACTGGACGCATGACTAACAGGACTGTTTCTCAGTCAGCTGACAGGACTGGACACATGACTAACAGGACTGTTTCTCAGTGAGCTGACAGGACTGGACGCTTGACTAACAGGACTGTTTCCTAGTGAGCTGACAGGACTGGACGCTTGACTGTTTCCCAGTGAGCTGACAGGACTGGACGCTTGACTAACAGGACTGTTTCCCAGTGAGCTGACAGGACTGGACGCTTGACTAACAGGACTGTTTCTCAGTGAGCTGACAGGACTGGACGCTTGACTAACAGGACTGTTTCCCAGTGAGCTGACA
Source organism: Coregonus lavaretus (assembly GCF_964263955.1). Classification (NCBI taxonomy): domain Eukaryota; kingdom Metazoa; phylum Chordata; class Actinopteri; order Salmoniformes; family Salmonidae; genus Coregonus; species Coregonus lavaretus. The sequence continues at coordinate 57,130,433 of NC_139998.1, forward strand.
GGACTGGACCCTTACTAACAGGACTGTTTCCCAGTGAGCTGACAGGACTGGACGCTTGACTAACAGGACTGTTTCCCAGTGAGCTGACAGGACTGGACGCTTGACTAACAGGACTGTTTCCCAGTGAGCTGACAGGACTGGACGCTTGACTAACAGGACTGTTTCCCAGTGAGCTGACAGGACTGGACGCATGACTAACAGGACTGTTTTGACAGTGTCAGATGGTCCATATTACCATTTCGCCGCTGGGCTCTTGGGACCCCACATCAGGGCCCGCAAAAGGACTGGTCAGGCTGCAGAAAATTTTTAAACACTTACATGGAGGAGAACAACACATATTACCCATTACTTCCCCCCTGCTAGGTCCCCTCTGCATTCTCCCAGTGCCTGGCCATCTGCTGCATGTTAGCTGCTTTTTACAGTCTGTGAGGTAGGTTGTGTTTGTGTGTGTGTGTGTGTGTGTGTGTATGTGTGTGTCAGTTTCACAGTTTCAATGTAATTTCCCACACAAAGACAGACCACACTCTATGGAATCAGTTGATTTGTGTAATTTCATTATTTACCTGCTAACTAATTTGCAGTCTTTTGTATTTGTATTTATTATGGATCCCCATTAATTCCTGCCAAGGCAGCAGCTACTCTTCCTGGGGTTTATTATGGATCCCCATTAATTCCTGCCAAGACAGCAGCTACTCTTCCTGTGGTTTATTATGGATCGCCATTAGTTCCTGCCGAGGCAGCAGCTACTCTTCCTGGGGTTTATTAAGGATCCCCATTGGTTCCTACCAAGGCAGCAGCTACTCTTCCTGGGGTCCAGCAACATTAAGGCAGTTATATACAAGAAAAAATATTACATGACATTACATTTCATAACACTTTACCCAATACATTTAGTGTGTTCCCTCAGGCCACTACTCCACTATCACATATTTACAATACAACATCCATGTGTACGTGTGTGTAGAGTGCATGTCTTATCTTGTGTATGTGTGTCTGTGTCTGTGTGTGTGTGTCTCTTCACAGTCCCCGCTGTTCCATAAGGTGTATTTGTATCTGTTTTTTAAATCTGATTCTGCTGCTTGCATCAGTTACCTGATATGGAATAGAGTTCCATGTAGCCGTGGTTCTATGTAGTACTGTGCGCCTCCCATAGTCTGTTCTTGACTTGGAGATTGTGAAGAGACCTTTGGTGGCATGTCTTGTGGGGTATGCATAGGTGTCGAGCTGTGTGCTAATAGTTTAAACAGACACCTCTGTGAATTCAGCATGTCAACACTTCTTACAAAAACAAGTAATGATGAAGTCAATCTCTCCTCCACTTTGAGCCATGAGAGACTTACATGCATATTATTAATGTTAGCTCTCCGTGTGCATTTAATGGCCAGCTGTGCTGCCCTGTTCTGAGCCAATTTTCCGAGGTCCCTCTTTGTGGTACCTGACCACACTACTGAACAGTAGTCCAGGTGCGACAAAACTTGAGCATGCAGGACCTGCCTTGTTGATAGTGTTGGTAAAAAGGCAGAGCAACGCTTTATTATGGACAGACTTCTCACCATCTTAGATTCTGTTGTATTAACATGTTTTGACCATGATAGTTTACAATCCAGGGTTACGCCAAGCAGTTTAGTCACCTCAGCTTGCTCAATTTCAACATGAGTTATTACAAGATTCAGTTGAGGTGTTGGGTTAATGTATGATTTGTCCCAAATGCAGTGCTCTTAGTTATGGAAATATTTAGGACAAATGTATTTACTGAGACTCAGTCTTAAACTAAATGCAGCTCTTTGTTAATTGTTGCAGTGATTTCACTCGCTGTAGTAGCTGACGTGTATAGTGTTGAGTCATCCGCATACATAGACACACTGGCTTTACTCAAGGCCGGTGGCATGTCGTTAGTAAAGATTGAAAAAAGTAATGGGCCTAGACAGCTGCCCTGGGTAACTCTTTATCCACAATATAGCAAGGGGTGTAAAGCCATAACACATACATTTTTCCAGCAGCAGATTATGGTCGATAATGTCAAAAGCTGTACTGAAGTCTAACAATCAATTTAATCAGGTCTAACAATCAACTTCACTCTCTCAGTCCATCATCAGTCATTTGTGTAAGTGCTGTGCTTGTTGAATGTCCTTACCTACAAGTGTGCTGAAAGTCTGTTGTCAATTTTTTACAGTAAAATAGCATTGTATCTGGTCAAACACAAATTTTTCCAGAAGTTTACTAAGGTTTGGTAATAGACTGATTGGTCGGCTATTTGAACCAGTAAAGGGGGCTTTACTATTCTTGGGTAGCGGAATGACTTTTGCTTCCCTCCAGGCCTGAGGGCACACACTTTCTAGTAGCCTTAGATGGAAGATATGGCAAATAGGAGTGGCAATATAGTCCGCTATTATCCTCAGTAATTTTCCATCCAAGTTGTCAGACCCCGGTGTCTTGTCATTGTTGATAGACAACACTAGTTCTTTCACTTCTTCCACACTCACTTTACGGAATTCAAAATGACAATGCTTGTCTTTCATGAATTGATCAGTTATACTAGGATGTGTAGTGTCAGCGTTTGTTTCTGGCATGTCATGCCTAAGTTTGTTAATCTTGCCAATGAAAAAATCATTGAAGTAATTGGCAGTATCAGTGGGTTTTGTGATGTATGAGCCATCTGATTCAATGAATGATGGAGCTGAGTTTGCGTTTTTACCCAAAATTTCATTTCAGGTGCTTCAAAGCTTTTTACTATCATTCTTTATGTAATTTATCTTTGTTTCATAGTGTAGTTTCTTCTTCTTTTATTCGGTTTATGAATATGAAGTATAAAACATTTATGCACTCACTAACTGTAAGTCGCTCTGGATAAGAGCGTCTGCTAGATGACTAAAATGTAAAAGTTTAGTCACATGATTTCTCAATTTGCAGTACGTTTGCCAATTGGTTGTGCAGCCAGACTTATTTACCTTTTGCCTCATCCCTCTTTTATTTTTAATTTTTTTATTTCACCTTTGGACTTTGGTTTTCCTAGATATGGCTACTATATTGTGATTCACTACATCTGAACGGATTTGGATACCGCTTTAAATCAAATTTCTGCAGCATTAGTAACGTTGTGATCAATACAGGTTAATGATTTAATTCCTGTGCTGTTTTTAACTACCTTGGTAGGTTGACTGATAACCTGAACCAGATTGCAGGCACTAGTTACAGTTTGAAGCTTTCTCTTGAGTGGGCAGCCTGATGAAAGCCAATCAATATTTAAATCAAAGCCAATCAATATTTAAATCACCCAGAAAAAAAAAAGTTGATATCACATACATTATCAAGCATTTCACACATGTTATCCAGATACTGACTGTTAGCACTTGGTGGTCTATAGCAGCTTCCCACAAGAATGGTCTTTATGTGAGGCAGATGAACCTGTAGCCATATTACTTCAACAGTATTTAACATGAGATCCCCTTTAACTTTGATAGGAATGTGGTTCTGAATATAAAACAGAAACACCTCCACCTTTGGCATTTCTGTCTTTTCTGTAGATGTTATAACCATGTATTGCTACCACTGTATCATCACAGGTATTATGTAAGTGAGTTTCAGAGATTGTCAAAATATGAATGCCATCTGTTACTAACAAATTATTGATTTCATTAACCTTGTTTTTTAAGCTAAATATGTTAACGTGGGCTATTTTAAGCACTTTTCTGGGATGCTTGATTGTTTTCATTGCTTTACTGGGAAGCTTAGCAGAAGTAGACATGCTCATGTTATTTATGTTAGTGCAGGGTGAGCTGCACACGGTGGACTTCCTACTAGGGCACACCCCCTCAGTGCTAACAGTATAACTCTGGTTCATAGGCACATGATTACTGCATACAATAGCTGTAGGATCAGCAGAGGCATTCAGGTCAGTTAGGAGGGACATCAATTAGGTCACTTACATTGTGTCTTCCAACGCCCCTGGGAAAATGTACATTTGATGAAGCATTATGACAACTCAGTGACACAGTGGTAGGGATTAACTGAGCTGGGTTTGGTCATTGATAAGTCATTATCGCAACGCAGCCTTATGATAGTGTGAAAGGATCCATGAACCCAAATTATTTGGGTGGATCCCATCCTCCTTATAATATGAGCTTTGTTTCCAGAAGGTATCAAAAGTGTCAAAAAATGTTACACCCACAGAGCTGCAATAGTCTCATAGCCAGTTATGGAGGGCTAAGTCGGCTGAACTGTTCAATGCCACGATTTAGGGAGGGCACAGGGCCAGATACTATGAAGCTTTTGTTGGTGTCAAGCAGAGATCCAATCAGTTCTTTAAAACTCCATCTTCAACTGTTCTGAACTGCCCTTCATAATGTAATTGAATCCCACTTGAACTATAATAGACTCAATTTCCTGATGCTGGTTTAAAATGTTTTGAAGCAGCTTATTGATGTCCTGTACTCGTGCTCCTGGATAGCACAAAGCTTTTGCTCCAGGGACTAAGACATTTCTCACCATTGAACTGCCCAATACAACGGCCAGAGAAGGGGATGGAGAAATCCACCCATTCCTGCCCCTCACTCAATTCGTTTAACCTTTCACGGGTCCAGAAGAAGCAGGATAGCGTACGCCCGCTGCTCCCGGCGATAGGTCAAAATCTCCCACAGCAGGCAGTGCCCCGTCAGATCCTGAGAGAGAGGGAAATTCTAAATTCTAAACTCGAAATTGATCAGACTTAACAGTGGGTTCAGCGCTTTTCCGACAGCTCTCGAGTCTTATCTCCTTGGTGTTTCAGAATTCCCGTAGTCTTTCCTGCCCTGTTAGAGCAGCCAAATACTGCACAGAAATTGACCGTGGTGATGAATCAACTAGTTTTAGGCTCCGTTATGGAGCATGGAGTAGCCACTCAGCTGTTGTTGTTGTCAGAAGAATTAATGTGGTGGTCTTCCAACATGGCTGCCAGGCGGCGTCATACTGGCAACCCTCTATACTATGGTAGTGTTCAGTACTCAGAAGCACATGACCTATACTGTTTTAGTGTTCAGTACTTAAAGTGACCCATCTAGCAACGGCATAGTTTAGTCCATAGGCTAGTCCATAGGCTAGTCCACAGGCTAGTCCATAGGCTAGTCCATAGGCTAGTCCACAGGCTAGTCCACAGGCTAGTCCATAGGCTAGTCCATAGGCTAGTCCATAGGCTAGTCCATAGGCTAGTCCATAGGCTAGTCCACAGGCTAGTCCACAGGCTAGTCCATAGGCTAGTCCACAGGCTAGTCCATAGGCTAGTCCATAGGCTAGTCCACAGGCTAGTCCATAGGCTAGTCCACAGGCTAGTCCACAGGCTAGTCCATAGGCTAGTCCATAGGCTAGTCCATAGGCGTTCACACATACAGTAAATCAATGCACTACCACATTAAAGAAGATGCAAATCTTTGAGGTATAAAGTGCATGTCTTTTTTTATTTTTCTTTACTGAAGCACAAAACATTCTCAGAGAAGTTTGATGAATATTTGGGTTATTCTGAGTTTCAGTCTGACTCCAAATTGATCCTGCTCCCTCCCACTGTTAGCTATCTATCTCTGCTGCTGCTGCTGATGAGAAACATAACGATAGTTCACCAAACCCTGGCTTTGAAAGTGTCTGAAACCACACGAGTCAGTGGACAACTCCCAAATGAATGCAGCTGTGATCTGCAACAACTTTTGTAATTGACCTTGTTATAAATGTTAAAAAGATGAACGGGGACGTAACAGCCCTTTGCCAAGTGTCACTGGAGATTGTTGGTATGTTGTACAGTTTTTATAGCTACCACATTTGAAACGAAAGCGTCTCATTCCTCCTGGTGTGTTGGGGTTTTTGAGGGTAGAGCTGATGTGGCTTCACGCCTTTGAACAAAAGACCCAGTGTGACCAAAGGAATGGTTGATTGGGAATGTACATTTTACTATTCTAAAATGCACAAGGAAAAATGGTCTGTGGTGGATCAACGGACAGCTAACAGTAAAATAACATAGTTAATGACTCAACTCAACGCACTGAGTCATACTGGGTGCACAGAACAACTTTTGAGGCTATTTCCTGAATGTGAATTCATTTTACCAACCATATTCGTAGAGTGAAAAGTCTTGAGGCTATTTCTCAGTAATACTTTTCAAAAAGAGGAAGGTTGCCCAGTGGTGGAAGATCTACTTTTTTTGGGGGTGAAAGTTATTGGTGAAAGTTACTATTGGTCTTTTTTTTGTGAGCCTACCTTCCTAATACACATTCCTACCAACTATAACTGTCAAACATTCACAGAGAGTGGGTCACGTAAAGGAGTTACTCTTAGCCACACAGTAAATGAGAAATGGTGAAAAGGCAATATGGTTTTCAGTCTGTAACACAACAACATGTGGAAAAAGTAAAGGGCAGTGAATACTTTCTGAAGGCACGTTATCCATAAACCTATAAAGAGCTTACAAGATAACTTCACCAATGAAACCTTTTCAGTCTTCTTCTTCTTCTTCTTCTTCTTCTTCTTCTTCTTCTTCTTCTTCTTCTTCTTCTTCTTCTTCTTCTTCTTCTTCTTCTTCTTCTTCTTCTTCTTCTTCGATATTACCTATCCTAGCCAATGAGCGGAAAAGGTCAGGGTCCAGCCCATTTACTAATCAACAAAGTGGGGGATGAGTTCAACACCTCATCCTCTGTATTTCCATCGTCCATGTCACTATCTCCTCCTGTCCAACAGAAATCCTGATTCCCAGGGCTACAGTACAGAGGATCATTGTAGATCTCTATGGAGCCAGTCCCCCTTAGGAAATAATAGGTAACTGTAGTTACATGGCTGGCAGTTTGTCTCTGTCTGCCACAAGGACAGCATTTATATTCTCAGAGGCAAGTGGGGTCTGAATCAGCTGAAAAAGAGCAGAAGAGGACAATAAAGCTGACTGAACATTGCCTGTCCATTTTTGCCATTTTAAATGCGATACAAGCGCTCTTTTCACAAAGGGTCCACTTCAGTCTCCCCGGTGTGTGCTAAAACAGAAGGCCAGTTTTACAAGGTTTCCTGTTATTCCACCATACCTCCAGTGATTTAGGTGATATAGTTGAAATAAATGTTTGGTGGGGCATGGGGCAGCTTGAGTTTTACATAAATAAAAAAATACAAATGAAATAAATAAATGGCAGACACCTTTAATAAACCCTGGACGCTGTATAATTGTGTGGGGGACAGTTCAACCCTTTTCTTTCTCTGTTTTGAACTTTGACACTTTATTTGCTTTACAGTTTCTGGGCGGTTCTGTGAGTTGGTTCTGTGGTCTCCTAGCAACTCACCCTTCCAAGTGAAATACTCCGGTCTAGTTCCCTGAGAGCTCGGTAACTGTCTGTGGTCTAATCATATCAATTTCCCTGAGAGCTCGGTAACTGTCTGTGGTCCAATCATATCAATTTCCTGAGAGCTCGTGATCCAATCATATCAAGTCAAAAATGCACACAAAGAAACGACTATTTATGTCATTTTCTCATTCCTGTCTTCATTCATTCACTTTTTCTAATGTAAACTAAAGAAATAACTTTTCAATCAAAAAACTAAGTCATAACACTTTTTTGGTTACTACATGATTCCATATGTGTTATTTAATAGTTTTGATGTCTTCACTGTTATTCTACAATGTAAAAAATTGTAAAAATAAAGAAAAATCCTTGAATGGGTAGGTGTGTCCAAACTTTTGATTAGTATTGTATATATAGTGCATTCGGAAAGTATTCTGACCCCTTGACTTTTTCCACATTTTGTTACGTTACAGCCTTATTCTAAAATATATTTTTTTTTTAAACAAAAAACATCAGTCTACACACAATACCCCATAACAACAAAGCGAAAACAGGTTTTTAGAAGTTTTAGCAAATGTATTAAAAATTAAAAACAGAAATACCTTATTTCCATAAGTATTCAGACCCTTTGCTACGAGACACAACATTGAGCTCAGGTGAATCCTGATTCCATTGATCATCCTTGAGATGTTTCTACAACTTGATTGGAGTCCACTTGTGGTAAATTCAATTGATTGGATATGATTTGGAAAGGCACCTCTCTATATAAGGTCACACACTTGACAGTGCATGTCAGCGCAAAAACCAAGCCATGATTTCGAAGGAATTGTCCGTAGAGTGCCAAGACAGGATTGTGTCGAGGCACAGATCTGGGGAAGGGTACCAAAACATTTCTGCAGCATTGAAGGTCTCCAAGAACACAGTGTCCTCCATCATTCTTGAATGGCAGAAGTTTGGAGCCACCAAGACTCTTCCTAGAGCTGGCAGCCCGGAAAAACTGAGCAATTGGGGGAGAAGGGCATTGGTCAGGGATGTGACCAAGAACCCGATGGTCACTCTGACAAAGCTACAGAGTTCCTCTGTGGAGATGGGAGAACCTTCAAGAAGGACAACCATCTCTGCAGCACACCACAAATCAGGCATTTATGGTAGAGTGGCCAGACGGAAGCCTCTCCTCAGTAAAAGGCACATGACAGCCTGCTTGGAGTTTCCAAAAAGGCACCTAAAGGACTCAGACTATGAGAAAAGATTCTCTGGTCTGATGAAACCAAGATTGAACTCTTTGTCCTGAATGCCAAGCGTCACATCTGGCGGAAACCTGGCACCATCCCTGCGGTGAAATATGGTGGTGGCAGCATCATGCTGTGGGGATGTTTTTCAGCAGAAGGGAGACTAGTCAGGATCGAGGGAAAGATGAATGGAGCAAAGTACAGAGAGATCCTTGATGAAAACCTGCTCCAGAACGCTCAGGACCTCAGACTGGGGCGAAGGTTCACCTTCCAACAGGACAACAACCCTAAATACACAGCCAAGACAACGCAGGAGTGGCTTCGGGACAAGTCTCTGAATGTCCTTGAGTGGCCCAGCCAGTGCCCGGACTTGAACCCGATCGAACATCTCTGAAGAGACCTGAAAATAGCTGCGCAGCTAAGCTCCCCATCCAACCTGACAGAGCTTGAGAAGATCTGCAGAGAAGAATGGGAGAAACTCCCCAAACACAGGTGTGCCAAGCTTGTATCGTCATACCCAAGAAGGCTCAATGCTTTAAACGTTGCCAAAAGGTGCTTCAACAAAGTACTGAGTAAAGGGTCTGAATACTAACGTAAATGTGATATTTCCGTTTTGTAATTTTTAGATAAAGTTGCAACAATTTCTAAGAACCTGTATTTTCTTTTTCATTATGGGGTATTGTGTGTAGATAGATGAGGAAAAATAACAATTGAATCAATTTTAGAATAAGGCTGTAACGTAAGATTTTTTGGAAAAAGTGAAGGGGTTGGAATAATTTCAGAATGTACATATATGTGCTATTTCTTAGTTTTGATGTCGTCACTATTATTCTACAATGTAGAAAATAGTAAAAATAAAGAAAAACCCTTGAATGAGAAGGTGTGTCCAAACTTTTGATTGGTACTGTATATATACAATATATATATATATATATATACACATATATATATACACACACACACACATACATACATATATATATATATACACACATATATATATATATATATATATATATATAGCATCATTAGGCTGTATGCATTGTTAGATATACAGTGGGGAAAAAAAGTATTTAGTCAGCCACCAATTGTGCAAGTTCTCCCACTTAAAAAGAAGAGAGAGGCCTGTAATTTTCATCATATGTACACGTCAACTATGACAGACAAAATGAGGAAAAAAAATACAGAAAATCACATTGTAGGATTTTTTATGAATTTATTTGCAAATTATGGAGGAAAATAAGTATTTGGTCAATAACAAATGTTTTTCAATACTTTGTTATATACCCTTTGTTGGCAATGACACAGGTCAAACGTTTTCTGTAAGTCTTCACAAGGTTTTCACACCCTGTTGCTGGTATTTTGGCCAATTCCTCCATGCAGATCTCCTCTAGAGCAGTGATGTTTTGGGGCTGTCACTGGGCAACACGGACTTTCAACTCCCTCCAAAGATTTTCTATGGGGTTGAGATCTGGAGACTGGCTAGGCCACTCCAGGACCTTGAAATGCTTCTTACGAAGCCACTCCTTCGTTGCCCGGGCGGTGTGTTTGGGATCATTTTCATGCTGAAAGACCCAGCCACGTTTCATCTTCAATGCCCTTGCTGATGGAAGGAGGTTTTCTCTCAAAATCTCATGGTACATGGCCCCATTCATTCTTTCCTTTACACGGATCAGTCGTCCTGGTCCCTTTGCAGAAAAACAGCCCCAAAGCATGATGTTTCCACCCCCATGCTTCACAGTAGGTATGGTGTTCTTTGGATGCAACTCAGCATTCTTGTCCTCCAAACACGACGAGTTGAGTTTTTACCAAAAAGTTATATTTTGGTTTCATCTGACCATATGACATTCTCCCAATCCTCTTCTGGATCATCCAAATGCACTCTAGCAAACTTCAGACGGGCCTGGACATGTACTGGCTTAAGCAGGGGGACACGTTTTGCACTGCAGGATTTGAGTCCCTGGCGGCGTAGTGTGTTACTGATGGTAGGCTTTGTTACTTTGGTCCCAGCTCTCTGCAGGTCATTCACTAGGTCCCCCCGTGTGGTTCTGGGATTTTTGCTCACCGTTCTTGTGATCATTGAGTGAGATCTTGCGTGGAGCCCCAGATCGAGGTAGATTATCAGTGGTCTTGTATGTCTTCCATTCCCTAATAATTGCTCCCACAGTTGATTTCCTCAAACCAAGCTGCTTACCTATTGCAGATTCAGTCTTCCCAGCCTGGTGCAGGTCTACAATTTTGTTTCTGGTGTCCTTTGACAGCTCTTTGGTCTTGGCCATAGTGGAGTTTGGAGAGTGACTGTTTGAGGTTGTGGACAGGTGTCTTTTATACTGATAACAAGTTCAAACAGGTGCCATTAATACAGGTAACGAGTGGAGGACAGAGGAGCCTCTTAAAGAAGAAGTTACAGGTCGGTGAGAGCCAGAAATCTTGCTTGATTGTAGGTAACCAAATACTTATTTTCCACCAAAATTGCAAATAAATTCATAAAAAATCCTACAATGTGATTTTCTGGATTTTTTTTTCTCAATTTGTCTGTCATAGTTGACGTGTACCTATGATGAAAATTACAGGCCTCTCTCATCTTTTTAAGTGGGAGAACTTGCACAATTGGTGGCTGACTAAATACTTATAGTATTTATTGTATTTATTGCAAAAAGAAATACAAATACTAACATAAATGTTTCACTACATATTAATTTGACAGAGGTAGTGAACTGCCCATTGATCAGCACAGCAATCGATAAACAGGATTACGTTTTCAAAACAAATGGTTCAGTCGATGTCATGATAAAGAGACATGTTTTGTATACTTAGTGTGTATATATACAGTGGGGAGAAGAAGCATTTGATACACTGCCGATTTTGCAGGTTTCCCTACTTACAAAGCATGTAGAGGTCTGTAATTTTTAACATAGGTACATTTCAACTGTGATAGACGGAATCTAAAACAAAAATCCAGAAAATCACATTGTATGATTTTTAAGTAATTAATTTGCATTTTATTGCATGACATAAGTATTTGATACATCAGAAAAGCAGAACTTAATATTTGGTACAGAAACCTTTGTTTGCAATTACAGAGATCATACGTTTCTTGTAGGTCTTGACCAGGTTTGCACACACTGCAGCAGGGATTTTGGCCCACTCCTCCATACAGACCTTCTCCAGATCCTTCAGGTTTCGGGGCTGTCGCTGGGCAATACGAACTTTCAGCTCCCTCCAAATATTTTCTATTGGGTTCAGGTCTGGAGACTGGCTAGGCCACTCCAGGACCTTGAGATGCTTCTTACGGAGCCACTCCTTAGTTGCCCTGGCTGTGTGTTTCGGGTCGTTGTCATGCTGGAAGACCCAGCCATGACCCATCTTCAATGCTCTTACTGAGGGAAGGAGGTTGTTGGCCAAAATCTCGCGATACATAGCCCCATCCATCCTCCCCTCAATACGGTGCAGTCGTCCTGTCCCCTTTGCAGAAAAGCATCCCCAAAGAATGATGTTTCCACCACCATGCTTCACGGTTGGGATGGTGTTCTTGGGGTTGTACTCATTCTTCTTCTTCCTCCAAACACTGCGAGTGGAGTTTAGACCAAAAAGCTCTATTTATGTCTCATCAGACCACATGACCTTCTCCCATTCCTCCTCTGGATCATCCAGATGGTCATTGGCAAACTTCAGATGGGCCTGGACATGCGCTGGCTTGAGCAGGGGGACCTTGCGTGCGCTGCAGGATTTTAATCCATGACGGCGTAGTGTGTTACTAATGGTTTTCTTTGAGACTGTGGTCCCAGCTCTCTTCAGGTCATTGACCAGGTCCTGCCGTGTAGTTCTGGGCTGATCCCTCACCTTCCTTATGATCATTGATGCCCCACGAGGTGAGATCTTGCATGGAGCCCCAGACCGAGGGTGATTGACCGTCATCTTTAACTTCTTCCAATTTCTAATAATTGCGCCAACAGTTGTTGCCTTCTCACCAAGCTGCTTGCCTATTGTCCTGTAGCCCATCCCAGCCTTGTGCAGGTCTACAATTTTATCCCTGATGTCCTTACACAGCTCTCTGGTCTTGGCCATTGTGGAGAGGTTGGAGTCTGTTTGATTGAGTGTGTGAACAGGTGTCTTTTATACAGGTAACGAGTTCAAACAGGTGCAGTTAATACAGGTAATGAGTGGAGAACAGGAGGGCTTCTTAAAGAAAAACTAACAGGTCTGTGAGAGCTGAAATTCTTACTGGTTGGTAGGTGATCAAATACTTATGTCATGCAATAAAATGCAAATTAATTACTTAAAAATCATACAATGTGATTTTCTGGATTTTTGTTTTAGATTCAGTCTCTCACAGTTGAAGTGTACCTATGCTAAAAATTACAGACCTCTACATGCTTTGTAAGTAGGAAAACCTGCAAAATCGGCAGTGTATCAAATACTTGTTCTCCCCACTGTATATATATATATATATATATATATATATATATATATATATATATATATATATATATATATATATATATATATATATATATATGTATATATATATATATTATTTTAATAACAGGACACTGTAAAGTCCATTATCCCTCTGCAGAGTATGAATTAGGCTGTTTGAGAAGGTTTGAATCCTAAGCAACCTGCAGTACAATAGACCAACATAGCTACTGTACACAGGAGGCTTACTGAGGAGAGAACTCTGTACTCTGGCACCCCAATGGTGGAACAAGCTCCCTCACGACGCCAGGACAGCGGAGTCACTCACCACCTTCCGGAGACATTTGAAACCCCACCTCTTTAAGGAATACCTGGGATAGGATAAAGTAATCCTTCTACCCCCCCCCCCCTTTACTCCAAACCCCCCCCCATAAAAATAAAAATAAAAAAAACTTGTAAAGTGGTTATCCCACTGGCTATAAGGTGAATGCACCAATTTGTAAGTCGCTCTGGATAAGAGCGTCTGCTAAATGACGGAAATGTAATGTAAATGTAGAACGGCTCATAAAAATGGCCCGAAACTGAGCAAATGGAATGGCATTGTGAATTTCATTTATTTTTCAGCTTCAGCACAATGCCTACTTCTCGCTTACAACTTAGTTTTTAACTTCCATGGTTTTTTACACCGGAAGGTGATTGTCGGTTAAAAGGTGCATTATACAACATTTACATATGCAAAACCAGATAAAAAAAAAAAAATGCATCCAAGAAGCTGTAATTGACAATGCTACCTGTAATGTGGCCTCTGACTTAAATGGTACAGGGGGTGTGCTTGCATTACCTTTTACAGCTCGTTTCTAGCCTAAAGCGTTGCAGAGTCGTGCATCCTAACATTTACATCATCCTGGTTTGGTGGGGCATTAGTCCCCTCCCTCAACGGCTGTGCATGGCAGAGTTGTTGACAAATATCCAACACATGGCAGAGTTGTTAGTTTAGCACTGTTGATCAGCACACATTTTGATTAAAAACGTCAAGACAGGAGAAGGAGCGTACCGGAATGTATTATGGTTTTTATGGGGGTAGATCAGCTTTAATATTTACATTTATGTCATTTAGCAGACACGCTTATCCAGAGCAACTTAGTGAGTGCATACATAATGTGTTTTATTTTTATTCTTTTTTTTTTTCATACTGGCCCCCCGTGGGAATCGAACACACAACCCTGGTGTTGCAAACGCCATGCTCTACCAACTGAGCTACATCCCTGCCGGCCATGGGTCTCCCAGTCACGGCCGGCTACGACAGAGCCTGGATTCGAACCAGGATCTCTAGTGGCACAGCGATGCAGTGCCTTAGACCACTGCGCCACTCGGGACTATATTGTAGACAGATGGTAACTTCCATCAATGCAATTGTCTGCATCACTTCCAATCCCCCATATATTTATAGATGTTAGAAACGTGTGAGGTTTTTCCTGATGCTAGCAAGCATGCATTTGTGCACTGCTGTGGTGCACAACAAATATTTTGTTGTTGTCTTTTACAAATTAGACCTGTAGTTGAGTGATTTGTCGCCGGGATGCACGCGAGCAGCTGGATAAATTAAAATCGGTTCCCTGGCATTCATCCAGCATGTTTTTACTGGCCCTTTTGTCATTCTAAGTATACGGTTTACACTGTTTAATGATGCTCTGCATTTTTACTGATTCCTCATTTCCCTCCACTGGCTAATGAGAGCGAGTGAGAGGCAGACTTACACTGGGGGAAGTGATAAAAGAGGTATATGTGGTTGTGTTACACATGTTGTAAAACACAAAGAAAAAGGCCTGTGTGTGTGTGTGTGTGTGTGTGTGTGGGTGTGTGGGTGGGTGTGATTGGTGCTGTCCAAATATTACAAGGTGGTGGAGGTGGTGGTGGTGGTGGTGGTGTCGGGCGTACTTGCGTGCGTGTAAGGGCGTACTTTAAAGAATTTAGACCCACAATTAGATTCCTGGTGTGGGACGTTTTAAACTGTCAGAAGAAAAGTCAAGTAGTCCATATGAAGTCCATGACTTGGCAGTATTAGTTAGCTCTAACCAAATCATCCCTATCCAGATTAAAAAATCAGTCAACAGGTATCGACTGAGGGTTGAATAGTTCTGGAACCAAGTGGAAGAAATCCAGGTCTGCATCCCAAATAGCACCCTATTCCCTACACAGAGTGCTAATATAGGGTTCCATTTGGGAGGCACACACTGTGATAATGAGGACTGGCTCGTAGTCTACCATGACTTCATCGGGTCCTGTCATCATGTGGTCACAGAGTGCAGGCTGTCCCAGGTGCCTGTCTAGAAGTGGTTTTATTAAACGTCACATACATACTGCACACACACACACACACGCAAAACCCTGAGTCTGCAAAACACCGTCAACATGAAAAGGGACAGACATGAAGAATGACCTGTTTCCAGTGAAAAATTAGCTGAAGGTCTTATGGCGTTGTGGAGTTTGTTTAATTTCCTGACTTGTAATAACTATACAAGGAATTAATTGCTGCGAAGATAGACGGACATGGACGCTTTCAAGCCAAACATACACCAAATGATTGGCCTGGACACCTCCATAAATAACCCTAATAATGTTCCCAGCCATCTTCACCAGTGCACTTACAGTCAAATTAAATTTCATGACCTACTTTACCCCCATAAAACAGTAAAGTCACCATCGGGCCAAGTGGATTTTCTAGCAATCCCTATAATAGTAATACGGCTAGTATATGAGACCAAAACAGAAGACCAAGAGCAAGCATTTATGGTGAGATACTCAAGTGCTTGTTATTACTGAATGGAGGAAAATGAACGCAGAGTACAGCAAACAGAACACGGACAGTGAATTTCCTGTTGACACCTCAAGGCTAGCATGGGAATATGTGCCTGACTTGTCCCAAATAGAAATGTGAAATCAAATCAAATTGACCGAAAACAACAGGTGTAGACATTACCGTGAAAAGTCTTACTTATGAACCCTTTGCCAACAATGCAGTGTTAACACAATATGTTAAATCGAGCCTGTGCAAGAGAGTCAGTACAAAAAATAATAATATGTAATAATAAAATAAAAGGGGTCAATGCAAATAGTCCAGGTAGCCATTTGATGAACTGTTCAGCAGTCTTATGACTTGTTATGGAGCCTTTTGGTCCCAGACTTGGTGCTCCGGTACCGCTTGCCTTGAGGTAGCAGAGAGAACAGTCTATGACTTAGGTCGCTGGAGTCTTTGACAATTTTTTGATCCTTCCTGTGACACAGCATTGTATAGAGGTCCTGGACGGCAGGGAGCTCGGCCCCAGTGATGTACTGGGCCGTACACACCACCCTCTGTAGTGCCTTGTCATCGGATGCTGAGCAGTTGCCATACCAAGTCAGGATGCTCTCGATAGTGCAGCTGTATAACTTTTTGAGGATCTGAGGACCCATACCAAATCTTTTCAGCCTCTCTTCACTACTTTGTTGGTGTGTTTGGACCATGATAGGTCCTTAGTGATGTGGACACCAAGGAACTTGAAGCTCTCGACCCCCTCCACTACAGCCCTGTCAATGTGAATGAGGGCGTGATCGGCCCTCTTTTT
This sequence comes from Coregonus lavaretus, assembly GCF_964263955.1. Taxonomy (NCBI): domain Eukaryota; kingdom Metazoa; phylum Chordata; class Actinopteri; order Salmoniformes; family Salmonidae; genus Coregonus; species Coregonus lavaretus. The sequence continues at coordinate 57,146,969 of NC_139998.1, forward strand.
CCTGTAGTCCACGATCAGCTCCTTTGTCTTGCTGACGTTGAGGGAGAGGTTGTAGTCCTGGTACCACACTGCCAGGTCTCTGACCTCCTCCCTATAGGCTGTCTCATTGTTGTCTGTGTTCAGACCTTCCACCGTTGTGTCGTCGGCAAACTTAATGATGGTGTTGGAGTCGTGTGTGGCCATGCAGTCATCGGTGAACAGGGAGTACAGGAGGGGACTAAGCACGTACCCCTGAGGGGCCCCCGTGTTGAGGATCAGTGTGGCAGATGTCTTTTGGCCTACACTCACCACCTGGGGGCAGCCCGTCAGGAAGTCCAGGATCCAGTTGCAGAGGGAGGTGTTTAGTTCCAGGGTCCTTAGCTTAGTGATGAGCTTTGAGGGCACTATGGTGTTGAACACTGAGCTGTAGTCAATGAACAGTATTCTCACATAGGTGTTCCTTTGGTCCAGGTGGGAAAGGGCAGTGTGGAGTGCAATAGAGATTGTGTAGTCTGTGGATCTGTTGGGGCGGTATGTGAATTGGAGGGGGTCCAAGGTTTTTGTGATGATTGTGTTGATGTGAGCCACGACCAGCCTTTCAAAGCATTTCATGGCTACAGATGTGAGTGCTACGGGGCGGTAGTCATTTAAGCAGGTTACCTTGGCGTTCTTGGGCACAGGGACTATGGTGGTCTTCTTGAAACATGTAGGTATTACAGACTGGGTTAAGGAGAGGTTGAAAATGTCAGTGAAGACACTTGGCAGCTGGTCAGGGCATACTCTGAGCACGCGTCCTGGTAATCCATCTGACCCTGCGGCCTTGTGAATGTTCACCTGTTTAAAAGTCTTATTCACATCAACTACAGAGAGTGTGATCACACAGTCGTCTGGAATAGCTGGTGCTCTCATGCATGCTTCAGTGTTGCTTGCCTCGATAGCGAGCATAGAAGGCATTTAGCTCGTCTGGTAGGCTCGCGTTACTGGGCATCTCACGGGTGGGTTTCCTTTTGTAATCCATGCTAGTTTGCAAGCCCTGCCACATCCAACGAGCATCAGAGCCGGTGTAAAAGGATTCGATCTTCGTCCTGTATTGACACTTTGCCTGTTGTAGCGAGCAAAATCACTTATTAGCGTCCGGATTATTGTCCCGCTCCTTGAAAGTGGCAGCTCTAGCCTTTAGCTGAGTGTAGATGTTGCCTGTAATCCATGGCTTCTGGTTGGGATGTGTACAGTGCCTTGCAAAAGTATTAATTCCCCTTGGCGTTTTTCCTATTTTGTTGCATTACAACCTGTAATTTAAATTGATTTTTATTTGGATTTCATGTAATGGACATACACAAAATAGTCCAAATAGGTGAAGTGAAATGAAAAAAATTACTTGTTGAAAAAATATCTAGAAAAAAAATAACGGAAAAGTGGTGCTTGCATATGTATTCACCCCCTTTGCTATGAAGCTCCTAAATAAGATCTGGTGCAACCAATTACCTTCAGTAGTCACATAATTAGTTAAATAAAGTCCACCTGTGTGCAATCTAAGTGTCACATGATCTCAGTATATATACACCTGTTCTGAAAGGCCCCAGAGTCTGCAACACCACTAACCAAGGGGCACCACCACGCAAGCGGCACCATGAAGACCAAGGAGCTCTCCAAACAGGTCAGGGACAAAGTTGTGGAGAAGTACAGATCAGGGTTGGGTTATAAAAACATATCCAAAACATTGAACATCCCACGGAGCACCATTAAATCCATTATAAAAAAAATTGAAAGAATATGGCACCACAACAAACCTGCCAAGAGAGGGCCGCCCACCAAAACTCACGGACCAGGCAAGGATGGCATTAATCAGAGAGGCAAAGACCAAAGATAACCCTGAAGGAGCAGCAAAGCTCCACAGTGGAGATTGGAGTATCTGTCCACAGGACCACTTTAAGCCGTACACTCCAGAGCTGGGCTTTACGGAAGAGTGGCCAGAAAATAGCCATTGCTTAAAGAAAAAAATAAGCAAACACGTTTAGTGTTCACCAAATGGCATGTGGGAGACTCCCCAAACATATGGAAGAAGGTACTCTGGACACATGAGACTAAAAATGAGCTTTTTGGCCATCAAGGAAAACGCTATGTCTGGCGCAAACCCAACACCTCTCATCCCCCCGAGAATAGTTATGCACGCTCAAGTTCTGTTTTTTTGTCTTATTTCTTGTTTGTTTCACAATAACAAATATTTTGCATCTTCAAAGTGGTATGCATGTTGTGTAAATCAAATGATACAAACCCCCCAAAAATCTGTTTTAATTCTAGGTTGTAAGGCAATAAAAATAGGAAATGCTGTATGCCAAAGGGGGGAATACTTTCACAAGCCACTGTGGGGACAACGACGTCGATACACTTATTTATGAAGCTGGTTGATGATGTGGTGCACTCCTCAATACCATCGGATGAATCCCGGAACATATTCCATTCTGTGCTAGTGAACCAGTCCTGTAGCTTAGCATTCGCTTCATCTGACTATTTCTGTATTGAGCACTTCATTGGTACTTCCTGTTTGAGTTTTTGCTTGTAAGCAGGAATCAGGAGGCTAGCTTTATGGTCAGATTTGCCAAATGGAGGGCGAGGGAGAGCTTTGTAGCTATTTCTATATGTGGAGTAAAGGTGTTCTAGATTATTTATTTATTTTGCCATGTGACATGCTGGTAGAAATTAGGTGAAACAGATTTCAGTTTTCCTGCATTATAGTCCCCCGCCACTAGGAGCGCCGCGTCTGGGTGAGCATTTTTTTGTTTGCTAATGGCCTTATACAGCTCATTGAGCGTGGTCTTAGTGCCAGCGTCGGTTTGTGGTGGTAAATAGACGGCTACGAAGAATATAGAAGAAAACGCTCTTGGTAAATATTATGGTACTCTAACTCAGGCGAGCAAAACCTCGAGTCATCCTTAATATTAGAGACCAGCTGTCGTTAATAAAAGAGACACAGACCACTACCCCCGGATCTTACCGGACTCTGCGGTTCTGTCCTGCCGATGCACAGAAAACCCAGCTAACTGTTTATTATCCAGGTCTTAATTCAGCCACGACTCTGTGAAACATAGGATATTACAGTTTTTAATGTCTCGTTGATAGGACAGTATCGAACTGAGCTCTTCCAGTTTATTCTCCAGTGATTAAACGTTCGCCAGTAGAATGGAGGGTAGAGGCAGATTGTCCACTCAACTGAGGCAGTGGCTGATTGTGGCAGCATTTTCTCTCTTCGTGTTTGTGTGTGTCTCTGTGTCTGTGTCTGTTTCTGTGTCTGTGTCTGTGTCTGTGTCTGTTTGTGCGTGTGCATATGTTTGGCGAAGGGCATCTAGCTAAAGGACACTAACTATACCAATCTAAAGCACCCATCCATACTAATTTGGCACACCCACCATGATCTAACCCACCATGATCTAACCCACCATGATCTAACCCTAACCCACCATGATCTAACCCTAACCCACCATGATCTAACCCACCATGAGCTAACCCTAACCCACCATGAGCTAACCCACCATGATCTAACCCACCATGATCTAACCCTAACCCACCATGATCTAACCCACCATGAGCTAACCCTAACCCACCATGATCTAACCCACCATGAGCTAACCCTAACCCACCATGATCTAACCCACCATGATCTAACCCACCATGAGCTAACCCTAACCCACCATGATCTAACCCACCATGATCTAACCCTAACCCACCATGAGCTAACCCTAACCCACCATGAGCTAACCCTAACCCACCATGATCTAACCCTAACCCACCATCATCTAACCCACCATGATCTAACCCTAACCCACCATGATCTAACCCTAACCCACCATGATCTAACCCTAACCCACCATGATCTAACCCTAACCCACCATGATCTAACCCTAACCCACCATGATCTAACCCTAACCCACCATGATCTAACCCTAACCCACCATGATCTAACCCACCATGATCTAACCCACCATGATCTAACCCTAACCCACCATGATCTAACCCACCATGATCTAACCCACCATGATCTAACCCTAACCCACCATGATCTAACCCACCATGATCTAACCCACCATGATCTAACCCTAACCCACTATGATCTAAACCTAACCCACCATGATCTAACCCTAACCCACCATGATCTAACCCTAACCCACCATGATCTAACCCTAACCCACCATGAGCTAACCCTAACCCACCATGATCTAACCCACCATGATCTAACCCACCATGATCTAACCCACCATGAGCTAACCCTAACCCACCATGAGCTAACCCACCATGATCTAACCCACCATGATCTAACCCACCATGATCTAACCCACCATGATCTAACCCACCATGATCTAACCCTAACCCAGCATGATCTAACCCACCATGAGCTAACCCTAACCCACCATGAGCTAACCCACCATGATCTAACCCTAACCCACCATGATCTAACCCACCATGATCTAACCCACCATGATCTAACCCACCATGATCTAACCCTAACCCAGCATGATCTAACCCACCATGAGCTAACCCTAACCCAGCATGATCTAACCCACCATGAGCTAACCCTAACCCACCATGATCTAACCCACCATGATCTAACCCACCATGAGCTAACCCTAACCCACCATGATCTAACCCACCATGATCTAACCCTAACCCACCATGAGCTAACCCTAACCCACCATGAGCTAACCCTAACCCACCATCATCTAACCCACCATGATCTAACCCACCATGATCTAACCCTAACCCACCATGATCTAACCCTAACCCACCATGATCTAACCCTAACCCACCATGATCTAACCCTAACCCACCATGATCTAACCCACCATGATCTAACCCACCATGATCTAACCCTAACCCACCATGATCTAACCCACCATGATCTAACCCACCATGATCTAACCCTAACCCACCATGATCTAACCCACCATGATCTAACCCACCATGATCTAACCCTAACCCACTATGATCTAACCCTAACCCACCATGATCTAACCCTAACCCACCATGATCTAACCCTAACCCACCATGATCTAACCCACCATGATCTAACCCACCATGATCTAACCCACCATGATCTAACCCACCATGATCTAACCCACCATGAGCTAACCCACCATGATCTAACCCACCATGATCTAACCCACCAAATCTAACCCACCATGATCTAACCCACCATGATCTAACCCACCATGATCTAACCCACCAAATCTAACCCACCATGATCTAACCCACCATGATCTAACCCACCATGAGCTAACCCTAACCCACCATGATCTAACCCACCATGATCTAACTTACCATGATCTAACCCTAACCTACCATGATCTAACTTACCATGATCTAACCCTAACCTACCATGATCTAACCCACCATGATCTAACCCTAACCCACTATGATCTAACCCTAAACCACCATGAGCTAACCCTAACCCACCATGTTACCCCTTTTCAATTTTTAAAGCATCTGTTATGGTTTGCAGCTGTCTCAGCGGACAACTTGACACTCCCCCCAGTCCACTGACACCGGTGGTACAGACCTTTCTTCTTGACTAAGCTAATATTCCGGGTTGACCCACAGCAGCTCCATCTGGGGAGGGTGCTCCTCACTAATGTAACTAAATATCCCCTGTTGACCTTGTCTCCTTCAATAAGGCTGTGTATTCTTACTACTGAAAGTTCAAAATCACTTTATCTATCCCCCTTTCCACCCCCTCCAAAGAACAAGGGAAAAAAATACTCTGTACCTTGTGTGGTCATTTTCAGATGTAATAGGGGGTAATGCTGTTTGGGGGGCACTTAATGGCTTCTACTTGTGCCTGTCAAAAGTACAGAGAGTGAAATGTGAAATTAAATATTAGATGACTGGATTGCAGATTTGATCGTGTTCAGACCAGATATAAATGTCATAATGTCCTGGAGCATGTTTTTCTTTCACAAAATGAATCTAATTACATCAAATGTGATGCTAGGTGACTCATCCTCCACACAGTTTGTCACCTATACGTACCCTAACCCTATACACATGGAGACACCTCATCACGTTTGTAGACATTATTTAGACCCGACAGCATTACAGCATCTAGCAGCAGTGTAGGGGTGTACAGTACTAACTTACTCTAAGCAACTATAGCTAGCTAGCTAACCATTGACCTGGACATGCACCTGATAGCTAGCATAGAAAGAATGGCTCAGCCGCGAAGTGGTAGGCCACACTAGCTCACAGAACAGGACTAGCGAGTGCTGAAGCGTGTAGTGCGGAAAAATCGTCTGTCCTCTGTTGCGACACTCACTACCGAGCTCCAAACTGCCTCTGGAAGCAACGTCAGCACAATAACAGTTCATCGGGAGCTTCATGAAATGGGTTTCCATGGCCGAGCACAAGCCTAAGATAACCATGCGTCGGCTGGAGTGGTGTAAAGCTCGCCCCCATTGGACTCTGGAGCAGTGGAAATGTGTTCTCTTGAGTGATGAATCACGCTTCACCATCTGGAAGTCCGACGGATGAATCTGGGTTTGGCGGATGCCAGGAGAACGCCCCAATGCATAGTCCCATCTGTAAAGTTTGGTGGAGAAGGAATAGTGGTCTGGGGCTGTTTTTCCTGGTTCAGGCTAGGCCCCTTAGTTCCAGTGAAGGGAAATCTTAACACTACAGCACACAACGACATTCTAGGCAATTCTGTGCATCCAACTTTCTGGCAACAGTTTGGGGATGGCCCTTTCCTGTTTCAGCATGACAATGCCCCCGTGCACAAAGCGAGGTCCATTCATAAATGGTTTGTCGAGATCGGTGTGGAAGAACTTGACTGGCCTGCACAGAGCCCTGACCTCAAACCCATCAAACACCTTTGGGATGAATTGGAACGCCGACTGCGAGCCAGGCCTAATTGCCCAACATCAGTGCCCGACCTCACTAATGCTCTTGTGGCTGAATGGAAGCAAGTCCCCACAGCAATGTTCCAACATCTAATAGAAAGCCTTCCCAGAAGAGTGGAGGCTGTTATAGCAAACAAAAGGGGGGGACCAACTCCACATTAATGCCCATGATTTTGGAATGAGATGTTCAACAAGCAGGTGTCCACATACTTTTGATCATGTAGTGTATCATGGAGGATTGTGTTATTCCTGGGCGATTATACTTTAGTTTCCCAGAATTAGTTGACATATTTGTCAGTGGGAGACCAGGTGTGTGAACGTCATGCACAAGCTGTGTTATAGTTGAAAGTTTATCAGAAGACATGAAATATCACCCCCCCCTCCTCTGCATATTTCTGCTTCTTTCCCAGAACTTCTCAGTTTTGATCGTAAATATCTGCTTCCCCAGACAAAAACACATGCTCATTAGTTTCTGAACACTTCTCAAACTCCTCATTAGTTTCGGAACACTTCTCAAAACTCCTCATAGTTTCAGAACACTTCTCAAAACTCCTCATAGTTTCAGAAAAGGGGAGGTTGGCCTACAGTAATTCCTATCCATTAAAACACAGTAAGGGTGAGGAATGACAGAGGCTTAAAAAAAGTTTGACAACATTGCTTATACCATAAAATACAGTCTCTGGATCTATGACCAGTAAAATGAAAAGAAGAACCAGAATATTTCAGCTGGATATGTTTTCCTTGATATTCCCCTAAACAAGAGCATGTAAGTATTTTTCTGTTGTTATCTGTAATGATGCTATATCTTTTCAAGGGAAAACTTTATAGCACTGGAGGTAAGTGGCGATAACTTACTTCCACTGAGTACAAGCAGTTAAGGAAAATAATGGGCTATTATCTGTATAGTGTTAGCTAGTAATTTACCGCCTTTGCACTTGAAAAGGAGTAAAACAAGCCTGGAAATGAACTGCTCCATTTACAACCCAGCAGCAAGGAGCTACTGTAGGGACCAAGTACCAGAAAAAGGCATCAAACAGTGATGTACCTCATTGGTGTGTGTCTGTCTGTCTGTGTGTCTGTGTGTTTGTGCGTGCGTGCATGCATGCATTTGTGCATGTGTGTTTCTTATGGAGAGTGAATGGTACCATTACTCAAACTTTTTCACAGAGCTGCAGAAAAACAAAACAAAAACCCAAGCAGTTCAACGTCTAAGGCTAAACCCAGACCCCCATAATACTGCTCCAGAGACCCAAGCAGTTCAGCATTAAACCCAGACCCCCATAACACTGCTCCAGAGACCCAAGCAGTTCAGCATTAAACCCAGACCCCCATAACACTGCTCCAGAGACCCAAGCAATTCAGCATTAAACCCAGACCCCCATAACACTGCTCCAGAGACCCAAACAGTTCAGCATTAAACCCAGACCCCCATAACACTGCTCCAGACACCCAAGCAGTTCAGCATTAAACCCAGATGCCCATAACACTGCTCCAGAGACCCAAGCAGTTCAGCATTAAACCCAGACCCCCATAACACTGCTCCAGACACCCAAGCAGTTCAGCATTAAACCCAGAACCCCATAACACTGCTCCAGAGACCCAAGCAGTTCAGCATCTGAGGCGCATATTGGCTAAACCCAGACCCCCATAAGACCCAAGCAGTTCAGCATCTAAGAAGCCTCTTGGCGAAACCCAGACCCCCATAACACTGCTCCAGAGATGGAAGCAGTTCAGCATCTAAGGCTAAACCCAGACCCCCATAAGTCTTTGTGTTTATTTGGTAACTGCCCTTCCATTGCCCATTCCCCCAGCCCATTCTCCTCACGGGATTAACTTAACCTAATTGTCTTAATGTTTTCTATGACTATTTCCACAACACGTTGGTTGAAAGAAGGTGTTTGTGTGTGTGTGTGTGTGTGTGTGTGTATTTGGAGGGGGGGGGGGGATAATGGGCAGAGCTCAAGGCCTGTGACTCAAATAGTACTTGTTGTCTTTCAAATACTTAAATCATACAAATAAATCCTTCATTCCATTGAGTTGATTGAGCTTGTCTGGTACAATGGAACTAATGGAGTTGTCCCAAAAGTGCAAACAACGCCTGTCTGCCACTCTAGACAGGCTCAAATCAAAAACACTCAAAGAATCTGAATCTGAAATACAATAAATACTATTTGAACCCGGAGCTACAGTAGATGTGCTTCTGTTTCCATCCTATAGGATTGTCTTGGGGGGGAAACACCTAGAAAGTATCTATTTTTTTTTTGCATTTCTCTGTTGCGTTGGGCTTTCCCAGCTGAGGGTGATAAATCAAATGCTGTGATAACAACCCCAGTCCACCCAAATCCCTTTCTAAATCACTTCCACCAAACCCAATATGCACAGGAAGGCCTCCTTGGGTGCCCTCAGCTTTCCGGCACATTACAGGGCTCCAAACTAACATTTTCCCCTTTGTTTTTCAGTGGGGTGGCACCAGCCCATGATTTGGTTGCGCCAATTTTTCTTCCATGGTGTCATATAATAGAAACAATTCGTATCATCTTCTAAAGTAATTCATAGTGGTTTAATAAAAAACTGTAATAGACTACTGAGACAGTATTCAAGAATTGTGGGTAGGAAGTTAGGCTATTGTTGATATATTTTACTGTTAAAAGAGGGTGCTAGAATTTTCAGATTTTTTTTTGTTGTTCTTCAATAGAGACAATTTGCCTATATGTTTATGTGCACTAATATCATAGGCACATTTATTTGGGGCTAATTCACCACCTAAGTGGAAATTCAAAACACATAAACGCGATCACTAGTTCTAAATATAATACCCATCGCTAGTATACATGTATTGTAATATAATACCCATTGCTAGTATCCATGTATTGTAATATAATACTCACTGATAGTATCTATGTATTGTAATATAATACTCACTGCTGGTATATACAGTTGAAGTCGGAAGTTTACATACACTTAGGTTGGAGTCATTAAAACTTGTTTTTCAACCACTCCACAAATTTCTTGTTAACAAACTGAGCTCTTCCAAACTGAGCAAGTATAAACACCATGGGACCACGCAGCCGTCATACCGCTCAGGAAGGAGACGCGTTCTGTCTCCTAGAGATTAACGTACTTTGGTGCGAAAAGTGCAAATCAATCCCAGAACAACAGCAAAGGACCTTGTGAAGATGCTGGAGGAAACAGGTACAAAAGTAGTCACCAAGAAAACAATTGGTAACACACTACGCCGTGAAGGACTGAAATCCTGCAGCGCCCGCAAGGTCCCCCTGCTCAAGAAAGCACATATACAGGCCCGTCTGAAGTTTGCCAATGAACATCTGAATGATGCAGAGGAGAACTGGGTAAAAGTGTTGTGGTCAACTCAACTCGCCGTGTTTGGAGGAGGAGGAATGCTGCCTATGACCCCAAGAACACCATCCCCACCGTCATACATGGAGGTGGAAACATTATGCTTTGGGGGTGTTTTTCTGCTAAGGGGACAGGACAACTTCACTGCATCAAAGGGATGATGGACAGGGCCATGTACCTTCAAATCTCCTTCCCTCAGCCAGGGCATTGAAAATGGGTCATGGATGGGTATTCCAGCATGACAATGACCCAACACACACGGCCAAGGCAACAAAGGAAGCACATTAAGGTCCTGGAGTGGCCTAGCCAGTCTCCAGACCTTAATCCCATAGAAAATCTGTGGAGGGAGCTGAAGGTTCGAGTTGCCAAACGTCAGCCTTAAAACCTTAATGACTTGGAGAAGATCTGCAAAGAGGAGTGGAACAAAATCCCTCCTGAGATGTGTGCAAACCTGGTGGACAACTACAAGAGACGTCTGACCTCTGTGATTGCCAACAAGGGTTTTGCCACCAAGTACTAAGTAATTTTTTGCAGAGGGGTCAAATACATATTTCCCTCATTAAAATTCAAATCAATATATAACATTTTTGACATGCGTTTTTCTGGATTTTTTTGTTGTTATTCTGTCTTTCACTGTTCAAATAAACCTACCATTAAAATTATAAACTGATCATGTCTTTGTCAGTGGGAAAACGTACAAAATCAGCAGGAGATCAAATACTTTTTTCCGTCACTGTAAGCTTCCATTTAGAACCAAAAAGGGTTCTACTGCTTGCTTCATATAGGGAATCTTTAAAAGTTCTATATAGAACCATTTTATAGGGTTCTTTGATCAGAACCCTAGGGGTTCTTCACTGAACCAAAATTGGTTCCATATAGAATGGATCATGGCTAATAATAGGTTAAATAATAATAATAATAATAATACAGTATTTCTAGCCAAGAATATCATATATGAAACAATGAAATAATGGACAAAAGAATACCAGCATAGTTTTTAGATTTTATTGTCATTACAGCATATGCAAATATAGTTTGGAAATATGCACTGGTGGCCAGGGAGGCATCTCTTTGTTTGAATGATGCTGTCGACCCTTCCTTATGACACAGGACAGTAGCCTATGGGGTTTAACCTGGCTGGTTCCCAAGAACAAGAAAAAAGGAGCAACAAACACGAGTTCATCTATCAAAATGAAGACAGAATGCAGACATGCTCTCAGTCCTCTGCCTCTGAGTTACTGCCAGCAAAACATAGATCGTTTTTAAGTCATGTAATGATTAAGCCATAAGACTCCTGAACAGCTAATCATGGCTACCCGGACTATTTGCACTGCCCCCCCACCCCATCCTTTTTACGCTGCTGCTACTTTGTTAATTATTAATGCATAGTCACTTTAACTCTACCCACATGTACATATTACCTCAACTAGCCGGTGCCCCCGCACATTGACTCTGCAACGGTACCCCCCTGTATATATAGCCTCCCTACTGTCACTTTATTTTACTTCTGCTCTTTTTTCTCTCAACACTTTTTTTGTTGTTGTTTTATTTTTACTTTTTTTGTAAAAAATAAATGCACTGTTGGTTAAGGGCTGTAAGTAAGCATTTCACTGTAATGTCTGCACCTGTTGTATTCGGCGCATGTGACCAATACAATTTGATTTAACTAGTCTATTGAATCTCCAGTACGTATTATAGATAATAATATTATTTATGTATAGTATTATAGATAATTTATTGTAAATAATTTAGATAGCTAGCTACATACTTCCTCTCAGTCAGCCCATCAAATCAAAATCTAATTTAATTGGTCGCGTACACATATTTTGCAAAATGTTATCACAGGTGCAGCGAAATGCTTATAACTCCAACAGTACAGCATACCTAACAATACAAAACAATATTCACAAATCCCCGAAATTTAAATTAAGAAATATAAGCAATGTAAGAGTCAAGAATATAAATATATATATGCAGTGTCTTTGGAAAGTATTCAGACCCCATTTACTTTTTCCACGTTGTTACGTTGCAGCCTTATTCTAAAAATGTTTTTTAAACAATCATACGCAGCAATCTACACACAATACCCCATAATGACAAAGCGAAAACAGGTTTTTAGAAATGTTAACAAATGTAAAAAAATTAAAGAAAAACCTTATTTACATAAGTATTCAGAACCTTCGCTATAAGACTCTAAATTGAGCTCAGATGTATCCTGTTTCCATTGATCATCCTTAAGGTGTTTCTAAAATTTGATTGGAGTCCACCTGTGGTAAATTCAATTGATTGGACATGATTTGGAAAGGCACACACCTGTCTATATAAAGTTCCCACAGTTGACAGTGCATGTCCGTGCAAAAACCAAGCCATGAGGTCAAAGGAATTGTCCGTAGAGCTCCGAGACAGGATTGTGTCGAGGCACAGATTTGGGGAAGGGGGTACTAAAAAATGCATTGAAGGTCCCCATATTTTAGATTATTCAAAGTAGCCACCCTTTGCCTTGATGACAGCTTTGCACACTCTTGGCATTCTCTAAACCAGCTTCATGAGGTAGTCACCTTGAATGCATCTCAATTAACATGTGTGCTTTGTTAAAAGTGATTTTGCAGAATTTATTTCCTTCTTAATGCATTTGAGGCAATCAGTTGTGTTGTGACAAGGTAGGGCTGGGTATACAGAAGATAGCCCTATTTGGTAAAATACCAAGTCCATATTATGGCAAGAACAGCTCAAATAAGCAAAGAGAAATGACAGTCCATCATTACTTTAAGACGTGAAGGTCAGTCAATACGGAACATTTCAAGAAATGTGAACGTTTCTTCATGTGCAGTCGCATGAGGACCGCCACAGGAAAGGAAGACCCAGAGATACCTCTGCTGCAGAGGATCAATTCATTAGATTTAAATGCACCTCAGATTGCAGATCAAAAATATGCAGTAACAAACACATGTCAACATCAACTGTTCAGAGGAGACTGCATGAATCAGGCCTTCATGGTCGAATTGCTGCAAAGAAACCACTACTAAAGGACACCAATAGTAAGAAGAGACTTGCTTGGGCCAAGAAACACGAGCAATGGACATTAGACCGGTGGCAATCTATCCTTTGGTTTGATGAGTCCAAATGTGAGATTTCTGTTTCCAACCGCCGTGTCTTTGTGAGACGCAGAGTAGGTGAACAGATCATCTCCACATGTGTGGTTTCCACCGTGAAGCATGGAGGAGGTGGTGTGATGGTGTGGGGGTGCTTTGCTGGTGACACTGTCTGTGATTTATTTAGAATTCAAGGCACACTTTACCAGCATGGCTACCACAGCATTCTGCAGCGATACGCCATCCCATCTGGTTTGCATTTAGTCGGACTATCATTTGTTTTTTTATCAGGACAATGACCCAAAACACACCTCCAGGCTGTGTAAGGGCTATTTGACCAAGAAGGAGAGTGATGGAGTGCTGCATCAGATGACCTGGCCTCCACAATAACCCAACCTCAACCCAATTACGATGGTTTGGGATGAGATGGACCGCAGGGTGAAGGAAAAGCAGCCAACAAGTGCTCAGCATATGTTGGAACTCCTTCAAGACTGTTGGAAAAGCAATCCTCATGAAGCTGGTTGAGAGAATGCCAAGAGTGTGCAAAGCTGTCATCAAGGTAAAGGGTGGCTTCTTTGAATAATCCATTTCAGAATGGGTGGCAAGAAATACATTATTCCCAAATATTTCTAAAACTAAAAGCATTGTATTTGGGACAAATCATTCACTAAACCCTGAGCCTCAACTTAATGATGTAATGAATAGCAAGTTTAGGAGACCAAACTGCTTGGAGTAACCCTGGATTGTAAACTGTCACGATCAAAACATGTTGACGCAACAGTAGCTAAGATGGGGAGAAGTCTGTCCATAATAAAGCGTTGCTCAGCCTACTTAACAACACTATCAACAAGGCAGGTCCTACAGGCCCTAGCACCTGGACTGCTGTTCAGTCTATGAAGAGGGACTTAGTAAAATTACTATTGGCTCAGAACAGGACAGCACGGCTGGCCCTTGGATGTACACGGAGAGCTTACATTAGACTTCGTCACTACTTGTTTTTTGAAGAAGTATTGACATGCTGAATGCACCGAGCTATCTTTTTAAACTACTAGCACACAGCTTGGACACCCCATGCATACCCCCACAAGACATGCCACCAGAGGTCTCTTCACAATCCCAAAGTCTAGAACAGACTATGGGAGGCGCACAGTACTACATAAAGCCATGACTACATGGAACTCTATTCCACATCAGATAACTGATGCAAGCAGTAGAATCAGATTTAAAAAACAAATAAAAATACACCTTATGGAACAGCGGGGACCGTGAAGCAACACAAACATAGGCACAGACACATGGATACACACACATGATAACATACACAACACACACACACGTACACATGGATTTTGTGTTGTAGATAGGTGGTAGTGGAGTATGGGCCTGAGGGCACACACTTAGTGTGTTGTGAATTCTGTAATGAATGGATTGTAATGTTTTACAATTTGTATATAACTGCCTTGATTTTGCTGGATCCCAGGAAGAGTAGCTGCTGCCTTGGCAGGAACTAATGGGGATCCATAATAAACCCCAGGAAGAGTAGCTGCTGCCTTGGCAGGAACTAATGGGGATCCATAATAAACCACAGGAAGAGTAGCTGCTGCCTCGGCAGGAACTAATGGGGATCCATAATAAACCCCAGGAAGAGTAGCTGCTGCCTTGTTAGGAACTAATGGGGATCCATAATAAACCCCAGGAAGAGTAGCTGCTGCCTTGACAGGATCTAATGGGGATCCATAATTAACCCCAGGAAGAGTAGCTGCTGCATTGGCAGGAACTAATGGGGATCCATAATAAACCCCAGGAAGAGTAGCTGCTGCATTGGCAGGATCTAATGGGGATCCATAATAAATACAATACAATAACTACAATACCCTTTCCACACAGAGTTCTACCTGGAACCAAAAAGGGTTCTACCTGGAACCAAAAAGGGTTCTACCTGGAACCAAAAAGGGTTCTACCTGGAAC
This sequence comes from Coregonus lavaretus, assembly GCF_964263955.1. Classification (NCBI taxonomy): domain Eukaryota; kingdom Metazoa; phylum Chordata; class Actinopteri; order Salmoniformes; family Salmonidae; genus Coregonus; species Coregonus lavaretus. Next base: position 57,162,252 of record NC_139998.1, read on the forward strand.
CAAAAAGGGTTCTCCTATGTTATCCTAATCCGAATAACCTTTTTAAGTCACTTGTTTTGCCCATTGTAACATTCAATAGAACAGTAACTGAATGCCTTGATGCCTGTCTGCCTGCTTTACATAGCAAGACACGGCCACGTGACTCTCTGTCTGTAGGAACGAAAGGGGGGTGGTGTTCCAAATAAACAACAGTCTTCAACTGTGTCAACGTGATAGCTGGATTTTGCCAGCAAATAGATTTTCAAATGTTATAGGCCTTCAGTCAGAACACCTTTTTGTTCTCCCAGAGAACTTCTTTCCCTGGTAAAGGAGAGAGAGAGTGGCTGCTCGACACAGCAGCAGGCCCCAACGAAACAGCTACAGGTGCAGGCAGACACTTTCATGAGGAAAATGTACTTTACTGTTTGACAAAATCATGGTTTTAGCCTCCTAAAAATAATGTTTTGAGCGAGATGACCATGTAGAATGTGCAACTTGCACCGATGCGACCAATTTAAGATTTTTCCCGCACAGTCAAGTTAAAGGGTCTCAAAATGCGATTCAATTATAGCAGTCTGGAGCCCTTCATTAGAAAGGCCCGAGAGGAGCGAGGGAAGTGAAGGGAAGAGAGTGGGGGAGAATTGGGTAAGAGAGAAGAGAGGAAGAGAGAACTCTGTACCATTTTATGGTATTCACAGCATGTGCACACACACATGTTAGGGTGGGTTGATATCACTGTCAAACAGACAGACAAACATATTTGAATTGTCATCGACACTGTGCATAATTTAGTACACACCCTTAAACCAACAACCTCTCACAGTCACGTCAGAATTAGACATTCATTCATCCCTGTTTCTCAAACATTCAATTTAGAAATTGATCAAAACATCAAATTTCAAAGTGTTTGGTTACTTCGTTAGGTTAAGTTTATGTAACTTCGAATTCTTACGGTTTTAACTCCCAATGGTAAATGTTTGGGATAACAAAAATATCAAACACAACTTTCTATAGGTCGATTCAAACAGGCAACCCTTAGAACCAGAGGCAGATGCTTAAAGCCCTGTTCACAATCACAATGCCTTATCAAATCTGAAGCTCGATTTGAAAAATAACAGTGCTAACGGTTGTCCCTAGTGACCGGTTTCCACGTCGATGTCCTCAGACGTAGATGGACGTCGAACACTGCCTGGCTTAAACACACACCAAGAGTTATACATAGTTCATAAACTTACACCCACACAGACACACACACACACTGGCCCCCCTTGTTCTTGTTGGCGGGGAGTAGTAGTATGATTTGTTGTAGATTTTATCGGTGTCCTTTGACACATCCTTGGGTCTTCTGGCTCCTTGCATGATTTGTTGTTGTGGTGGTGTATATTTAAAATCTTCTGATCCCCTCGGTCCTCTCACTTTTTTTTTTAATGTGTGTGTTTCTGCCACTCTCAAACACATTTCATGGTCAGTCTCTGGCTCTCTGCTTTACTAAACACTGTGTACATTTCCATCTTGGTAACATCCAAGCTATCATCACCTATTGATTTATTCATACATGAATTTCTAGACTGCGTGCGCCGTCGCGAGCTTGTTGATTTTGTCCACCCACACCAGACGCGATCCGGACACGCAGGTTGAAATGTCAAAACGAACTCTGAACCAACTATGTTAATTTGGAGGACAGGTTGAAACACACGAAACGTTCATGAACATTTAGCTAGCTAGCTTGCTGATGCTAGCTAATTTGTTCTGGGATATAAACATTGGGTTGTTTTTTTTACATGAAATTCACAAAGTCTTATTTTTCTGAATTTTGAGTCACACAAAATTGTGTGTCCTCTACTCCGACATTTAATCCACAGATAAAAGGGAAAACTAATGGTTTTCTAATAGTTTGCTACCAATAGAATGTTATTTATTTATATGGGGGATACAATCTTCCCAGCTCTGCAGATTTTGCTGTGAAGAGACAGAATCATTAGATCATTTGTTTTGGTACTGTCCATTTGTAGCTTGTTTTTGGTCAAGGATTGCAATATTTACCTGGAGCTAACCCCTGCAGATAGCACTACCGGGTGACCTGAAAAGTCATAGTCAATCGATCAATAATATAATAATACTTTTACCAAAAATGTTTATTTATTTTCAATTTACAATCTGTAGAAAGAATGAGAATAGAAAGGTTCAGAACTTTTGTGAAACATCACAGTAGAGTTGAAAAATATATGGCAAATAGAAATCCAATATGGATGGTGTTAAAAGATAGATGGGTGGTGTTGAATGGAGCTGAAGGATGGGACTAATAACAACAACTAATAACAACAAGATAACTAATGTAAAGCATACTGTGTCCATAATAAGTATATAGGTTATAGGTTGAGAGCTTTTGTGAAAGAGCATAGTTAGAATGATATGGCATATAGAAGCAAACCGGATGGATATCATGAAAATGATCGGAGAGGTTGAGGGTACAGGAAGTTCAGGAGAAAAAACTAACAAAATATAATTATTGTAAAATTGACAGTGTCCATAAAATGTATATAGTATTTATAAGCTGGAAGTAGAGGCCTAAGCATTGTTGTTCACTAGTTTACTCCAATTAGGGAAAGGGGGGCGGGGTTGGAAAGTAATAAAGGGAAATATATATTTTTAAAGGATATGTGTACAGTTGAAGTCGGTAGTTTACATACACTTAGGTTGGAGTCATTAAAACTTGTTTTTCAACCACTACACAAATTTCTTGTTAACAAACTATAGTTTAGGCAAGTCGGTTAGGACATCTATTTTGTGCATGACACAAGTAATTTTTCCAACAATTGTTTACAGACAGATTATTTCACTTATAATTCACATTATCACAATTCCAGTGGTTCGGAAGTTTACATACACTAAGTCGACTGTGCCTTGAAACAGCATGGACAAATCCAGAAAATGATGACATCGCTTTAGAAAATTCTGATAGGCTAATTGACATAATTTGAGTCAATTGGAGGTGTACCTGTGGATGTATTTCAAGGCCTACCTTCAAACTAAGTGCCAGTGGTCGCGTCTACTCCAGTAGTGGTTGAAAAACGAGTTTTAATGACTCCAACCTAAGTTTATATAAACTTCCGACTTCAACTGTATATATATATTTGCGAGAAAAAAAACATATGGGGGATTGGAAGTGCACCTTAAAGTTCTTCTTCTTCTTCTTCTTCTTCTTCTTCTTCTTCTTCTTCTTCTTCTTCTTCTTCTGTGGACTTTATATCTAACAACTTTAAGGTGCATTACCACCTCCAACTGGACTTGAGTGTGGACCTCAGTTCATCTTTCAATCACCCATGTGGGTACAGTGTCTTGTGAAAGTATTCACCCCCCTTGGCATTTTTCCTATTTTGTTGCCTTACAAAATAAAATTAAAATAGATTTTTGGGGGGTTTGTATCATTTGATATACACAACATGCCTACCACTTTGAAGATGCAAAACATATTTTTTTGGGTAAAACAAACAAGAAATAAGACAAAAAAAACAATCTTTAAGTCATACCACAGATTCTCAATTGGATTGAGGTCTGGGCTTTGACTAGGCCATTCCAAGACATTTAAAAGTTTCCTCTTAAACCAATCAAGTGTTGCTTTAGCAGTATGCTTAGGGTCATTGTCCTGTTGGAAGGTGAACCTCTGACCCAGTCTCAAATCTCTGGAAGACTGAAACAGGTTTCCCTCAAGAATTTCCCTGTATTTAGCGCAATCCATCATTCCTTCAATTCTGACCAGTTTCCCAGTCCCTGCCGATGAAAAACATCCCCACAGCATGATGCTGCCACCACCATGCTTCACTGTGGGGATGGTGTTCTCAGGGTGATGAGTGGTGTTTGATTTGCACCAGACAGTGTTTTCCTTGATGGGCAAAAAGCTAAATTTTAGTCCATATGTTTGGGGAGTCTCCCACATGCCTTTTGGCGAACACTAAACATTTTTTCTTATTTTTTTCTTAAAGCAATGGCTTTTTTTCTGGCCACTCTTCCGTAAAGCCCAGCTCTGTGTAGTGTATGGCTTAAAGTGGTCCTATGGACAGGTACTCCAATCTCTGCTGTGGAGCTTTGCAGCTCCTTCAGGGTTATCTTTGGTCTCTTTGTTGCCTCTCTGATTAATGCCCTCCTTGCCTGGTCCGTGAGTTTTGGTGGGCGGCCCTCTCTTGGCAGGTTTGTTGTGGTGCCATATTCTTTCAATTTTTTTAATAATGGATTTAATGGTGCTCCGTGGGATGTTTAAAGTTTCTGATATTTTTTTATAACCCAACCCTGATCTGTACTTCTCCACAACTTTGTCCCTGACATGTTTGGAGAGCACCTTGGTCTTCATGGTGCCGCTTGCTTGGTGGTGCCCTTTGCTTAGTGGTGTTTCAGACTCTGGGTCCTTTCAGAACAGGTGTATATGTAAATGTAAATGTATATATACTGAGATCTTGTGGCACTTAGATTGCACACAGGTGGACTTTATTGAACTAATTAAATGACTTCTGAATGTAATTGGTTGCACCACATCTTATTTAGGGGCTTCATAGCAAAGGGGGTTAACTACATATGCATGCACCACTTTTCCGTTATTGATTTTTTTGCATTTTTTGAAACAAGTTATTTTTTTCATTTCACTTCACCAATTTTGACTATTTTGTGTATGTCCATTACATGAAATACAAATAAAAATCAATTAAAAATACAGGTTGTAATGCAACAAAATAGAAAAAATGCCAAGGGGGATGAATACTTTTGCAAGGCACTGTATATGCGCCTAGAAACACCAGTGAGGATGAGGAGATGGGAGAGGCGGAACCAAGTTCTATTTTAGCGCCTGGCTATGCAGACGCTCGTTGATGACAACCAAATGAATGGATGTGTACATTTATTTTGCAATTCGAGCGGTGCGTCAGGCATCTTAGACTGCTACTGCCTTCTATCCCCTCGGCACCACCAGGACGTGTTAGAGAACCTACTAGCCATGTCTCCTGGAAAGACTGGCCAATAACAATGAAGATGTGCATATGGTCAAACTGCATGATTCTAATATTGGACGACGTGGCGCCCTATTGTCTCTGGAATAGAGAACAAAGAGAGATGATTCCGGGCTTGGGATGATTCAGTGGGAAGATTTGTTCTGCCGTTTGTGTGCCACTAGCTGCAGGGAGGGGGGAGGAAGAAGGAGAATAATAAGAGAGGGGGGGGTTGCAATCATTCTTTCTAAATTTCCCTGCATTGGCTCTCAGTCCGTTCCCCAAATTGATAGCATTTTCCCCACTTTTCCTTTCATTCGTTCACTGGCGGCTTTGTTGATTTTTAGGAGGGGAAAATGTGTTTTGCACATGTACAACAGAGTGGAACACACTTTAATTTCCCAAGCTAGCTCTCTGCACAGCCAGAAGACATTAGAGGGAGGTCACTTCCTTCCTCGTTTCTTGTAGTACTGTACGGCTCAGTGGGTAGAGCATGGCGCTTGCAGACAAAATTGGGGGTTTGATTCTCAGGACCACCCATATGTATATGTATTTATTATATTATATGATATATTACTTTCAAAGGGAGATCTGATATCTGAGGCAGTTAGAGGGGTGAAGATTGACCAAGGATGGCATTTGACTGCCACAGCCCCCAGGATGTTATCTGACTGCCACAGTCCACTACCAAGGATGTTATCTGACTGCCACAGCCCCCAGGATGTTATCTGACTGCCACAGTCCACTACCAAGGATGTTATCTGACTGCCACAGCCCCCAGGATGTTATCTGACTGCCACAGCCCCCAGGATGTTATCTGACTGCCACAGCCCCCAAGGATGTTATCTGACTGCCACAGCCCATAGGATGTTATCTGACTGCCACAGCCCACTACCAAGGATGTTATCTGACTGCCACAGCCCCCAGGATGTTATCTGACTGCCACAGCCCACTACCAAGGATGTTATCTGACTGCCACAGCCCCCAGGATGTTATCTGACTGCCACAGCCCCCAGGATGTTATCTGACTGCCACAGCCCCCAGGATGTTATCTGACTGCCACAGCCCCCAGGATGTTATCTGACTGCCACAGCCCCCAAGGATGTTATCTGACTGCCACAGCCCATAGGATGTTATCTGACTGCCACAGCCCCCAGGATGTTATCTGACTGCCACAGCCCCCAGGATGTTATCTGACTGCCACAGCCCCCAGGATGTTATCTGACTGCCACAGCCCCCAGGATGTTATCTGACTGCCACAGCCCACTACCAAGGATGTTATCTGACTGCCACAGCCCCCAGGATGTTATCTGACTGCCACAGCCCCCAGGATGTTATCTGACTGCCACAGCCCCCAGGATGTTATCTGACTGCCACAGCCCCCAAGGATGTTATCTGACTGCCACAGCCCCCAGGATGTTATCTGACTGCCACAGACCCATGGCCTCTCAACAGTGCTGGATCATTATACCTCTCATGAAGAAGTAAATAAATAAAAATGTGAATTGTTGTTGGATTTCATTTAAACCGAGCCAAAGCACATCCTTTGTTTTTGGCTTAAAATGCTTGGATTTTAGACAACACTGTCAAGGTATTTTAGTTATTTCAAATGAACTTCATTGTGTTTTGCAGAGTTGGCACAGCTGCCGAGGGCACTGGCATTGTAGTAAAGTTAAGCGAAGAACCACCGCAACGCGTAATAGCATAGCATCTGAATACTTTTGAAAATAAGGTATTTCTTTTTTAAATTTGTAATTGATTTGCATCATTTCTAAAACCCTGTTTTCGCTTTGTCTTTATGGGGTATTGTCTGTAGATTGATGAGGAAAAAACATAATTTAATCAATTTCAGAATAAGGATGTAGCGTAATTTTTTTTTGATTTTTGTCTGAAATGGCTAAATGTATCAACTTGACCAATCTGAATGTTATTATGTTACTATCAAAAACGTATATTTTTTTAACTTACTTGTAGTCATACTTGTCTGTCCTTTCAAGGCTTAACTTGGAGATATAACCTCCTGTCTCATTTCTGTACGATGAAATGAGCGGTCGTCATGGCAGTATTCATAATGCATTAACCATGCATTTAAAAATATATATATACATTTGTGGTCTTTTGATGTGTAGAGGGAACACCAAAGTTACTCCTGAAGTATGTGGTTGTCCGGGAAACAATCTGTTTTACACGTCAATCATTTAGATTACATTTTAGTCATTTTAGCAGATGCTCTTATCCAGAGCGACTTACAGGAGCAATTAGGGTTAAGTGCCTTGCTCAAGGGCACATCGACAGTTTTTTCACCTAGTCGGCTCAGGGATTAGAACCAGCGACCTTTTGGTTACTGGCACTACGCTCTTACCCACTAAGCCACCTCCCACCCCGATATCTACCAATATACAGTGGGGAAAAAATTGATTTAGTCAGCCACCAATTGTGCAAGTTCTCCCACTTAAAAAGATGAGAGAGGCCTGTAATTTTCATCATAGGTACACGTCAACTATGACAGACAAAATGAGAAAATAAATTCCAGAAAATCACATTGTAGGATTTTTAATATATTTATTTGCAAATTATGGTGGAAAATAAGTATTTGGTCAATAACAAAAGTTTCTCAATACTTTGTTATATACCCTTTGTTGGCAATGACACAGGTCAAACTTTTTCTGTAAGTCTTCAAAAGTTTTTCACATACTGTTGCTGGTATTTTGGCCCATTCCTCCATGCAGATCTCCTCTAGAGCAGTGATGTTTTGGGGCTGTCGCTGGGCAACACAGACTTTCAACTCCCTCCAAAGATTTTCTATGGGGTTGAGATCTGGAGACTGGCTAGGCCACTCCAGGACCTTGAAATGCTTCTTACGAAGCCACTCCTTCGTTGCCCGGGCGGGGTGTTTGGGATCATTGTCATGCTGAAAGACCCAGCCACGTTTCATCTTCAATGCCCTTGCTGATGGAAGGAGGTTTTCACTCAAAATCTCACGATACATGGCTCCATTCATTCTTTCCTTTACTCAGATCAGTCATCCTGGTCCCTTTGCAGAAAAACAGCCCCAAACATGATGTTTCCACCCCCATGCTTCACAGTAGGTATGTTGTTCTTTGGATGCAACTCAGCATTCTTTGTCCTCCAAACACGACGAGTTGAGTTTTTACCAAAAAGTTATATTTTGGTTTCATCTGACCAATTGACATTCTCCCAATCCTCTTCTGGATCATCCAAATGCACTCTAGCAAACTTCAGACGGGCCTGGACATGTACTGGCTTAAGCAGGGGGACACGTCTGGCACTGCAGGATTTGAGTCCCTGGCGGCATAGTGTGTTACTGATGGTAGGCTTTGTTACTTTGGTCCCAGCTCTCTGCAGGTCATTCACTAGGTCCCCCTGTGTGGTTCTGGGATTTTTGCTCACCGTTCTTGTGATCATTTTGACCCCACGGGGTGAGATCTTGCGTGGAGCCCCAGATCGAGGGAGATTATCAGTGGTCTTGTATGTCTTCCATTTCCTAATAATTGCTCCCACAGTTGATTTCTTCAAACCAAGCTGCTTACCTATTGCAGATTCAGTCTTCCCAGCCTGGTGCAGGTCTACAATTTTGTTTCTGGTGTCCTTTGACAGCTCTTTGGTCTTGGCCATAGTGGAGTTTGGAGTGTGACTGTTTGAGGTTGTGGACAGGTGTCTTTTATACTGATAACAAGTTCAAACAGGTGCCATTAATACAGGTAATGAGTGGAGGACAGAGGAGCCTCTTAAAGAAGAAGTTACAGGTCTGTGAGAGCCAGAAATCTTGCTTGTTTGTAGGTGACCAAATACTTATTTTCCACCATAATTTGCAAATAAATTCATTAAAAATCCTACAATGTGATTTTCAGAAGAAAAAAAAAGTGGGAGAACTTGCACAATTGGTGGCTGACTAAATACTTTTTTTTCCCCCACTGTATGAATGTGGCCCTACAGTATGTCTCAGGTTGGCAACCCCTTTAAGCCCAAGTTTTTGCAACACTTACAAAACTACCTCTAGCTCTGGCTCAGAATGTTATTTTTCTAAATGTATTTTTTTCTACATAATCACCACATCTTAGAGAATAAAACTATTTGAAGTCATGTGGTTTAATCGATGGCTTAAAACCTCTGCCTGTGTAGGGGACCAGTGTGGTGTCAGATGAGAGGACAGGTTTCTTATGTTTCAGAGGCTACCGATGCCACAATAACCATGCTGACACACAACAAATACTAATAAGAGATGCTTGTGGATCTAAGGCGATTAACTAGGTAGTGTTCAACATGATTTTTGAGTTTAGGACTGTGCAGGATGCAATTTCTGTAGCGTTGCATTTTTGCTACCTTGGGACTCGCAGGGTTAAGATACAAGTGTAAATTATATGTCAACAATCCTTCCTCCTAAGGATCCTATGGATTAATTAATCAATTAATTACAGAAGTTTTGCCATTAGTACAATATTATAAACCTCAACAGCACACAAACAGCAAACAATTCCATCCACCAATATTGAATGAACAGGCTTAGACCGTTTTTTTGTTCTCCTTCTCATGTCTGAGAAACAATGAGGAGTTAATTGCGTACAGGGGTGACATTGTCAGCATTCCCCATGCTTGAGTTTTTTTCTCTCTCCCTGAGTTCGATATATCAGAATTCACAATCACCCACCCTTTACCCAGATTAAATCCCCAAATCTCTACAGAGCTACTGATTAAATTACAGATCTGAACTCTCTCAGCCCCTCTCGGCCCCTCTCTGTCTCTCACATGCAAATGTGACATTTGCCAGAGACTACTCCGTAAGCACTCATCAATGAGGGGGACCCCAGGCGGAATATACCAGCACTTTAGGCGAACATACCCCAGAAATTAAACAAAACTCTCCCCAAAACACCCTCCGCCTCCCCCTCCCAAAAAAAGGGCGGCAGATCGTTTTGAGACAGACGCGACACAAACATCTTGAGTGTATGTGATCTCCGTCAGCTTGTCTCTCTGAAGGGAATGCTCTCAATGTTTATTTTTTTTCCCAGACTTAAATCAATACACTGATGTGAAAAATGCTCTGTATTCTGTCCTATCAACAGTGTTTTTGAACCCTCTGTGATGTGGAGAAGCAGCGATTGTGACAGCCCACAGACACACAGAGAAGGAGTAGCATGAAGAAGAGAGCCTTTTGCGGGTTTTACACAGGCTCCTTCAGTGATTTCACAGATTATATATGTATATGTGACATGCAACATGGATGATGTAGTAAAGGATGTTCTGTCCCCTCCTGTACTCCCTGTTCAACTACGACTCCGTGGCCGCGCACGACTCCAACACCACCATCAGGTTTGCTGACGACACGACTGTGGTGATCACCGACGACGATGAGACAGTCACCAGGGAGGAGGTCAGTTACCAGGACAACAACCTCTCCCTCAACGTCAGTAAGCCAAAGGAGGTGAACGTGGACTACAGGAAACAGAGGGCTGAGCACGCCCCCCATTCACATCAAAGGGGTGGGTGGAGCGGGTTGAGAGCTTCAAGTAACTCTGTGTCCACATCATTAAGGATCTATCATGGTGCACACACACAGTCAGGAAGAGGGCACGACAACGCCTCTTCCCCCTCAGGAGGCTGAAAAGATTTGGCATGGGCCCTCAGATCCTCAACAAGTTCTACAGCTGCACCATCGAGAGCATCTTGACTAGCTGCATCACCGCTTGGGCAACTACTTGGCTTAATGTAGTCATTGCGTGCTAGGAATATGGGACCAAATACTTAACTTTTTACTACTTTAATACACATACAAGTGAATTTGTCCCAATACTTTTGCTCCCCTACAATGGGGGAGGGGGGACTATGTACAAAAAGTGCAGTAATTTCCAAACAGTTCACCCGACATGATCCAGCTGACAGTCTGCACTTTACTTCATAGTCATTGCTTGAGTTCAAATCCAAACTTGTGGATTATAGCGCCAAAAGAAGACAAAATGCTTCACAGTCCCAATAATTACAGAGGGCACTGTAATTCATACCATAGGCCTAATGGTACTGTAGAGCTCTTTTAACTAGCACACAATATAGCTGGGTTGCCCCGCCCTGCCCCCAGGGGTCCACGGCCCTGCAGCGCCCCAACCCAACACAACCCACTCAGCTTTAGGATCTTGTTGAAACATTCATTATTGGTTTCAGGTGTGTTAGGCCAAGGTCAGAGTGACAACCAACAGTACGGCAGACCCCCCAGGGCCGGGACTGAGCAGCCCAGCAGACCCCCAGGGCCAGGACTGAGCAGCCCAGCAGACCCCCAGGGCCAGGACTGAGCAGCCCAGCAGACCCCCAGGGCCAGGACTGAGCAGCCCAGCAGCTAGGGATTGCCTAAATAGGTATCTCCCCTGACGTGGGCCTGTTTTCAAGACATAATCCTTTTGTCATACAGTATTCCATATAAGGCATCCAGACCTAATATAGAGAAAGACATTCAACAAGCACAGCATGACTGATGATTGGCTGAGAGAAATTGATGATAAAAAGATTGTGGGGGCTGTTTTGTTAGACTTCAGTTCGGCTTTTGACATTATCGATCATAGTCTGCTGCTGGAAAAACGTATGTGTTATGGCTTTACACCACCTGCTATATTGTGGATACAGAGTTACCCGTCTAACAGAACACAGAGGGTGTTCTTTAATGGAAGCCTCTCCAACATAATCCAGGTGAAATCAGGAATTCCCCAGGGCAGCTGTCTAGGCCCATTACTTTTTTCAATCTTTACTAACGACATGCCACTGGCTTTGAGTAAGGCCAGAGTGTCTATGTATGCAGACTACTCAACACTATACATGTCAGCTACTACAGCGACTGAAATGTCTGCAACACTTAACCAAGAGTGGCAGTTAGTTTCAGAGTGGGTGGCAAGGAATAAGTTAGTCCTAAATATTTCTAAAACTAAAAGCATTGTATTTGGGACAAATCATTCACTAAACCCTAAACCCTAAACCTCAACTAAATCTTGTGATAAATAATGTGGAAATTGAGCAAGTTGAGGTGACACAACTGCTTGGAGTAACACTGGATTGTAAACTGTCATGGTCAAAACATATTGATACAACAGTAGCTAAGATTGGGAGAAGTATGTCCATAACAAAGTGCTAATCTACCTTCTTAACAGCACTATGAACAAGGCAGGTCCTACAGGCCCTAGTTTTGTCTCACCGGGACTACTGTTCAGTCGTGTGGTCAGGTGCAACAAAAAAGGACTTAGGAAAATTGAAATTTGGCTCAGAACAGTGCAACACGGCTGGCCCTTGGATGTACACAGAGAGCTAATATTAATAACATGCATGTCCTGGCTCAAAGTGGAGGAGAGATTGACTTCATCACTACTTGTATTTATGAGAGGTATTGACATGGACACCCATGCATACCCACAAGACATGCACCAGAGGTCTCTTCACAGTCCCCAAGTTTGAACAGACTATGGGAGGCGCAAATTACTACATAGAGCCATGACTACATGGAACTCTATTCCACATCAAGTAACTGATGAAAGTAGTTAAATTAGATTTAAAAAACAGATAAAAAAAAACACTTTATGGAACAGTGAGGACTGTGAAGCAACACAAACATAGGCACAGACACATGCATACACACACACAATAACATACGCACTATACACACACGTACACATGGATTTTGTACTGTAGATATGTGGTAGTGGAGTAGGGGCCTGAGGGCACACAGTGTGTTGTGATATCTGTGAATGTATTGTAATGTTTTTATTATAAATACAAATACAAATACCTCATGAAAGTTACTCTTGTAATGAATGGAATAGATAACTTGAGACTTTTGCCATCCATTGTGACATTGTGGAACGATAACCAACCTTCCAATTAATTGCAATGCATGTCTTAGCCACTATAAACCCTGTTCTCCACGTCCATTGGACAACCTATCAGTCTACGTATTTCACCCTGTTCTCCACGGTCTGTTGGACTACATATCAGTCTATGTCTAATGTATCTCAGGTTAACTCATTCCAAAGACTGAAATTGATTTATTTTTAGCTATTCCATCGTGTATGTGGCTCTGAGAGCGTTCCTGTTGTCATTCTCAACATGTTGCCATTGATTAAAGCTCAGGTATACAAAATTAAGCCACTTTCTGTTAGCACAGGGAAACCTAATACAAACCCAATGGCTCATCTCCTCTGTTGAAACACCTATTAAAATAGCAGAGGCCCCGGCACCAAACCTGGATGTATACACTAGAAACTGTTCTCAGACCTGCCCCGTTGACTGGAGAGCCCCGTTGACAGGAATCCTACATGACATCTACAAACACACATAGCCATAACTTCTATATTATCTGATTTGGTGCCCAAATAAAACACAATTATGTGGACAGAAATTATGGTAAAGGGGTTTCTAGCGTGAAACTCTCCCAAACTGGTTTAGGAATACCTACCCTCAATCGCAGTCAGCAGCATAGTAGCAGGCCTTCTGTCTAACGCTATGGATGATCTTTTATAGATGACGATTGTAAAAGATGGGACATCAGGGACTTCAGGACATCATTGACATCAGGACATCAGGACATCATTGACTTCAGGACATCATTGACATCATTTACATCATTGACATCAGGACATCATTGACATCAGGACATCATTGACATAATTGACATCAGTGTCACGATCGTCGGTAAGAGAGGAGGACCAAGGCGCAGCGTTGCAGGCAAACATACTCTTTATTTAGCGATACCCGACTAAAACAACAAAACGATAACGTGACAGTTCACGGTCTAACACAAACCAACTAGAAACAAGATCCCACAACTACTGTGGGAAAACAGCCTGTTTAAATGTGGTTCCCAATCAGAGACAACCAGCCACAGCTGACACTCGTTGCCTCTGATTGAGAACCACACTGGCCAACATAGAAATTAAACCTAGAACTACAACACAGAAATCTACACACCCTGGCTCAACATAACAGTGTCCCCAGAGCCAGGGCGTGACAGTACCCCCCCCCCTAAAGGCGCGGACTCCGACCGCGCCAACCAAATACCACAGGGGAGGGACCGGGTGGGCACTCCGCCTAGGCGGCGGATCCGGCTCCGGGCCTGTTCCCCGCTCCCTCTCCAACCCCCCAAAGTATCCCTGGTCCGGTCTGGCCCCGCTGGCCGGAGCTGGACTACACACTGGTGGAGCGGATTGCTCTAGCTCCGGCGTGAAGCATCTGACCGGTGCCGGACCAGGCACTGGTGGAACAGGCACGGGACGTGCCGGGCTGACGACGCACACCACTGGCTTGGTGTGGGGAGCAGGAGCGGGCCGGACCGGGCTGGCGATGCGCACCATTGGCTTGGTGCGGGGAGCAGGAACGGGCCGGACCGGGCTGACGACGCACACCACTGGCTTGGTGTGGGGTACAGGCACGGGCCGTGCCGGGCTGACGACGCACACCACTGGCTTGGTGTGGGGAGCAGGAGCGGGCCGGACCGGGCTGGCTATGCGCACCATTGGCTTGGTGCGGGGAGCAGGAACGGGCCGGACCGGGCTGGCAACGCGCACCATTGGCTTGGTGCGGGGAACAGGAACAGGACGGGCCAGGCTGGCGACGCGCACCATTGGCCTGGTGCGGGGAGCAGGAACAGGACGGACCGGGCTGGCGACGCGCACCATTGGCTTGGTGCAGGGTGCAGGAGCAGGCCGGGCTGGAGACTCGCACCATTGGCTTGGTGCAGGGTGCAGGAGCAGGCCGGGCTGGAGACTCGCACCATTGGCCTGGTGCAGGGAGCAGGAACAGGCCGGACCGTACTGGGGACACACACCACTGGCCCTACGCAGGGATCTGGAATGGGCCGGACCGGACTGGTAACACACCCAAGTACCTCTCGCCGTGCCTCTACACCTTCCATCCCCTCTTCGACCAGTGGCCCCCGTAACCTGGCGGCCTCCTCTGCCAACCCGCTGGGCCGCTCTGTCGCGGTCTCCTGCTGGCCCGTCGTCCACGGCGTTAGCCCCCCCCTAAAAAATGTATGGGCTTCACTCCTACCCGTGGACCAGGTCTCCATACTTCTCGCCAGCCTTTCGCCCTTCTGCTTCCACGTCAAGCCCCTCTCTTCCTCACCCGGCTTGACCCAGTCGAGGAGGCGCTGGATATCCGCTAGGGATTTCCCTGGCGATGGCTCCTGGACCCGCTGCTTGGTCCAGTTCTGGTGGGATCTTCTGTCACGATCGTCGGTAAGAGAGGAGGACCAAGGCGCAGCGTTGCAGGCAAACATACTCTTTATTTAGCGATACCCGACTAAAACAACAAAACGATAACGTGACAGTTCACGGTCTAACACAAACCAACTAGAAACAAGATCCCACAACTACTGTGGGAAAACAGCCTGTTTAAATGTGGTTCCCAATCAGAGACAACCAGTCACAGCTGACACTCGTTGCCTCTGATTGAGAACCACACTGGCCAACATAGAAATGAAACCTAGAACTACAACACAGAAATCTACACACCCTGGCTCAACATAACAGTGTCCCCAGAGCCAGGGCGTGACAATCAGGACATCAGGACATCAGGACATCAGGACATCATTGACATCAGGACATCAGGACATCATTGACATCAGGACATCAGGACATCATTGACATCAGGACATCAGGACATCATTGACATCAGGACATCAGTACATCATTGACATCATTGACATCAGGACATCTTTGACATCAGGACATCAGGACATCAGAGACATCAGGACATTATTGACATCAGGACATCATGGACATCAGGACATCAGGACATCATTGACATCAGGACATCAGGACATCATTGACATCAGGACATCATTGACATCAGGACATCAGGACATCAGGACATCATTGACATCATTGACATCAGGACATCATGGACATCAGGACATCATTGACATCATTGACATCATTACATTTACATTTTACATTTTAGTCATTTAGCAGACGCTCTTATCCAGAGCGACTTACAGGAGCATCATTGACATCAGGACATCATTGACATCAGGACATCAGGACATCATGGACATCAGGACATCAGGACATCATGGACATCAGGGTCTCATGTTTGGATCCAGACAAGGGTGTCCTTCAATCCTTAAAAACTATATTATTGGATTTACCATGTTAACAACCAGCCAGAGAGGTTAGAAACCATGGAAACAACCAGCCAGAGAGGTTAGGAACCATGGAAACAACCAGCCAGAGAGGTTAGAACCATGAAAACAACCAGCCAGAGAGGTTAGAACCATGAAAACAACCAGCCAGAGAGGTTAGAACCATGAAAACAACCAGCCAGAGAGGTTAGAACCATGAAAACAACCAGCCAGAGAGGTTAGAACCATGAAAACAACCAGCCAGAGAGGTTAGAAACCATGGAAACAACCAGCCAGAGAGGTTAGGAACCATTGAAACAACCAGCCAGAGAGGTTAGGAATCAAGCTGCTGCCCATACTGTAAACTGTAATTAAAGTAAAACTGTTCAGAATTCAAAATCTTAACGCAGACAGATGATACGCTGACGAAGGGGAGTTAGGACGTTGTTGGGGGCAGGATGAAGTTCTCTGTGGCACCCCCTGTGGTCGAGGCAAGCTGAGAAGCTGGGTGTGGCGTATGGCAAAATCCCTCTTCAAACACACACACACACACACACACACATACAGACACATACACACATAATCACACATACACACACACACACACACACACACACACACACACACACACTCAAGCCACCCTGCCCTTGATGGCTGTGTAGCATTGGCTGGGAGTAGTATGAACCCACCAGACTCTTTACTCTCAGTTACAAACATAGTCCCAGTGTTCACTAATGACCTCCAGTGCACGACCCCCCAAAGTTAACGACCCCTGTGCTCAATGCTACCCTCCAACTGAGTCAGGGCGAAAATCACTTCTCAAACTACTCTTATCGGCTTATTGACTAAATGCCTCCTGCGGGAGACCCTGTTTCACACACACACACACACACACACACACACACACACACACACCCAAACTTTTCAACGGAAAGAACAACTCTCTTCGTCTAAATCCATACTATTGAGCCCCGCCACTTCATCGAGCCATGGGTGGGCGAGGTTTACGTCACCCAATCCATCCAAGCAAGAGGTGAGCTCATCTAGCTCCCATTCTGTTCTGCCGTGTTGAACAGCTTGGTATCAGATGATACTCCATTGCAATCTATTGGAATGAATCTCTACTTGAGCTTGTGTCAGATATTGGATTGTGCTCCTTGTTTCGTTATTGTATTGTGTTAGCCGGGTGACGCTGTGGATTGACAGCCAAGTTTATCCCAGATGCCTTCGAGGCTGACTGATGGATGTTGATGCCCACGAGCGAGGGGCCTGGGAAGGTCATAAGAAGGTCATAAGGAAGGGGCCGCCTGTTTCTCATTCTGCGCAGGCACTTAAACGCTCGATTACCATCTGTGTTGATGTGATCACTTCACCACTTGTAGACTATAGGGTCTACCCCGCTCTGAGTGAGACATGGGAATGTGTGCACAAAAAACACACTGAGTACGGTTGCATGCACCCAAATAATACGATGATTGTGGATAGTCAGATTAATATACAATCGTTCGTTTAACGGTTTACGTGCTTTGCTAGAAGAACGATTTTCAGAATAATCCTGTTTACATGGACACATCTGAAATCAGGCTAAATCTAAATAAACTTTCTACCGCTAGCGACCATGTTATTTTTTTTCGGACATATAATGTTTGTATGTGAAAACAAATTTCTAAGCTGCGTACTTTCAGTTTTTCCGAACTCACTTCACGTAAGTGGGAGGCTTCCGCTACCGTTGCCAGTACAGATCAAATACACCACTGGAACGCTGATTGAGCTGTTTACAAGTCCTAATAATAATTTGACCTAACACTTGATTAAGATAAGCAGAATAAGGTGTTTACATGACTGTTGCCATACTCGGCCTACTGACATAATCAGTTTAATATCAAATGATTAGTGTCCGTGCAGACATCTTCTATACCTTCGAACCAGAAGCAATAGCTGGTGGAGAGTACGTACCCAGTGGTTATTATGTTCAATTCTTTTATTTATTAGTATCAGACCATAGACATTTTTTTGTTCACTTTCAGCTCTACATCTAAACTGTCTAGGCTTAGAGCCAATGAGAGTTGCGGGTTTGCTCAGCTCAGACCATATTTATTTATTTTTTTTCTTCCCCTGAAGCCAGCAGAATTCTCCTCTGCTTTCTCACACAGGAGTTATTGGACAGTGGTACTTTTCAAAGGAAGTGCATCGCCGTGGGTCCACGTTCAGAGGTACTTTTCGAAGGAAGTGCATCGCCGTGGGTCCACGTTCAGAGGTACTTTTCAAAGGAAGTGCGTCGCCGTGGGTCCACGTTCAGAGGTACTTTTCGAAGGAAGTGCATCGCCGTGGGTCCACGTTCAGAGGTACTTTTCAAAGGAAGTGCGTCGCCGTGGGTCCACGTTCAGAGGTACTTTTCGAAGGAAGTGCATCGCCGTGGGTCCACGTTCAGAGGTACTTTTCAAAGGAAGTCCACCGCCGTGGATCCACGTTCAGTGGTACTACTCAGGAGTATTAGCTCTTGTCAGGAGGGCGTCAGTTTCCGTTCGCTGATATGTTTTTTGTTATATCAAAAGCACACTGTGTTGCTGTTGTCTTTTGACCTTAGACATGCACAGTGGGATTATCGGTATCTACGGCTTGTGAGTCCAGCCCGTTCTGAGTCAGTGGATGAACTACAGTATATGTTATTGTGACATACACATCTTTAGAAACAAATATTGACACATACACTTTTTTTACACTACTGACCCAAGCTGAGCTGGCCAAAGCTGAGCTGACCCAAGCTGAGCTGACCCAAGCTGAGCTGGCCCAAGCTGAGCTGGCCCAAGCTAAGCTGACCCAAGCTGAGCTGACCCAAGCTGAGCTGACCCAAGCTGAGCTGACCCAAGCTGAGCTGACCCAAGCTGAGCTGACCAAAGCTGAGCTGACCCAAGCTGAGCTGACCCAAGCTGAGCTGACCCAAGCTGAGCTGACCCAAGCTGAGCTGGCCCAAGCTGAGCTGTACCACGCTGGCTTGGTTAAGCATCCACTATAGTTGCAGAAAATGAAAATGTGAACGTACAATATCTGAGCCTGCACAGTAAAGTTCAGGCTGGCATGAAAAAGGAGTCGAAGGGTTAAGTCCCCTCATAACAGTGCAACAGCTTCATTATTTTGTAATTAACAGATATACATGAAAACAGTCAATTAATTTGACACTCCATTATGAACTGTCATCAGAAATCAAATAATTAGCAGCTGCTTAATGTGTATTGAGAGTGTATTTAATTTAATTTACTAATTAACTGCAAGTCTTCTGAAATAAGATCTCTACCGCTAATAAGTTAAGTCTTATGACTTAATCAAACTGCTCAATTGACTTGTATCCACAACTTCAATGTCTTTCCCTCATTATTTATCTGAGTGTGTGTGAGCCATGCACAGCCAAAATAGCAACTCCTATCGACTTCGAAACGTTTTAAGGCCTTACACTACATCTACAATGCTAGAAAAAGGGTTCAAAAAAGGGTTATTAGGCTGTCTTCAAAGGTTCCAGCTACCCAAAATGGTTCTTCAACAGATTCCCCTATAAGGAAAGGTTCTAGGTCAAACCTTTTGTCTTCTTCTAACAGTGTACAAGTAACAGCATATAATAAGAGGAAGTAGTTCTCAGAGCTTGCCTCACAGCAATTGCAAGCAAGATGTCCCTTCACAGGACTGTGTGAGCAGAGGATATTGTTTACAGCTAATTGCTTGTAGGTCCCTCACTTTATGGAGGAACCATCATGAAGGAACCATTAGGAGGAACCATCACGGAGGAACCATTAGGAGGAACCATTAGGAGGAACCATTAAGAGGAACCATCACGGAGGAACCATTAGGAGGAACCATCACGGAGGAACCATTAGGAGGAACCATCACGGTGGAACCATTAGCAGGAACCATCATGGAGGAACCATCATGGAGGAACCATTAGCAGGAACCATCATGGAGGAACCATTAGGAGGAACCATCACGGAGGAACCATTAGGAGGAACCATCACGGTGGAACCATTAGCAGGAACCATCATGGAGGAACCATCATGGAGGAACCATTAGCAGGAACCATCATGGAGGAACCATTAGGAGGAACCATCATGGAGGAACCATCATGAAGGAACCATTAGGAGGAACCATTAGGAGTAACCATCACAGAGGAACCATTAGGAGGAACCATTAGGAGGAACCATCACGGAGGAACCATTAGGAGGAACCATTAGGAGGAACCATCATGAAGGAACCATTAGGAGGAACCATTAGGAGGAACCATCACGGAGGAACCATTAGGAGGAACCATCATGAAGGAACCATCATGAAGGAACCATCATGAAGGAACCATCATGGAGGAACCATCATGGAGGAACCATCATGGAGGAACCATCATGAAGGAACCATTAGGAGGAACCATCATGAAGGAACCATCATGAAGGAACCATCATGGAGGAACCATTAGGAGGAACCATCATGAAGGAACCATCATGGAGGACCCATCATGGAGGAACATCAGATTAAATTAAAGCCATTAGATGATTACAGCACCAGAGATGATATGGGGACAGGCTGACAAAATCACTAACACACAATCGTTATGGCTGGGCTTACTTTGTCTTCATAGACTCATACACAAAATGACTCATACACAAGGTCCTCTAGCATCTAGCGCCAACAAGATCTCACGGTCTGACTTAAATATTCAATGTTTGAATATTCAGACTATCCAAATAAAGTGTGACCAAATTCTGCCACTGGCGGCCGCTCCTGTCGATCAATTGAAAATTGCATGCATTCACAAGGCATCTCCCGACGTCTTTGGAATGTGTTCCCTTTTATTGTTTCATCATTTGAACACTAAACTCCGTATCTGTGGTTATGGACAATGTCGAACCCCCCAAGCATTTCTCACAGGCAACACCATTTTAATTACGTTTTACAGGATGTCCAAAGCCTATCATCATGAACACAGTCGAAGTGGAACAATATCAAAGGACTGTTTTCAGCCAGAATCCCAGATGACTTGGTGGATTTGGGTGCCTCTCTAGGGAAGCAAAGGGGACCCGATTTCTTTAGGCATGTCACGGTTTCGGCCGAGGCTGCTCCTCCTCCTGGTTCGGGCAGGCTTCGGCGGTCGTCGTCCCCGGAGTACTAGCTGCCACCGATCTATGTTTCATGTTCGTTTGGTTTTGTCTTGATGTTGTACACCTGTGTCTTGTTAGTCCTCGTTAGTGTCCTATTTTTTTTCTAGTTGGTTTGTGTTAGACCGTTGACTGTCACGTTATCGTTTTTGTTGTTTTTGTCGTTTATCACTAATAAAGAGTATGTTTGTCTGCAACGCTGCGCCTTGGTCCTCATCTCTTACCGACGATCGTGACAAGGCAGAATTACTGGGGACCCCATTTTTTTCCCTGCAATCATTTCTTGTGACAGCACCCCACCCCACCCCAGATATAATGACGTAACATAAAATCAGTACATTTCGATTTGACATGAATAAATAACCTTAAATTCATTAAATGTTAAAATCTCAACAAAATAAAAAGAAACCAATAAATACATTTACTCAATATATACACTACCAGTCAAAAGTTTGGACACACTTACTCACTCAACGGTTTTTCTTTATTTTTCTTTATTTTTTACATTGTACAATAGTAGTGAAGACATCACAACTATGAAATAACACATATGGAATCATGTAATAACCAAAAAAGTGTTAAAACAAATTCTTCAAAGTAGCCGCCCTTTGACTTCATGACAGCTTTGCACACTCTTGGCATTTTCTCAACCAGCTTCATGAGGTAGTCGCCTGGAAT
Organism: Coregonus lavaretus; assembly: GCF_964263955.1. NCBI lineage: Eukaryota > Metazoa > Chordata > Actinopteri > Salmoniformes > Salmonidae > Coregonus > Coregonus lavaretus. The sequence continues at coordinate 57,184,130 of NC_139998.1, forward strand.
TAGCAGGTGTGCCTTCTTGAAAGTTAATTTAGTGGAACGCCTTTCCTTCTTAATGCATTCCAATCAGTTGTGTTGTGACAAGGTAGGGGTGGTATACAGAAGATAGCCCTATTTGGTAAAAGATCAAGTACATATAAGCAAAGAGAAACGACAGTCCATCATTACTTTAAGACATGAAGGTCAGTCAATACGAAACATTTCAAGAACTTTGAAAGTTTCTTCAAGTGCAGTCGCAAAAACCATCAAGCGCTATGATGAAACTGGCTCTCATGAGGACCACCACAGGAATGGAAGACCCAGAGTTACCTCTGCTGCAGAGGATAAGTAAATTAGAGTTACCAGCCTCAAAAAATACTGCCCAAAGAAATGCTTCTCGGAGTTCAAATCACAGACATATCTCAACATCAACTGTTCAGAGGGGACTGTGTGAATCAGGCCTTCATGGTCGAATTGCTGCAAAGAAACCACTACTAAAGGACATCAATCGGCTTCCTATTTCGCAACAAAGCCTCCTTCACTCATGCTGCCAAACATGCCCTCGTAAAACTGACTATCCTACCGATCCTTGACTTCGGCGATGTCATTTACAAAATAGCCTCCAACACTCTACTCAGCAAATTCGATGTAGTCTATCACAGTGCCATCCGTTTTGTCTCCAAAGCCCCATACACTACCCACCACTGTGACCTGTACGCTCTTGTTGGCTGGTCCTCACTACATGTTCGTCGTCAAACCCACTGGCTCCAGGCCATCTATAAATCACTGCTAGGCAAATCCCCGCCTTATCTTAGCTCATTGGTCACCATAGCAGCACCCACCCGTAGTCTGCGCTCCAGCAGGTATATCTCACTGGTCATTCCCAAAGCCAACACCTCCTTTGGCCGCCATTCCTTCCAGTTCTCTGCTGCCAATGACTGGAACGAATTGCAAAAATCTCTGAAGCTGGAGACTCTTATCTCCCTCAATAACTTTAAGCATCAGTTGTCAGAGCACCTTACCGATCACTGCACCTGTACACAGCCCATCTGAAATTAGCCCACCCAACTACCTCATCCCTATATTGTTATTTATTTTGCTCTTTTGCACCCCAGTATCTCTATTTGCACATAATCTCTTGCACATCTAGCATTCCAGTGTTAATACTATTGTAATTATTCTGCACTATAGCCTATTTATTGCCATACCTCCATAACTTGCTACATTTGCACACACTGTATATATATTTTCTGTTGTATTTCTGACTTTATGTTTTTTACCCCATATGTAACTCTGTGTTGTTTTTTATTGCACTACTTTGCTTGATCTTGGCCAGGTCGCAGTTGTAAATGAGAACCTGTTCTCAACTGGCTTACCTGGTTAAATAAAGGTGAAATAAAAAAATAAAATAAAAAAAATCAATAAGAAGAGTAGACTTGCTTGGGCCAAGAAACACGAGCAATGGACATTAGACTGGTGGAAATTTGTCATTTGGTCTGGAGTCCAAATGTGAGAATTTTGGTTCCAACCGGCGTGTCTTTGTGAGACGTGGTGTGGGTGAACGGATGATCTCCGCATTTGTAGTTCCCACCGTAAAGCGTGGAGGAGAAGGTGTTATGGTGTGGAGATGCTTTGCTGGTGACACTGTCTGTGATTTATTTAGAATTCAAGGCACACTTAACCAGCATGGCTACCACAGCATTCTGCAGCGATACGCCATCCCATCTGGTTTGGGCTTAGTGGGACTATCATTTGTTTTTCAACAAGACAATGACCCAACACACCTCCAGGCTGTGTAAGGGCTATTTGACCAAGAAGGAGAGTGATGGAGTGCTGTATCAGATGACCTGGCCTCCACAATCCCCCGACCTCAACCCAATTGAGATGGTTTGGGATGAGACGGACGGCAGAGTGAAGGAAAAGCAGCCAACCCTGTGCTCAGCATATGTGGGAACTCCTTCAAGAATGTTGGAAAAGCATTCCAGGTGCTAGCTGGTTGAGAGAATGCCAAGATTGTGCAAATCTGTCATCAAGTGTGGCTATTTGAAGAATCTCAAATATAAATATATTTTGATTTGTTTAACACTTTTTGGTTACTACATGATTCCATATGTGTTATTTCATAGTTTTGATGTCTTCACTAGTAAAAAATATAGAAAAACTCTTGAATGAGTAGCTGTTTCCAAACTTTTGACTGGTAATGTATATTTTTTCAAATGATCTTTGTCAAAAACATTTGCATATTGTCTCATACGATAATCTTTAATCAAATTATTTTGTTCCTGAAATAAATACTGCAGTTCCCCCGACTTTCAGTGCTCTAGGGCAATTCAGGCGGATCTTAGATGGCCTTTTTACTGAAGAATCTATTTCATATTTGCATTTTGTGTTTTGTTTGCTTTTCACGTATAGTGTAATTGATGTGGATACAGTATAGTTACGTATAGTGTAGTTGTTGTTTATTGATGTTTATTGATGTGTTGGACACATCGTCATTGTAAATGATAATTTTTCTCCGCTGATTTACCTGTACAAATAAAGGCTAAAAAAGTATTTCACCTCCAATGATTTTCAGAGTCTTCTATTTCGGTCTATTTTGAATTCCATTATTACGACTATTACCGACCTAGAAGAGAGAATTGCAGGCACTTGAAAATGTTTCCATGTTTTCAATTCATCCCCCTTCTATCACCACAGACAATGTCTCTCTTTCTCTCTTTCCATCTATCCTCTCATTCAGACTGTCCCGCTAATGGAAACATGGAAAGCAAATTGTACAAACACCACTTCCTGCCTTGAGGGCTACATGATTCACTTCCAGCATTTTCAGTTTTTTACCCCCTCTGTCTTTCTAAGATGATCATCCGGCATGTAAATGTTTTAAAGTGTATCCTCATAGTCCCAAACATTCAACATTGGGCCCCAAAAAAACATATTGGCTTAATTTAGAAAAGCGGAAAAGTAGAAACTGAATTCTCTCTGACTGCCAGTGGCTAAGTGATTTCTCTCTGACCACCAGTGGTTAAGTGATTTCTCTCTGACTGCCAGTGGCTAAGTGATTTCTCTCTTACAGCCAGTGGTTAAGTGATTTCTAAGTAACCTCTCCCTCAACGTCAACAAAACTAATGAGCTGATTGTGGACTTCAGGAAACAGCAGAGGGAGCACGCCCCTATCCACATCGACGTGACTGCAGTGGAGAAGGTGGAAAGCTTCAAGTTCCTCGGCGTACACATCACTGACGATCTGAAATGGTCCACCCACATAGACAGTGTGGTGAAGAAGGCGCAACAGTGCCTCTTCAACCTCAGTAGACTGAAGAAATTCGGCTTGGCACCTAAAACCCTCACAAACCTTTACAGATGCACAATTGAGAGCATCCTGTCGGGCTGTATCACCGCCTGGTACGGCAACTGAACAGCCAACAACCACAGGGCTCCAGAGGGTGGTGCGGTCTGCCCAACGCATCACTGGGGAGGAGGAGGGGATGGAGGGAGGAGGGGATGGAGGAGGAGGAGGGGATGGAGGGAGGAGGAGGGGATGGAGGGAGAAGGGGATGGAGGAGGAGGGGATGGAGGAGGATGAGGAGGAGGGGATGGAGGAGGATGGGTTGGAGGAGGAGGAGGGATGGAGGAGGAGGAGGGGATGGAGGGAGGAGGAGGGGATGGAGGGAGAAGGAGGGATGGAGGGAGGAGGGGATGGAGGAGGAGGGGATGGAGGAGGATGAGGAGGAGGGGATGGAGGAGGATGGGTTGGAGGAGGAGGAGGGATGGAGGAGGAGGAGGGGATGGAGGGATGAGGAGGGGATGGAGGAGGAGGAGGTGATGGAGGGAGGAGGAGGGGATGGAGGGAAGAGGAGGGGATGGAGGGATGAGGAGGGGATGGAGGAGGAGGAGGGGATGGAGGAGGAGGAGGAGGAGGAGGAGGAGGAGGGGATGGAGGGAGGAGGAGATGGAGGAGGAGGGGATGGAGGAGGAGGAGGGGATGGAGGAGGAGGAGGGATGGAGGGAGGAGGAGGGGATGGAGGGAGGAGGAGGGGATGGAGGGAGGAGGAGGGGATGGAGGGAGAAGGAGGGATGGAGGGAGGAGGGGATGGAGGAGGAGGGGATGGAGGAGGATGAGGAGGAGGGGATGGAGGAGGATGGGTTGGAGGAGGAGGAGGGATGGAGGAGGAGGAGGGGATGGAGGGAGGAGGAGGGGATGGAGGGAGAAGGAGGGATGGAGGGAGGAGGGGATGGAGGAGGAGGGGATGGAGGAGGATGAGGAGGAGGGGATGGAGGAGGATGGGTTGGAGGAGGAGGAGGAGGGATGGAGGAGGAGGGGATGGAGGGATGAGGAGGGGATGGAGGAGGAGGAGGTGATGGAGTGAGGAGGGGATGGAGGAGGAGGAGGGGATGGAGGAGGATGAGGAGGAGGGGATGGAGGAGGATGGGTTGGAGGAGGAGGAGGGATGGAGGAGGAGGAGGGGATGGAGGGATGAGGAGGGGATGGAGGAGGAGGAGGTGATGGAGTGAGGAGGGGATGGAGGAGGAGGAGGGGATGGAGGGAGGAGGGGATGGAGGGAAGAGGAGGGGATGGAGGGATGAGGAGGGGATGGAGGAGGAGGAGGGGATGGAGGAGGAGGAGGAGGAGGAGGGGATGGAGGGAGGAGGAGATGGAGGAGGAGGGGATGGAGGAGGAGGAGGGGATGGAGGAGGAGGAGGGATGGAGGGAGGAGGAGGGGATGGAGGGAGGAGGAGGGGATGGAGGAGGGGATGATGAGGAGGAGTGGATGGAGGGAGGAGGGGATGGAGGAGGAGGAGGAGGGGATGGAGGGAGGAGGAGATGGAGAAGGAGGAGGGATGGAGGGAGGGAAGAGAGAGAGACGGAGAGAGAGAGAGAGAGAGAGAGAGAGAGAGAGAGAGAGAGAGAGAGAGAGAGAGAGAGAGAGAGAGAGAGAGACAGAGAGACAGAGAGACAGAGGGAGAGGGACATAGTCAATGGTAGGCTTCGAGGGGACTCCTATGGTAGCTCATCTCCTGGCAGTAGTACTGTAGACTACTTTATCAATGACCTCAACCCAGAGTCTCTGAGAGCGTTCACAGTCAGCCCACTGACACTCATATCAGACCACAGCAAAATCACAGTCTACTTGAACAGAACAATACTCAATCATGAAGCATCAAAGGGAAGTAGTGTCAAAACCTACCAAAAAACAATTAGGCAACAACAAATTCAATCCCTTTTAGACAACTTCCTGGACAAAACGTTCCACTGTAATAGCGAAGGTGTAAACTTGCCAGTATAAAACTTAAACAGTATATTTGACCTCTCAGCTTCCCTATCAAATCAAAAAAATCTCTAACAGAAAACCGAAGAAAAGTAACAACAGTTACAAATGGTTTGATGAAGAATGCAAAAAACCTAAGAAAGAAATTGAGAAACCTATCCTACCTAAAACATTGAGACCCAGAAAACCTGAGCCTACGCCTTCACTATGGTGAATCACTAAAACAATACAGAAATACACTATGGAAAAAGAAGGAACAGCATGTCAGAAATCAGCTCAATGTAATTGAAGAATCCATAGACTCTAACCACTTCTGGGAAAATTGGAAAACACTAAACAAACAACAACACGAAGAGCTATCTATCCAAATTGGAGATGTATGGGTAAACCACTTCTAGAATCTTTTTGGCCCTATAACAAAGAACAAACAGCAAAATAATATACATGATCAAATACAAATCTTAGAATAAACTATTAAAGACTACCAGGACCCACTGGATTATCCAATGACATTGAATGAACTACAGGACAAAATACAAACCCTCCAACCCAAAAAGGCCTGTGGTGTTGATTGTATCCTCAATGAAATGATAAAATATACAGACCACAAATTCCAATTGGCTATACTTAAACTCTTTAACATCATCCTTAGCTCTGGCATCTTCCCCAATATTTGGAACCAAGGACTGATCACCCCAATCCACAAAGGTGGAGACAAATTTGACAACAATAACTACCGTGGGATATGCATCAACAGCAACCTTGGGGAAATCCTCTGCATTATCATTAACAGCAGACTAGTTAATTTCCTCAGTGAAAACAATGTACTGAGCAAATGTCAAATTGACTTTTTACCAAACTACCGTATGACAGACCACGTATTCACCCTGCACACCCTAACTGACAAACAAACAAACCAAACAAAGGCAAAGTTATCTCATGCTTTGTTGATTTCAAAAAAGCTTTTGACTCAATTTGGCATGAGGGTCTGCTGTACAAATTGATGGAAAGTGGTTTTGGGGGAAAAACATATTACATTATGAAATCCATGTACACAAACAAAAAGTGTGCGGTTAAAATTGCCAAAAAACACACACATTTCTTTCCACAGGGCCGTGGGGTGAGACAGGGATGCAGTTTAAGCCCCACCCTCTTCAACATATATATATCAACGAATTGGCGAGGGCACTAGAACAGTCTGCAGCACCCGGCCTTACCCTACTAGAATCTGAAGTCAAATGTCTACTGTTTGCTGATGATCTGGTGCTTCTGTCCCCAACCAAGGAGGCCTACAGCAGCACCTAGATCTTCTGCACAGATTCTGTCAGACCTGGGCCCTGACTGTAAATCTCAGTAAGACAAAAATAATGGTGTTCCAAAAAAGGTCCAGTTGCCAGGACCACAAATACAAATTCCATCTAGACACTGTTGCCCTAGAGCACACAAAAAACGATACATACCTTGGCCTAAACATCAGCGCCACAGGTAACTTCCACAAAGCTGTGAACGATCTGAGAGACAAGGCAAGAAGGGCCTTCTATGCCATCAAAAGGAACATAAAATTTGACATACCAATTAGGATCTGGCTGAAAATACTTGAATCAGTTATAGAACCCATTTGTGGTTCTATGCCCTTTATGGTTGTGAGGTCTGGGGTCCGCTCACCAACCAAGAATTCACAAAATGGGACAAACACCAAATTGAGACTCTGCATGCAGAATTCTGCAAAAAATATCCTCAGTGTACAACGAAAAACACCAAATAATGCATGCAGAGCAGAATTAGACCGATACCCGCTAATTATTAAAATCCAGAAAAGAGACGTTAAATTCTATAACCACTTCAAAGGAAGATATTCCCAAACCTTCCATAACAAAGCCATCACCTACAGAGAGATGAACCTGGAGAAGAGTCCCCTAAGTAAGCTGGTCCTGTGGCTCTGTTCACAAACACAAACAGACCCCACAGAGCCCCAGGACAACAACAACAACACAATTAGACCCAACCAAATCATGAGAAAACAAAAAGAGAATTACTTGACACATTGGAAAGAAATAACAAAAAAACAGACCAAACTAGAATGCTATTTGGCCCTAAACAGAGAGTACACAGTGGCAGAATACCTGACCACTGTGACTGACCCAAACTTAAAGAAAGCTTTGACTATGTACAGACTCAGTGAGCATAGCCTTGCCATTGAGAAAGGCCGCCATAGGCAGACCTGGCTCTCAAGAGAAGACAGGCTATGTGCACACTGCCCACAAAATGAAGTGGAAACTGAGCTGCACTTCCTAACCTCCTGCCAAATGTATGACCATATTAGAGACACATATTTCCCTCAGATTACAGAGATCCACAAAGAATTTGAAAACAAGCCCAATTTTGATACATTCCCTTATCTACTGGGTGAAAAACCACAGTGTGCCATCACAGCAGCAAGATTTGTGACCTGCTGCCACAAGAAAAGGGCAACCAGTGAAGAACAAACACCATTGTAAATACAACCTATATTTATGTTGATTTATTTTCCCTTTAACTATTTGCACATTGTTACAACACTGTATATATACATAATATGACATTTGAAATGTCTTTATTCTTTTGAAACTTCTGAGTGTAATGTTCACTGTTAATATTTATTGTTTATTTCACTTTTGTTTACTATCTACTTCACTTGCTTTGGCAATGTTAACATACATTTCCCATGCCAATAAAGCTCTTAAATTGAAATTGAAATTGAATTGAGAGAGAGAGAGAGAGAGAGAGAGCGACAGAGAGAAACAGCGAGAGAGACAGAGAGAGAGGTAGAGACAGAGAGAGAGAGAGAGAGAGAGAGAGAGAGAGAGAGAGAGAGAGAGAAAGAGAGAGAGAGAGAGAGAGAGAGAGAGAGGGGGAGAGGGAGAGTGAGAGAGAGAGAGAGAGAGAGAGAGAGAGAGAGAGAGAAAGAGAGAGAGAGAGAGAGAGAGACAGAGAGAGAAAGAGAGAAAGCTTTATGACTGACTGCTGGCGTTTCCAAATGTCTTTCCAGATGTTCCCTGCGATGCGAGCTCTGCTCCACTGAGATGGGCTCCCGCTTTATTATTACAGATGTGGCGCTATTGACTCTAGCAGAGCGCTGATTTACAGACAGGCACACGGCAGACAGGCCAGCCGTGCTTCACAGGACCCCGAAACCCTCTTACAAGCCTGAAAAGAGGGAGCAGCAGGACAGGTAGCAGGATGGGCAGAAAATAAGGGATCACTGTGCCACGACAGAGTTAGCCGATTCAGCCTGTGAGGATTCCATATTTCTTTGAGAGGTTTTATGATAAACCAGAACACTCCACTCCCCCACTTTCTCTCCAAATTCCTCCCTCCCTCCCTGTCGCTGTTTCCTCTCAGCTCATAGCAGTCTGTTGAAATGCACTGGCAGGAGACTAGAAGACAGTGCTTTAATCAATGCCACAACAAGGCTGAGGAGATGAGGGGATGAGCCTTGGATGAGCTGCGTTTCACCTTGAGAGCAGATTGTCTCCCAAAACACAGTGACTCTGCAAGGAAGGAACAGGAAGACAAAACATAGTGACTCTGCAAGGAGGGAACAGGAAGACAAAACACAGTGACTGCAAGGAAGGAACAGGAAGACAAAAAACAGTGACTCTGCAAGGAAGGATGAGGAAGACAAAACACAGTGACTCTGCAAGGGGGGAACAGGAAGACAAAACACAGTGACTCTGCAAGGAAGGAACAGGAAGTCAAAACACAGTGACTGCAAGGAAGGAACAGGAAGACAAAACACAGTGACTCTGCAAGGACGGAACAGGAAGACAGAACACAGTGACTCTGCAAGGGGGGAACAGGAAGACAAAACACAGTGACTGCAAGGAAGGAACAGGAAGACAAAACACAGTGACTCTGCAAGGACGGAACAGGAAGACAAAACACAGTGACTCTGCAAGGGGGGAACAGGAAGACAAAACACAGTGACTCTGCAAGGACAGAACAGGAAGACAAAACACAGTGACTCTGCAAGGGGGGAACAGGAAGACAAAACACATTGACTCTGCAAGGACGGAACAAGAAGACAAAACACAGTGACTCTGCAAGGAAGGAACAGGAAGACAAAACACAGTGACCCTGCAAGGACGGAACAGGAAGACAAAACACAGTGACCCTGCAAGGACGGAACAGGAAGACAAAACACAGTGACTCTGCAAGGAAGGAACAGGAAGACAAAACACAGTGGCTCTGCAAGGAAGGAACAGGAAGACAAAACACAGTGACTCTGCAAGGAAGGAACAGGAAGACAAAACACAGTGACTCTGCAAGGAAGGAACAGGAAGACAAATCACAGTGACTCTGCAAGGGGGGAACAAGAAGACAAAACACTTGTGGATCTGCAAGGAAGGAACAGGAAGACAAAACACAGTGACTCTGCAAGGAAGGAACAGGAAGACAAAACACAGTGACTCTGCAAGGAAGGAACAGGAAGACAAAACATAGTGAATCTGCAAGGAAGGAACAGGAAGACAAAACACAGTGACTCTGCAAGGAAGGAACAGGAAGACAAAACACAGTGACTCTGCAAGGAAGGAACAGGAAGACAAAACACAGTGACTCTGCAAAGAAGGAACAGGAAGACAAAACCCAGTGATTCTGCAAGGAAGGAACAGGAAGACAAAACATAGTGACTCTGCAAGGAAGGAACAGGAAGACAAAACACAGTGACTCTGCAAGGAAGGAACAGGAAGACAAAACACAGTGACTCTGCAAGGAAGGAACAGGAAGACAAAACACAGTGACTCTGCAAGGAAGGAACAGGAAGACAAAACACAGTGACTCTGCAAGGAAGGAACAGGAAGACAAAACACATGTGGCTCGGGGACAGGAACTAGAGCCAGAATTGGTTGCCACGGCACCATAGTCTCCCAGAGTGGGAACTTAGCATGAATACTGTATCTTTGAGGCTTAGTGTGACAAGGCCTGGACCATGACACAATGAGACAACGGCTTCAACCATGATCCTTTCTTCCTCTCTTCTCCCGAGTTGTTTTGTGTGTGTGTGTGTGTGTGTGTTTATGTGTGTGTGTCCCTGTTCGTGCCAACGACCGTATGCATGTATGTATGTGTGTTTGTGTGTTTGTGTGTGTGTGTGTGTTTGTGTGACATTACTGATGTGAATATGAATCTCGTTTGGTTAATTTAACGAGTGGCCTCATCCTTCAGATGGGATTTGTACAACCCGAGCTTTTAGGAAGTCCCTTAGTGCATCAAAAACTGTGACATTAAGAGCACAAAGCCATTTTTTCCCAATGACAGATAAAACTACCTCCACACAGTGCAGCACTACCATGCTCAGTTTGAGCTGAGCAAATTACCCACTGGGTACGAATTGGTTAAATCAATGTTGTTTCAACGTAATTTGTAAACGTATTGTGAGGTTTTAAATCTATGTGGAAAATGTCATCATGGTAACCAATTTTCAACATAGACAAACCTTGTATAAAATGTGTTGAATTTGTAGCTTTGAAACAACGTCAGATCTTCAAACGTTATATATAATATCAGGAATAAAACACAATGGGCTGGGCAGCACCTCCTACTGGAGAGTTGGTCTATCTACAGCTAACCAAGCCCAGCTTAGCTTTGATATTTGTCACTGACTACCACCAATGTGCTGTTGTGAGAATTATTTTTGAGAGATCTCTTAATAACTAAATAGATTCACTGTTGCTATCAAAGCCATTCCAAATGGTAGGTTTAAGAGAGAAAATTAAATGTAACCATACTTTATAAGTCATATATCATCAATGATACAATTTAAGCCTATATATACCATTTGCGAAATCATCCAACAGCTATTGTTTCAATTCAACCCAGGGTTCAACTAAAAATAGACAATACATATAGGCGTAGGGTTTCAAGCTTTGGTTGATTTCAAATGTAATTTTCAAGTTTATAATTAACATGTTGGATTCACATCTCCATCTCAACCTCAAGTCTCAGTTAAAGAATAGCACTACATCAAATTAAACTTTATTTAAAGTGCAAATAAAGCTTGATTTGATTTGATCTAGTCCTATTCTTTAACAGGTCTAAACTAAGATGTTTAGTTTAGACGTGAATCCAACATACTGTATCAATTATTAATTTGTAGACAAACTGGATATTGAATTGTGTGTGGTTATCAATTCAACCAAATATCAACATTTGAAGGAGATGCATCTTCTGCTTGGATGGTTCCATCTTTGCCACTGACTTAGTCTTGCTTTAATTCCAGTCTGTCTACATATAAATAATTGATTTGTTGGATTCATGTTTCCATCTCAATCAAAAATCTAAGTTAAGGAATATGACTAAATCAATTCAAACCTTTAAATGCACTTTAAATACAGTTTTATTTGATTTGATTTAGATGGAACTATCCAAGCAGAATATACATCTCCTTCAAATGTTGATATTTGGTTGCGTTGACAACCACACACAATTCAATATCACTTTTGCAATTATCTTGTCGACAATTTAACAAATTATATGCTGTCTCCAACTAAACCAAAAATACAAGTTAAACAATAGGATTAAGCCACTGGCTCAGATAAAACTATCCAAGCATTAGATGTTGATATTTGGTTGTGTTGACAACCAAACACAAATCAATATTACTTTTTTAATACAGAAATAGCCTAAAGTTAAGGCTATTTTACAAACAAATTAACAGTATTTATTCAACCTTAAAATGAGTAACACATCCATGGGCACATTGAGGTTAGTGTACATGTCATTTTATATATTCATAGAAAGCGTTCACGTTCAAGGTCGCAGCTCTGTGGAGATCTTCACAATTGCTATAATAATCTGTGCAGAATCTGCAATCCAGCTTGATCCAGGTAATTCGGTTGTGCTATTAGATGACGTACAACGATAACACGTTAAGTTGTTGTATAACATACGAAACGTCTGACATCGTATTCCCATTTGAACCTTGTTGCGCTTTTAAATGGTTCAAAGTGCAGTGAGGACACATTTAGATGACAAAAAAAATAATTATAATAATAATAATCAGACATTGTTTTTCCATTGGAATTTGGTTTTGCTTTTAGATAAGTGGTGTGTCTCTTTGTTAACATCAGCTGGGCTGTGATCTCTAATGTTGAGGAAGTCGGGAGCTTTTGCTTGCCTGAGTTAGAATACCTCGTGACTGTTTACTAAGAGTGGGGTTTTCGTCTATATGTTTTCGTAGCTGTCTTTTTTAACCACCACAAAACCGATGCTGGCACTAAGACCGCACCCAACGATCTGTATAGGGCCATAAGCGAATAACAACATGCTCATCCAAAATATGTACTAAATAAACTAAAGTAAGTCGCTCTGGATAAAAGCGTCTGCTAAAATGTAAAATGTATAGCTATGTCTGATCAGCCTACAGTCACTTCCCTCTTGTATAACTCTGATCAGGCTACAGTCCGTATCAATTCAGGACTGGAGGGTCAAGCATGATCCTTTCCTTTAATCAGTGGCCTGGTACACCAGGTGAGTGGATTCCCTGGTCAATCAAAGATGTTAGTTCATAAATAAAGAACCAGGTAGAAACTAACATCAGGGTCATGTTTATAAGGGCACACAACAGAAAAAAAGTCCAGGTAGTCCCTTCCTCATTCAGTCCATATTCTTCAGTTTGTGTCCTTACGATCACGGCACTTGAATAGCCCTGCTGTAGAGAGCAGGCTCCTATATATCTAAATAATGTCCTCCATCTCTGAATCAGACTGTGGTAATGGAGAGGTCCTCTGGGACGTTCCTTCCTCCTACTCATCTCTCTCTCTCTCTCTCTCTCTCTCTCTCTCTCTCTCTCTCTCTCTCTCTCGCTCTCTCTCTCTCTCTCTCTCTCTCTCTCTCTCTCTCTCTCTCTCTCTCCTTCTCTCTCTATCAGACCCCGGGGCTCCTCCTAATCGCCCTCATCTGCTGATTGGGATTTTTATTAGTCAACTCCCCACAGCCCCTCCTGATCTCCGCCGGGTCACTGCCTTCTGATGACACCGTTTTCTCCTCCTCCTTCTCCTTGAATGGGATGACAGGACTCCTGAACAGCTAATCATGGCTAACCGGACTATTTGCACCCTCACCCCATCTTTTTACGCTGCTGCTACTCTGTTAATTATTTATGCATAGTCACTTTAACTCTACCCACACATATTATCTCAACTACCTCAACTAGCCAGTACCCCCGCACATTGACTCTGCACCGGTACCCCCCTGTATATATAGCCTCCCTACTGTTATTTTATTTTACTTCTGCTCTTTTTTTCTCAACGCTTTTTTGTTGTTGTTGTTTTATTTTACTTTTTTTATTAAGAAATAAATGCATTGTTGGTTAAGGGCTGTAAGTAAGCATTTCACGGTAATGTCTACACCTGTTGTATTCGGCACATGTGGCAAATAACATTTGATTTGATTTGATTTGACACGAGGAGCCCATTGTAGGAAAGCCTCAGCCTCACGTCTTTCGAACCACCTTGAGTCAGAGGCGCGACGATTTAACTCGTGGCGGGTTGACGATTGACTCAAGAAGGGGTGACGGCTGAAGGTGTCCTAATACGGACACCGTAGTGGTTTATTTATCTGTGGGCCAACCTTGCGAGTCCACCACCTGGAAGCGGTTGGACATATCCTGTAAAGAGAGAGGGGAGGCATGCTCTTCCATCTTCCATGCTGGATTAGAGATGGGGGGATAGTTTGGGAGGATAAGAGAACGGTAGGTAGACGGGTGAAATAGAATATAATGATTTTATACAAAGAAGTCAAGTAAGACATTATACAGTCTCAAGAGGAAAGAACGGGTTCAGCAATGAAAGAGAGGGAGGATCTCAACAATAGGAAATAGTGAATTCGACCATATCCACGGTGAAATATACAGAGCTGTCTTGTGCCTACTTTCAAAGTGTGAAAAAAAAAAACCTTGCTGGAGCTTAACATTACCAGGCTTATGACACGTCCTTGGATGTTGACTAACCATCTATAACTCAATATTTACTGGGGGTGGGGGGGGAGTTTAGGATGTGGTTTTGGCCACAGTCTGACAAATCCTGTGTAGATATTACAGGTTGCTTCTAAGACGTGTAATAGCACAGGGGGTTGGAGGTTGGGACAGATTATTATATTTCACCCACCATGACCTTCCCATGACCTTGTCCAAATGAAGGCCTGACCCTCCCTCCTCCCCCGAGCTCCACTCCGCTCCCTTACCCCGGCACGCTCCAAAAACTGGAACAGATTAGTCCCTGTGCGCTCTTCCTGGCCCTGATTGCTTCTACATCCAGATAGGCTTTCAAGTGGTCTCCTGTGTGTGCACTGCCTCGTGGGATACGCCCCGACGCACCACACATGGGGACTATTACCAGAACCGATGCAGGCCTATGCATATAGGCCCCTATGGATTGGAGAGACGTGCCCAGGCCTCATCTACTCATCCACAACCCGCCATTACAGCACATACACAGCGATAGTTCTGTCTGCCACTGTGGAGTAGACCCTGGGTAAAACACAAACACACACACACAAACTTAGTCACACATACTAAGTACTCACTTTTCGTCCCACAAACTTGCACACTTTGAATAACAAAGATGCATAGCAGCCATGAAATTTACTTGGACTGTATTTGAATAGAGCAAGCCCTGGTTTGCCAAATCATGTCAAAAGTGCAGGGAAAAAGTCTGTGTCTTGTAAACTCTGGATCGTCAGCTAAACGTGGTTTAACAAAAGTGGTGACAGCGGATGACTGTGTTATAGCTAAGAGGAAATAGAATGAGGAGAGGAGAGGGAGAGTGGGGAAGATAACCTGCAGTTCAGCACTAGTCATGGCTTTACTCTCTCTCTCTCTCTCTCTCTCTCTCTCTCTCTCTCTCTCTCTCTCTCTCTCTCTCTCTCTCTCTCTCATCCGTGTGTGTGTTTTGTAAACAAGAATTTCAATCATCCTCTCGAGGGGAAATCAGACAAGAGCCTTTAAGTCCTTTATTCCTGAACAAGAGCTTTTCATCTTCCTTCTTCTATCTTCCCTCTTCCCTCTTCCATCTTCCATCTTCCATCTTCCCTCTTCCCTCTTCCCTCTTCCCTCTTCCCTCTTCCCTCTTCCCTCTTCCCTCTTCCCCTTCCCACTTCCATCTTCCCTCTTCCCTCTTCCATCTTCCCTCTTCCCTCTTCCCTCTTCCCTCTTCCCTCTTCCCTCTTCACTCTTCCCTCTTCCCTCTTCCCTCTTCCCTCTTCCCTCTTCCATCTTCCCTCTTCCCTCTTCCCTCTTCCCTCTTCCCTCTTCCCTCTTCCCCCTTCCCACTTCCCTCTTCCCTCTTCCCTCTTCCCTCTTCCCTCTTCCACATTCTCACTGGTGACACAGTTGATGCATTGTCATTATAAAGGTCACTGGGGACAGAATCACAAGGACATTTCTGATGGGGAGGAGGTATGCTTTAAGCTGACGAGCAACATGTGAGGGGCACCAAGTGACATGAACCCCAAGGATTGGAGATGAACACGTCATTAGCAACCCTTAGTGGTCCAGCACTTAGTGCTTCAGAACCCGGCACACAGTCTAGACTGCCAGAGTCGGAATGGGTTTTATTCCGACCCTTCTGCCCTTCTGACTCCTCTAGAACGTTTGAGAGAAGGAAGAGAGAGAGAAAGGCCAGCGGTATTCAACTCTGACCCTACGAGGTCCGGAGCCTGCTGGTTTAAGGTTCTACCTGATAATTAATTGCACCCACCTGGTGTCCCAGGTCTAAATCAGTCCCTGATTACATTTACATTACATTTACGTCCTTTAGCAGACACTCTTATTCAGAACGACTTACAAATTTGTGCATTCACCTTATGATAGGCAGTGGGACAACCACTTTACAATTAGTTTTTTTTATATTTTTCTAAATTTCAATTATTTATTATTTATCGACAACAACATGTGTACTGTAGACAACAACATGTAGACAACAACATGTAGACAACAACATGTAGACAACAACATGTGTACTGTAGACAACAACATGTAGACAACAACATGTAGACAACAACATGTAGACAACAACATGTAGACAACAACATGTAGACAACAACATGTGTACTGTAGACAACAACATGTAGACAACAACATGTAGAAAACAACATGTAGACAACAACATGTGTACTGTAGACAACAACATGTAGACAACAACATGTGTACTGTAGACAACAACATGTAGACAACAACATGTAGACAACAACATGTAGAAAACAACATGTAGACAACAACATGTGTACTGTAGACAACAACATGTAGACAACAACATGTAGACAACAACATGTGTACTGTAGACAACAACATGTAGACAACAACATGTAGACAACAACATGTAGACAACAACATGTGTACTGTAGACAACAACATGTAGACAACAACATGTAGACAACAACATGTAGACAACAACATGTAGACAACAACATGTAGACAACAACATGTGTACTGTAGACAACAACATGTAGACAACAACATGTAGACAACAACATGTAGACAACAACATGTAGACAACAACATGTATACTGGAGACAACAACATGTAGACAACAACATGTAGACAACAATATGTGTACTGTAGACAACAACATGTAGACAACAACATGTAGACAACAACATGTGTACTGTAGACAACAACATGTAGACAACAACATGTAGAAAACAACATATAGACAACAACATGTGTACTGTAGACAACAACATGTAGACAACAACATGTAGACAACAACATGTAGACAACAACATGTAGACAACAACATGTGTACTGTAGAAAACAACATGTGTACTGTAGAAAACAACATGTAAACAACAACATGTAGACAACAACATGTAGAAAACAACATGTGTACTGTAGACAACAACATGTAGACAACAACATGTAGACAACAACATGTGTACTGTAGACAACAACATGTAGACAACAACTTGTGTACTGT
Source organism: Coregonus lavaretus (assembly GCF_964263955.1). NCBI lineage: Eukaryota > Metazoa > Chordata > Actinopteri > Salmoniformes > Salmonidae > Coregonus > Coregonus lavaretus. The sequence goes on from NC_139998.1 coordinate 57,201,327, forward strand.
AGACAACAACATGTAGACAACAACATGTAGACAACAACATGTAGACAACAACATGTGTACTGTAGACAACAACATGTAGACAACAACATGTAGACAACAACATGTAGACAACAACATGTAGACAACAACATGTATACTGTAGACAACAACATGTAGACAACAACATGTAGACAACAACATGTAGACAACAACATGTAGACAACAACATGTGTACTGTAGACAACAACATGTAGACAACAACATGTAGACAACAACATGTAGACAACAACATGTAGACAACAACATGTGTACTGTAGACAACAACATGTACACAACAACATGTAGACAACAACATGTAGACAACAACATGTAGACAACAACATGTAGACAACAACATGTAGACAACAACATGTGTACTGTAGACAATAACATGTAGACAACAACATGTAGACAACAACATGTGTACTGTAGACAACAACATGTAGACAACAACATGTAGACAACAACTTGTAGACAACAACATGTAGACAACAACATGTGTACTGTAGACAACAACATGTAGACAACAACATGTAGACAACAACATGTAGACAACAACATGTGTACTGTAGACAACAACATGTAGACAACAACGTGTAGACAACAACATGTAGACAACAACATGTAGACAACAACATGTGTACTGTATAGGTGACTGGTTAGAGGGGAACAATGAAAAAATGCAGTGGAACTGGGTTCGAGATCCAGCGTTGAGTTTGAGGGGCTTTGGCAATGAGTTGTCAATTACTCTCTAAGTGTATGCTGTATTCTAAGGTCGGAGTGACAATTCAATGCATAAGTAATCACGGGGGGCCTCTGTCCTTGTTGAAAAGTGAAAACGCGCTACACGGGCTGCATAAACAGGCAGCTGCAGACAGGAATTTTTATCATTGAATCAAACGAAATGGAATTAACCGTAAAGCATCGCCATGACATCTGCCCCTGCTACCCTTTAATTAATGTAACATTCCTTCAGTCACAAGTACACTATTACATTACGTTAGAAATTGTCCATTAGAGTAATGCTTCCATTTGAGATTTAGTTTTTCCCCCTCTCTAATTATGTTTTCTTTGATTTGTCAGCCTTATGAGTCACTGGTGAAGTCTCAGAGAGAGAGAGAGAGAGAGAGAGAGAGAGAGAGAGAGAGAGAGAGAGAGAGAGAGAGAGAGAGAGAGAGAGAGAGAGAGAGAGAGAGAGAGAGAGAGAGAGAGAGAGAGAGAGAGAGAGAGAGAGAGAGAGAGAGAGAGACTACAGATCTATGTGAGGAGCTAAACTGAATAAAAAGAGGAAGTAAGCATTGCATTAAGGGAGACTTTGTGATTTTGGCAATGAGGCCATTTGTCTACTTCCCCAGAGTCAAATGAACTTGTGGATACCATTTTGATGTCTCTGTGTCCAGTATGAAGGAGGTTAGAGCTAGTTTCGCAAGCCAATGCTAACTAGCTTTAGCACAAGTAATATAAGTCTATAGACTTCTAGTCATTGCACTAACGCTAGTTAGCAATTGCGCTAACACTAGTTAGCAACTTCCTTCAAACCGTATGCAGAGACATAAAAATGGTATCTACGAGTTCATCTGACTCTGGAGAAGTAGATAAATGTAAGTCGCTCTGGATAAGAGTGTCTGCTAAATGACTAAAATGTTAAATATATGGCCTCGTTGCTCAAAATCCCAAAGTATCCCTTCAACCACAACATGAGAGGATGAGAGGGAACTTCTTGTGCGTCTCAATTGAATTTTGCTTATTGAAATGAGTGAGTTGACAAAACCACAAAGCATGCTGTTGCATTCGGCCACATCTTTTCTGAATTTGACACTTTTGTATTATCCGAAAGCATTGCTAGGCACCCAACATTACCCATGTGGCTTTCAACATGTTGTTTTACATGTTGTAATTTAACATGTCACATTTGATCATGTGTTGTGAACGTTACGTAAATGTGAATTGAAATGCTCTATTTCTACACTTGTAAGCAAAGGGTTATTGAGTAGCTCAATTGGTAGAGCATGGCGCTTGTAACGCCAGGGTAGTGGCTTCGACCCCCGGAACCACCCATACGTAAAAAAAAAGGTATGCACGCATGACCGTAAATCGCTTTGGATAAAAGCGTCTGCTAAATGGCATATTATTTATTATTATTATTATAAATAACCAGTATAAACCCTTCTAAGCACAATGAGATATATCATAGGCCTAATATCAAGGCCTGTAATCTTGGACTTTATTTAATCCATGGTTACTTGCCTTTTCCAGTCACGGTGGTGACCTCACGGTGGTGACCTCACGGTGGTGCTTATGACCTAACTTGTCACAATATGAATGACAGTCCCGATGCAACCAAAGCCATATATATATAGAGATGTATGACTTTCTATGGGATCTGGGTACAAGTAACCCTGCTAGGAAGTGGGCTACAACACAGTGGCTGTCCTTCATAGATCATAACAACGGGCTTCAGTATGACACAAATATGAAGAAGAAAAAAATAAAAAATAAACTGTAAGACTCTGTAGTTGGCCTCGCTGGAGAACGTCAAGCTGGGACAGTTTCATAGGCTAGGCCTCGTCATAAAATCCCGTTATGTCTGCAGGAATCTCACAAGCCATTTCTCAAAATCCGTTTCTAAACAACTAGAGCATTTTTTTTTCTTTTTTTCTTTTTTTTCCGGAGAGACCAGTTTCTAAAATGTTTTGTACCAAACTATTTTTCCCTTGTGTCACCGATATGTGCGGACAGCAATGTAAACAACACTCACCTCGGGTTTTTCGCATGTGAATTAGAACCAGATGCTGACCACGCCAGGGTCTACAGGGGGTACATCGGAGTGTTTCTTTCTCTTTTACAACGTGTAAAGTCTACGTGAACCGCAACAGAGCTCTCTGCGCTGTGTCAGGATCATGACTCCCAGGTTCTGAGTTGTAGAAAACAGGGATAGTTCTTACAGAACTAGAGGTCAATGTCAAGAATAGCTTGTTTTTTTTTCCACAACGTGGCGTAAGTACACTTGCCTTCATTTCCACGAGTTCAGAAACACGGCCCTAAACTGATGTTATTTATTGCATGGCAGGGTGTTGACTTTGTTTCTCTGTGAAAATACATTTTGAATGGAAATTGCTGAAAGCGGTTCGGGCAACAAACGTTGATCCTTGATAGTTCAGAATTCATCAAGCAGATCAAAATGACTGGAGTTTCTTCTCAGCTGACAAAAAAAAAAAAAACTAATTCATTTCAAATCACAGTGAACTGTATCAGATTAATTTGAATGATCCTACGGAATGACTCAGACATCACTAGCTCTCTCACTGTTGGCTTCCTGCTCGAGATCTCTGTTTATCGTCAATAGGGTAATATGATCTACTGCCCCGCTGCGACAGCTGACATGCTATCAGCAGCAACATCAATTCAACTCAAATCACCTAGTCAGGGCTTTTATTGCTGATTCCCGAGAACCCTGCAGTTCCAACCCATAATCAATTAGACGTACTACTAATAACTGCATGAGAAATGATCAATAAAGACTGAGATGGAGCTTTTGGACGAAGCGTATGCCATGTGCATATGTTTGGCTCCCTTACAGCGCGAGCGAAGGGCGACTTCATATGAGTTGAGAGGAAATACAAAACAGAGTACTCCAGTAAACAGCCAACAAATTGATGGAAATCAAGAGGCTGATTAAGTGGGAGTAAAAAAAAAAAAAAAAAATGATTGCAATAGAATAACTCCCAGCTTTCCCCCCCAACAGAAATAAAACGTAAAAATGACTACAGCATTGCTGGGAAACCAACAGAACTGAGCACTAGGGCACTGGGCTTGAGGTATTAATCACCATGTGTGCATTTGATATACGGAAATATACCTCAGTGTGTGAAAGAAAAGGAAATTGTCAAACAAAGTCAGGCGATCTGTCCTCATTTCCTGCCCTGGGTGGTAAACAGTAAACGGTTTTGGAGGAAGGACAACTCTGGTTGTTCTAGTCCGGCCACCTCTATTGAATTACTGCTCCATTTATGCATTTTATAGTGGTTACATTTCTCCAGCCGCATCCCTTAGCTTTATAGCAAACAAAGTGGCTGGGCTGCTGTTCTGTTCTTGTTTTTTTTTTTTATTAAGGAGTGGGCCTTTGAATGTGTCTCAAATATTTTAACAATACTGTACTTCCTCTCCTGTACTGACAGTGGTGAGCAGGAGTTGTTGATGTGTGTTCTGGCGTTTGAGGGGGGTAGGCTGGTGAAAGTTCAGCGGGCCGATAAACATGTAGGAGGAGATCAGAAGCAGGAATGGAGGTAGAGGCTGGGGTTGTGAAGGTAGACACGCAGAGAGCTATGCTTTTTTGGTGACCTTTTTTTTCAAGAATTTTCACTCCTTCAAATCAGTAACAGGCCAAGATGGCTGATGTTGGAAGTGACACGTGCAGGCTCTGTCGGGTCATTTCCTGTGGTCACAGAAATACAAGGTAACATTATTCCAGCTGCAACCACATAGTCTTACAGTTAAAAAGCTTGTACAGAGTTAGTAATTGATATATTTCCACCTACCAAAACAGTACTGTGTAACAAATAAAATCAAACTTTATTTGTCACATGCGCCGAATACAACAGTGAAATGCTTACTCACAAGCCCTTAACCAACAAGGCAGTTCAAATAAACCAAAGTAAAACATAATAAAAAGTATCACAATAAAATAACAATAACGAGGCTATATACGGGGGGTACCGGTACCGAGTCAATTTCATAGCAGTGTCTAATCCACCTCCTCTTGAAGTGATTCAGCAGTAAAATGCTCCTCTTGTGGTGCCGTCTCCCAACTGTGTATTCTCACTAATGAGAAGGCTCTTGTGGTGCCGTCTCCCAACTGTGTATTCTCACTAATGAGAAGGAAATAGTTGGTATATGTTGGTTTCTTCTGGGGGTTTACAATTCCTTAATTTCCCTCCCAAATTGTTCTAAGAACAACAGAACATTTTTTCAAGGAATATTTACTTTGTAAAAACCACGAACACAAGTTAAATAAAAACTGAATGTTTCAGTATCTGTTCTATACGCGAGACTATACACAGTATTGTTTCTAAAGACATGCCACACACTGTCATTTTTTTTGTTTGTTTGTTGCTATTGTGTTTGTGTGTGGGTGCATGACAGTGTTTGTCTGTGCATGTGTGAGACCAAGACACTACCCACTTTATATTTGTAAATACATTCATACTTGACATTCACATTGTGTCACTAACTGTAAGTCGCTCTGGATAAGAGCATATTCTAAATAACTAAAAATGTAAAATAATCTAGTACTGTATATATTGTGTACATATCAACATTTTACTACCTTATTACTACCTATTACTACCTTATTACTACCTTATTACTACCCTATTACTACATATTACTACCTTATTACTACCCTATTACTACCTATTACTACCCTATTACTACCTTATTACTACCCTATTACTACCTATTACTACCTATTACTACATTATTACTACCTTATTACTACCTATTACTACCTTATTACTACCTTATTACTACCCTATTACTACCTATTACTACCCTACTACTACCTATTACTACCTATTACTACCTATTACTACCTATTACTACCTTATTACTACCTATTACTACCTATTACTACCTATTACTACCTTATTACTACCTATTACTACCTTTTTACTACCTTATTACTACCTTATTACTACCTATTACTACCTATTACTACATTAATACTACCTTATTACTACCTATTACTACCTTATTACTACCTTATTACTACCCTATTACTACCTATTACTACCCTATTACTACCTATTACTACCTATTACTACCTATTACTACTTATTACTACCTTATTACTACCTATTACTACCTATTACTACCTATTACTACCTTATTACTACCTATTACTACCTTTTTACTACCTTATTACTACCTTATTACTACCTATTACTACCTTATTACTACCTATTACTACCTTTTTACTACCTTATTATTTTGTTTACTAGTTATTTAGTTATTTTTTATTGGACTTTTTATTAATACAATTAAATCAAATCAAATCAAATTTTATTGGCCACATGCGCCGAATAAAACAGGTGTAGACATTACTGTGAAATGCTTACTTACAGCCCTTAACCAACAGTGCATAATTTTTTTTACAAAAAAGTAAGTGTTGAGAAAAAAAGAGCAGAAGTCAAATAAAATAACAGTAGGGAGGCTATATATACAGGGGGGTACCGGTTCAGAGTCAATGTGCGGGGGCACCGGCTAGTTGAGGTAGTTGAAGTAATATGTACATGTGGGCAGAGTTAAAGTGACTATGCATAAATAATTAACAGAGTAGCAGCAGCGTAATAGGATGGGGTGGGGGGGCAGTGCAAATAGTCCGGGTAGCCATGATTAGCTGTTCAGGAGTCTTATGGCTTGGGGGTAGAAGCTGTTGAGAAGTCTTTTGGACCTAGACTTGGCACTCCGGTACCGCTTGCCGTGCGGTAGCAGAGAGAACAGTCTATGACTAGGGTGGCTTGAGTCTTTGACAATTTTGAGGGCCTTCCTCTGACACCGCCTGGTATAGAGGTCCTGGATGGCAGGAAGCTTGGCCCCAGTGATGTACTGGGCCGTACGCACTACCCTCTGTAGTGCCTTGCGGTCGGAGGCCAAGCAGTTGCCATACCAGGCGGTGATGCAACCAGTCAGGATGCTCTCGATGGTGCAGCTATATAATTTTTTGAGGATCTGAGGACCCATGCCAAATCTTTTCAGTCTCCTGAGGGGGAATAGGCTTTGTCGTGCCCTCTTCACGACTGTCTTGGTGTGTTTGGACCATGATAGTTCGTTGGTGATGTGGACACCAAGGAACTTGAAGCTCTCAACCTGTTCCACTACAGCCCCGTCGATGAGAATGGGGGCGTGCTCAGTCCTCTTTTTTTTCCTGTAGTCCACAATCATCTCCTTTGTCTTGGTCACGTTGAGGGAGAGGTTGTTATCCTGGCACCACACGGCCAGGTCTCTGACCTCCTCCCTATAGGCTGTCTCATCGGAAATTTGCATCCTGTAGCACTAACTCCAAAAAGTTTTGGGACACTGTAAAGTCCATGGAGAATAAGAGCACTTCCTCCCAGCTGCCCACTGCACTGAGGCTAGGAAACACTATCACCACCGATAAATCTACAATAATCGAGAATTTCAACAAGCATTTTGCTACGGCTGCCCCCCCCCCCCCCCGCTTCTCCTTCACACAAATTCAGACAGCTGATGTTCTGAAAGAGCTGCAAAATCTGGACCCCTACAAATCAGCTGGGCTAGACAATCTGGACCCTTTCTTTCTAAAACTAGCCGCCGAAATTGTCGCAACCCCCATTACTAGCCTGTTCAACCTCTCTTTCGTAACGTCTGAGATCCCCAGATATTGGAAAGCTGCCGCGGTCATCCCCCTCTTCAAAGGGGGTGACACTCTAGATCCAAACTGTTACAGACCTATATCCATCCTGCCCTGCGTTTCGAAAGTATTTGAAAGCCAAGTTAACAAACAGATCACGACCATTTCTAATCCCACCGTACCTTCTCCGCTATGCAATCCGGTTTCCGAGCTGGTCATGGGTGCACTTCAGCCACGCTCAAGGTCCTAAACGATATTATAACCGCGATCGATAATAAACAGTACTGTGCAGCCGTCTTCATCGACCTGGCCAAGGCTTTCGACTCTGTCAACCACTGCATTCTTTTCTCTGTGCATATCAATGATGTAGCTCTTGCTGCTGGTGACTCTCAGATCCACCTCTACGCAGACGACACCATTTTGTATACATCTGGCCCTTCATTGGACACTGTGTTAACAAACCTCCAAACGAGCTTCAATGCCATACAACACTCCTTCAGTAGCCTCCAACTGCTCTTAAACACTAGTAAAACTAAATGCATGCTCTTTAATCGAACGCTGCTGGCACCCGCCCGCCCGACTAGAATCACCACTCTCGACGGGTCTGACCTAGAGTATGTGGACAACTACAAATACCTAGGTGTCTGGTTAGACTGTAAACTCTCCTTCCAGACTCACATTAAGAATCTCCAATCCAAAGTTAAATCTAGAATCGGCTTCCTATTTCGCAACAAAGCCTCCTTCACTCATGCTGCCAAACATGTGGTCCTCTGTAGCTCAACTGGTAGAGCACGGCGCTTGTAACGCCAAGGTAGTGGGTTCGATCCCCGGGACCACCCATACACAAAAAAAAAAAAAAAATGTATGCACGCATGACTGTAAGTCGCTTTGGATAAAAGCGTCTGCTAAATGGCATATTATAATTATTATTTATTATTATAAACATGCCCTCGTAAAACTGACTATCCTACCGATCCTTGACTTCGGCGATGTCATTTACAAAATAGCCTCCAACACTCTGCTCAGCAAATTGGATGTAGTCTATCACAGTGCCATCCGTTTTGTCTCCAAAGCCCCATACACTACCCACCACTGTGACCTGTACGCTCTTGTTGGCTGGTCCTCACTACATGTTCGTCGTCAAACCCATTGGCTCCAGGCCATCTATAAATCACTGCTGGGCAAATCCCCGCCTTATTTTAGCTCATTGGTCACCATAGCAGCACCCACCCGTAGTCTGCGCTCCAGCAGGTATATCTCACTGGTCATTCCCAAAGCCAACACCTCCTTTGGCCGCCATTCCTTCCAGTTCTCTGCTGCCAATGACTGGAACGAATTGCAAAAATCTCTGAAGCTGGAGACTCTTATCTCCCTCACTAACTTTAAGCATCAGTTGACAGAGCATCTTACCGATCACTGCACCTGTACACAGCCCATCTGAAATTAGCCCACCCAACTACCTCATCCCTATATTGTTATTTATTTTGCTATTTTGCACCCCTGTATCTCTATTTGCACATAATCTCTTGCACATCTAGCATTCCAGTGTTAATACTAAATGTAATTATTTTGCACTATAGCCTATTTATTGCCTTACCCCCATAACTTGCTACATTTGCACACACTGTATATATATTTTCTGTTGTATTTTTTTGACTATGTTTTTTTACCCCGTATGTAACTCTGTGTTGTTGTTTTTATCGCACTGCTTTGCTTTATCTTGGCCAGGTCGCAGTTGTAAATGAGAACTTGTTCTCAACTGGCTTACCTGGTTAAATAAACGTTAAATAAATAAAAATAATAATAATCGTTGTCGGTGATCACTGTTGTGTCGTCGGCAAACTTAATGATGGTGTTGGAGTCGTGCCTGGCCATGCAGTCATGGGTGAACAGGGAGTACAGGAGGGGACTGAGCACGCACCCCTGAGGGGCCCCCGTGTTGAGGATCAGTGTGGCAGATGTGTTGTTACCTACCCTTACCACCTGGGGGCAGCCCGTCAGGAAGTCCAGGATCCAGTTGCAGAGGGAGGTGTTTAGTCCCAGGATCCTTAGCTTAGTGATGAGCTTTGAGGGCACTATGGTGTTGAATGCTGAGCTGTAGTCAATGAATAGCATTCTCACGTAGGTGTTCCTCTTGTCCAGGTGGGAAAGGGCAGTGTGGAGTGCAATAGAGATTGCATCATCTGTGGATCTGTTGGGGCGGTACGCAAATTGGAGTGGGTCTAGGGTTTCTGGGATAATGCTGTTGATGTGAGCCATGACCAGCCTTTCAAAGCACTTCATGGCTACAGACGTCAGTGCTACGGGTCGGTAGTCATTTAGGCAGGTTATCTTAGAGTCCTTGGGCACGGGGACTATGGTGGTCTGCTTGAAACATGTTGGTATTACAGACTCAGTCAGGGACATGTCTGTAATAATGTCAGTGAAGACACTTGCCAGTTGGTCAGCACATGCTCGGAGTACATTAGATTTTGTGTGTGTGTGTTTGTGTGTGTGCGTGTTTCTGTGTGTGTATGTGTGTGTGTGAGTGTGTGTGTGTGTGTGTGTGTAGGTGTAGGTGTAGGTGCAGGTGTGTGCATGTGTTTGTTGAAAAGGCTAGGTTAGGTTTTGTGGAGAAATAATTGGCCCCTGGAGTCCCAATGAGTGGCTGGTCGATGTGAGTAAGGGGTCAAGGCTGACCAGTGCCCTCCAGGCCCTAAGTACTTCTATTATTGATGGTCTACTTAAAGCAGAACTCTTAGTCAGAATTCTTTCCAGCCGGTGACAACCTTTTCCTGCAATTATAATGTTAAGTAAGTCAGAACAAGTTTCTTGTAACAATATAACTTTTTTTTTTTTTTTTTATCACCCCGTAATCCTTAGTAATAAATGACCTCTTGCTAATTGAGTTTGAGGAATATTACGTGTGATGAAGGCGAATGAAGTGCCTCTTCATCACGAACATGGTATTCCTTTGAGTGTTATATTCACAGGCGTCTTCATGTGGTCCCGTGTGGCTCAGTTGGTAGAGCATGGTGTTTGCAATGCCAAGGTTGTGGGTTCGATTCCCACGGAGGGCCAGTGTGAAAATGTGTGCACTCGCTAACTGTAAGTCCCGCTGGATAAGAGTGTCTGCTAAATTGTACAATTATGTAACTCCAGAATAATTGTATTATCGCCCTAAAACGTATTTGTCCTTATCAGTGTTCCAGGCCCTTGGATCTTTCATTATTAGGACACCATTGGTTTTTAAATATTTTGCTAGGTGCATGCGCCAAATATAATGCCTAAGTTTTGTGGAGCAAAGACGCCAGGGGCCTAACTCTAACGTGATTTAAATGTATGTTTACAGTTCTTAATAATACTGTCTACTTTCAGGTGCATTCATCCTAAATGTCAGTGCAGTTGATTATGTTGCCAATGTGGCATTCAGCAACGATGCAACTTCCCAAAAGAGAGCTCCCAGCACGTGATTTACACTATCGATCCGTATGTGTGATTAAAACATTTAATTATTAAGCGGGCTAATTGCCAAGAGAGAAATTAGCCTGGTCCCCTAAATGAGGCAGATGATTAAAATAGTGTGTTAAGCCCAAAGTTAATTCGACTCGTGGCGGCAGAGCTAATGCGTTGTGGCACGAATGAAAAATGTACCTGACTCTCTCTCTATTTAAAGATAATTGACGTCAAAGTGGGGGTGAGAAACCAGAGGGAGGACTCGGGTGTGAAGTTGTGTATACAGTATATGAATTAGCCTGTGTTGCCATAATGAGGTGTAAAATATGAAACAGGTACTGGCTGCCTGGGAATGTGTGCCAAATGTGAGATGCATGTGTTTTTCTAGCCAGGGTAATGAGGGGAGCGTTGAGGATGGGAAATGGCCGCCATTCGGGTTCTTGTTCCCTGTGACTGGGCCGATGCCTCGTCAATGAGCTCTGCTTCTTTCTCGGCCCGGGCTGGGAGAAGGGCCCCCTGTGAGCATTTCCATGGCCTAGAGCCCCTCCATTAACAATCAATCTTCTACTGTAGAGCGGTGAGGGAACAGCAGTCACAGCTGCCACCATGACTCTCTTCCCTTCTCCCTCTCTCTCTCCCTCTCTCTCGCTCTCTCTCTCTCTCCCTCTCTCTCTCTCTCTCTCTCTCTCTTCCCTTCTCCCTCTCTCTCTCGTCCTCTCTCTCCATCTCTCTTCCCTTCTCCCTCTCTCTCTCGCCCTCTCTCTCCCTCTCTCTTCCCTTCTCCCTCTCTCTCTCGCCCTCTCTCTCCCTCTCTCTTCCCTTCTCCCTCTCTCTCTCGCCCTCTCTCTCATCTCTCTTCCTTTCTCCCTCTCTCTCTCGCCCTCTCTCTCCATCTCTCTTCCCTTCTCCCTCTCTCCTCCTCTCTCTTTCTTTCTATTTCCATTGGCAAACAACCCTCACTTATGTGCCTTGCTAATTAATTCTTAATCAAATTTACATTGGTTATGCATAATTTATGCTCTAAGCCCACGGTTACTGGTGTTAGACAAATATACAAACTCCATGCTAAATGACAGAGCACTTGGATTGAGAGGAGGAGTGTGGAGCCTTGGCGAGGTTTGAAAGTAAAACTGTACCCTCACATTTTGTGGGCTCGGGCGCTCCAATCCAAACAAACATGGCTGAGCTTCACTTGTAAAGGGATCATTAAGCATTCTGTGTGACTGATCTTTCCCCTTTGGAACAGTGTGGTAAGGCGAAAAAGGTATGTGTATGTATATATAGCAGGTTTATGTATGATGTACTGTACATACAGTTCAATGCTATAGGTCTTGGTTTGTCATTAAATTCCCCCCCCCCCCCCCCCCCCTCCATTTTGACTCTGTTGATCAGGACGTTACAGTTAGTTCTGTTACCTGACAACTATAATATCACAATTTGCAAGACATATGTTTCCTGGGTGTGATTTCTTTGTACAAAAACAGTCACTCCTGAGTAGAAAAAAACATAGCAAGCAATGTTTGGTCAAATTGAAGCTGTAACTACAGCATTTCATATGTTATACCCCATGGTCAATTTTTCCTAAGGCAGTGTAAATATGAAATACAGTCAACGGGAGACAATGAAGGGCCAAATGTAGTCTGGTTGTAAATTGTGTTACGTGTTGGCCACAAGCTTATAAAGCTGTCACTGGCTGTTCTCAGAGCAGTATTCAGTCTAAACCCACTGGCAACTGACGGTTACGTTTGAGCTGTCACTGGCTGTTCTCAGAGCAGTATTCAGTCTAAACCCCCTGGCAACTGGCAGTTACGTTTGAGCTGTCACTGGTTGTTCTCAGAGCAGTATTCAGTCTAAACCCAATGGTGACTGACAGTTACACGTCACGAGTGTCTGAGTAAAATGAAAAAGACTCCAGTCTGAACTTAAATGACTAAAACCAGGTAGAAAGTTTGTAGAAATGATAATGAACCTAAATATTTTTTAAATAATTTAACCTCTGAACAAATGTTCTTCAATCACAGTATTTTCAATCTAGAGTTATTAGCAGCGCTATTTATCAGATTAGGTTGATTTCGTGGTCTCAAACCACTGAGTTTATAATTCTTCATCAAGAATATCCGCTAAATGGAATTATTGACAATTAAACATGTGGGATTGTTGTTCCCTTGTAATATAATTTGTACATTTACTATCAATATACCATTCATAATTGTTTTCCAGATTGCATTTTGGCAACCAAAAAATGTGCATTGCAAAAATTGGATCGCGGCTGAGACAACCTGGTTCAATTTGGGTTCAGAGGCACACCCAGTTGAGATCCACGGCTTTGCCCAGACTTGTGTTCTGGCTTACAGAAAACCTAGAAAACAAACTAACCCTAACCCTAAACATAACCCTAACCCAGAAACATAAGGAACTTACGCTTCTCTTCTAGTCTTTCTCCTCACGACAATTGCCGTTCCCAGTTTTCCGGGTTTTTGAGCCCTCGGAGGGCTGGGATTTATATCCTGGGAAAGCAACCATTTTAGCGAGGAACAAAAACACTTTTCCGAGGGTTAAAGTACGGTTACCAAGAAAAACAAGACACAACATTTGCAGCCCCGCAGCCAGACTGCCATTCTGGCATTTTGTTATTTATGTTAAACAAATTATTGGTTAGATAAACTTTTTCATGGACTGCGTGGTATCAATTGAGAAGATTGTATCATTTAGAAAGTTTGAAGCATAAAGCAAGACCCATTAATTTGTTAATTTGCACATATGAATATGAACTGGACAGACAAAATGTGGATCTCCAGGTCGTATTCGAAGGCTCTTAAATCTACTCTACAACTGCACAAGTAATATTCTGAGCTGAAGACTGAAGAACACAACTATTGGAAAACAAACTTTGTAAATGGATGAGCTTGGACATTGTTTTGATTCAGAGAGACACGAAAAACAATGGATATGTTCGAAAGAGCTGAGAAACACTGGGACGGAGAGAGTGGGAGACAGACTGAGAGAGAAAGAGAGATTAAGAGAGAGAGAGAGAGAGAAGCAAGGAGGGAGAGAAATGAAGGGGAATGTGAAAGAGAGCAACATTCCCCAGGCGGCCTGGTTAATTGCAGGGGATTGGATCCAGATGCTGAGCCACACTGACGTGATCTGAAAAGACCTTGAAGGCCCTGATGGTTCGAAAGGAAAGGGGATAGAAACACAGAGGAGAGAGAGAGAGATAGAGAGGATCACTAAAATGACCAATAGAGAGGAGAAATGAATGGTGTTATAGAAAGAAAGCTACAGGATATTTGCATGTTACCTAAAGAACCATATCAGGAGGAAATGGTGGTAGGCAGGAACCATATCAGGGAAAGAGAGGGAAGGGACCATATCAGGGAAAGAGAGGGCAGGAACCATATCAGGGAAAGAGAGGGAAGGGACCATATCAGGGAAAGAGAGGGCAGGAACCATATCAGGGAAAGAGAGGGAAGGGACCATATCAGGGAAAGAGAGGGAAGGGACCATATCAGGGAAAGAGAGGGAAGGGACCATATCAGGGAAAGAGAGGGAAGGGACCATATCAGGGAAAGAGAGGGAAGGGACCATATCAGGGAAAGAGAGGGAAGGGACCATATCAGGGAAAGAGAGGGAAGGGACCATATCAGGGAATGAGAGGGAAGGGACCATATCAGGGAAAGAGAGGGAAGGGACCATATCAGGGAAAGAGAGGGAAGGGACCATATCAGGGAAAGAGAGGGACGATATCAGGTAAAGAGAGGGACGATATCAGGAAAAGAGAGGGACCATATCAGGAAAAGAGAGGGACCATATCAGGAAAAGAGAGGGACCATATCAGGAAAAGAGAGGGACCATATCAGGAAAAGAGAGGGACCATATCAGGAAAAGAGAGGGACCATATCAGGAAAAGAGAGGGACCATATCAGGAAAAGAGAGGGACCATATGTGACTGACCGTCTCGATTCGGTCTCATGTAGCGAAATGTGAAATGTTTATATTGGATAAAAGTAGAGTATATCATACACTACAGTTGAGGAACAATGGTGAAGTAATTCTGCTTTGAAAGTTGATAAACTTGTAACCCCACTTTTGAGAAAATAGCCCTTGAATGTTTTGGTACACCTACTGGAGAGCTCTTCTTTGTCTACACCCATTCAGCATCGTTCACACCCTCTTAAGCCCCACCCATCTCTTTAAGGATTCACATGTGAGGCCATGTGCTAAACAGAGTGAGTACGGTAGTGGACTAAACAACCAAAGATTTCAAGCCTAAAGGCTGGTTTATACTACGTCTATCAACATGTCTGTAGACAGTTGTCGCAGTGACATCATTAACATTCTATTTTCTTCCGACATCAAACTTGTCGTTGTCGTTATGAAAACGTATCTACACAAAAAAATGACAGGCTGCATGACATCAGCATCCTGGTGGTCCAAAATAGCATAACTAGTTTATTCTAACACCAAAAAACACATCAGATAAAAAATGAATTAGTATATGTCGATCTAGCAAACCAAGCAACTAAAAGCAACTTTCTAAACCACCTGTGGTAAATTATATTGATCGGACATGATTTGGAAAGGCACACAGCTGTCTATGTAAGGTCCCACAGTTGACAGTGCGTGTCAGAGCAGAAACCAAGCCATGATGTCGAAGGAATTGTCCGTAGAGCCCCGATACAGGATTGTGTCGAGGCACAGATCTGGGGCAGGTTACCAAAACATTTCTGCAGCATTGAAAGTCCCCAAGAACACAGTGGCCTCCATCATTTTTAAATGGAAAAAGTTTGGAACCACCAAGACTCTTCCTAGAGCTTCCGCCCCCGCCAAACTGAGCAATCGGGGGAGAAGGGCCTTGGTCAGGGAGGTGACCAAGAACCTGATGGTAATTCTGACAGAGCTCTAGAGTTCCTATATGGAGAAGTGAGAAACTTCCAGAAGGACAACCATCTCTGCAGCACCCCACCAATCAGGTCTTTATGGTAGAGTGGCCAGACGGAAGCCACTCTTCAGTAAAAGGCACATGACAGGTCGCTTGGAGTTTGCCAAAAGACACCTAAAGGACTCTCAGACCATGAGAAAAAAGATCCTCTGGTCTGATGAAACCAAGATTGAACTCATTGTCCTGAATGCCAAGCGTCACGTCTGGAGGAAACCTGGCACCATCCCTACGATGAAGCATGGTGGTGGCAGCATCATGCTGTGGGTCTGTTGTTCGACTAGGAGACTAGTCAGGATAGAGGGAAAGATGAATGGAGCAAAGTACAGAGAGATCCTTCATGAAAACCTGCTCCAGAGTGCTCAGGACCTCAGACTGGGGCGAAGGTTCACCTTCCAACAGGAAAACGACCCTAAGCACACAGCCAAGACAACACAGGAGTGGCTTCGGGACAAGTCTCTGAATGTCCTTGAGTGGCCCAGCCAGAGCCCGGACTTGAACCCGATCAAACATCTCTGGAGAGACCTGAAAATAGCTGTGCAGCGACTCTCCCCATCCAACCTGACAGAGCTTCCTGGCGGTGCCCAGAGAGCAAATCAGGTGCAGTGTAGGCCTACCGCTGGCCAATAGGATGGCTCAGATTACGGTGTCTGCCGTAACGTAGCAGGCGTAAAAGAAAGCTACAGCAAACTTTGAGACTGTGAGATTTCAAAACGTTTAAAACCGTGACTGGAGAGAGACAGTCAACGAATACAGCGAAGAGCTGCTGTTTTTATGAGTGAGTTCATGTTTAAGTTCTTACTCAGCACTGTCAACACTTTATATTCGACACTTTTATAAGCCATAAAAGTCTTCCTATTTCCACTCAGCACTACTACAAGTAATGAATGAAAAGGAAAGTCTATCTATAGGCTTGCATTGTTATTAGCAGCAGCTTGGGTCATTTTTAATATCTAGGAATATTTCACTTTCTCTGTTCATAGGAGTAACAACATGAATTTTGAGGCAGAATTAATGCGGTGCGACTCGAGTTGTTCAGTGTCGGTGGAGGAAAGGGAGAGCGGAGGGATGTTGAGAGATAGTGGAGGAAAGGGAGAGCGGAGGGATGATGAGAGGCAGTGGAGGAAAGGGAGAGCGGAGGGATGTTGAGAGGCAGTGGAGGAAAGGGAGAGCGGAGGGATGATGAGAGGCAGTGGAGGAAAGGGAGAGCGGAGGTATGTTGAGAGGCAGTGGAGGAAAGGGAGAGCGGAGGGATGAGAGGCAGTGGAGGAAAGGGAGAGCAGAGGGATGAGAGGCAGTGGAGGAAAGGGAGAGAGGAGTGATGAGAGGCGGACCATCAGTCTGCTGCTCTCTCCCTCTGCTGAGACTGACCATCAGATGCAGGCACCATCAGCCCAGTACAATAAAAAGATAATTATTTAACTGTCTGGTCACTCAGCTGTGCCTCACAAGTAATATAACAACGGATATATTACCGGTGTGATCATACCACAAATTTTGAAATATAATTTAAAAAATGTCCCGAACAACAACGCATTGGCCGGGCAATTCAAGCAAAGCCAATACACAGTGATAATGTATTGGGCCTATAGTCTACTGCACAAACCTCATTGCTACAGAACTGTTTTTAATTGCTTAATGCTGCTTAGGCTTACGTTTTTTTTAAGTCATGTTAAAAACAAATGTGAGCGGTAGATCTCTGCTTGCGTTTTGACTCAGAAAGTGATCTGGACTCAGAAAAAGGTTGGTGACCACTGTTCTAGAGTTTTCCCTGTTAACACTATCAACGTTTCCCTTTACTGTGGTAATTGTGATCATAATCAACGCAATATTAGCCAAATTTCATTGCAACATACCGAAACAAAATGAACTATGCAAGAGATTTTGTTGTAGGCAGAACACATCGGAGTAGGATTCTATTGCATCTATTGCATCTATATATTACACACGACTCAGCCCGTACTCTACACAGACCAGTGTGCCATAACCAATCAGAGCTGCAGTAGGCCTATATACAAATAGACTATTGCCATATATGGATCTGTGCCATTTCCTTTGAACTGGACTGTGTTTACAGCATACACATTTTGTTATTCTCCTTTGCTAGTTAGTGAGTTATTAGCCCAGTTATAGATTATTTGTAGTCAGCAATAGGGGAGTGATTACTTCCTACAAGAGGACAAATAAGCATGTCAGGTAAATACCTTTTTTTTTTGTCTTAAAGGGGCATTGTTGTATTTTGAGACAGGCTTGAATAAGCTAAGTAGCCAATAGGCAGAGGGTAGCATAATTAGTCTGATTCTCTGTAATAAAGAGAGGGAACATATCAGGAAATGGAGATGAGGAGAATGACCGTCACCAGAAAGAGTGACTCTCTCACATGGCATGGTTACCGTACAAAATAAATTATATTATTTTTAGAAATAGTCTTTAGTTTACTGCTTTTTAGAAATAGTCTTTAGTTTACTGCTTATTTGGAATAGTCTTTAGTTTACTGCTTTTTAGAAATAGTCTTTAGTTTACTGCTTTTGGGGAATAGTCTTTAGTTTACTGCTTTTGGGGAATAGTCTTTAGTTTACTGCTTTTTGGGGAATAGTCTTAAGTTTACTGCTTTTTGGGGATTAGTCTTTAGTTTACTGCTTTTTGGGAATATTCTTTAGTTTACTGCTTTTTGGGTATAGTCTTTAGTTTACTGCTTTTTGGGTATAGTCTTTAGTTTACTGCTTTTTGGGGAATAGTCTTTAGTTTACTGCTTTTTGGGGAATAGTCTTTAGTTTACTGCTTTTTGGGGAATAGTCTTTAGTTTACTGCTTTTTGGGAATAGTCTTTAGTTTACTGCTTTTTGGGAATTGTCTTTAGTTTACTGCTTTTTAGAAATAGTCTTTAGTTTACTGCTTTTTTGGAAATAGTCTTTAGTTTACTGCTTTTTGGAAATAGTCTTTAGTTTACTGCTTTTGGAAATAGTCTTTAGTTTACTGCTTTTTGGGAATTGTCTTTAGTTTACTGCTTTTTGGAAATAGTCTTTAGTTTACTGCTTTTTGGAAATAGTCTTTAGTTTACTGCTTTTTGGAAATAGTCTTTAGTTTACTGCTTTTTGGAAATAGTCTTTAGTTTACTGCTTTTTGGGAATAGTCTTTAGTTTACTGCTTTTTAGAAATAGTCTTTAGTTTACTGCTTTTTGGGAATAGTCTTTAGTTTACAGCTTTTGGGGAATAGTCTTTAGTTTACTGCTTTTTGGAAATAGTCTTTAGTTTACTGCTTTTTGGGAATTGTCTTTAGTTTACTGCTTTTTAGAAATAGTCTTTAGTTTACTGCTTTTTAGAAATAGTCTTTAGTTTACTGCTTTTTGGGAATAGTCTTTAGTTTACAGCTTTTTGGGAATAGTCACACTGATTCTGCTTGTTCTCTCCAACACTGCCGGAATCTGAGCAGACAGACAGGAACACTCCACATGCCTAGTGCCTCTCTTCTCGGCATTAATTCAACGGAAATGTCTGCCTCTTAATGACAAAGCGGCAAATGAAGTTGTAACTGTAGCTATCTTGGACTAAATGCTCTGTCGTTTAGATAATTATTTACTTCCAATGCTCAATTATCATGGTGAGTTCCAACCGAACACGGCACAAAGAGACAAAAACAACAAAGATAGTCAGAGAGCAAGAGAGGGAGGAAACACTGACTGATCAATGTCTTTGGCAGGTTTCCTCAAGTTATTGTGGAACAAGAGACTGTTGAAAGTAGTTTATAAAGCCGTCAGACAACCATTTTATGTCTTTCAGCAGTAGTTAGCTGTATTTTGGTGTATCTATATTTAGATGAACATGGTATATGTGCTGACTGTATTGCTGTATTCTGTATTAAATGCAGATTTCGTGGTGTTTTTGTCATGTTACTATTTCGAGTTATGAATACATATCATTGAGAATGGCATATTTGCAGGATTTTTTGATTCGTGCAGAGTTTGTGGACAAAGCTTGGGTCATGACTAAATAGTAATCCATCCATAACCATTATATACATTACTACGGCAACAGAATAGCACCATCACACAAGTGACTTCAATTTTTCTACTATAGTGCCATAGGAATTAGCTCATTGGTCAACTTTGACCTGTGATGACTTATAGTCAAAAACAAAATACCCTGTCCATGAAATCACAGCTGGGTTTCCCTTCAAAACTGTGCTGGCATTACACCAACACCAACACACAAACACCCACCCACCCACACACACACACACACACACACACACACACACACACACACACACACATACACACACACACACACACACACACACACACACACACACACACACACACACACACACACACACACACACACACACACACACACTAAACCTGACTCCCAAGTTATCTTCCAACCTGACCTTTTTCCTGTTAAAAGGTTTTTGGTTCAGTTTCTGAGGGAAGCCACCTCCAGTGCCGCGGGTGTGTGATTTGTGATTAGTGGGCGGCTCAGAGTGCTCAGAGTGCTCAGAGTGGATTTGATGTGGCCCCAGGGCCCTTGCTCTCATAATTACGCTGTGTCCCCTGGGAGGGCCCCTGAAGTGACAGCCGTGAAGCTCAGGCTTTTTACCAGGTCAGACCAGGCTATTGAGAACATCCTGTACCGAGCGTCTTTTTAAAGACCCATTCCCGAGGAGCCGGTGGCACAGGGAGTAGCTTTACATTACAACAGGCACCTGTTCCTTAACCTACTTTGAGCTGTGAGGTCATTGGTACTTCACCTTCATTAGGGTACGCAACAGAAAACGTTTTAAATTGTTTTGCAATGGAAAGCAAACATGTTCGTTTGTTATTGGACAACTCCCTGACTGACAGTTGTTGTTTTTTTAAACCCTTGTCGTGTATGTACCATCTATGTTTTACGAGCCAAATGTTTGCAGTTGTAGGGAATTATCCCAACCAGTAACATTTGTTGAAATCAATTTTTTAAAAATAATATTCAACACACTTCTTTTTTTTTTGTAAATCCGGTTGAAGGCAGCGCTGGTTTGGTTTAGTCTAGTTATGAAGAATGTGGAATTTGGAAAAAGTCACATCATGAAAAATTATTTTTAAAGCCAAAGTCAATAATTACATCTTCACTTGCTACATTTACTTCTTTTCTGCAAAACATATGACTTACCGTACACAAACACAGCTGGAGAAAACTACAGTGTATCTAAGCTTAACCGAAATCAAGTGAAAATCTTTCAATTAACTTTATTGAGGTATCCTATAAACTGTAGTGCCACTTCAAACTGCCTAAACCCTCCACAAATAAAGCATGTTGACTGTATTTTCTTCCAAAGCTTTTGGAAATACTGTGTTTTTCCTTTTAAACCTGCCTGCTATTTTCCTTTTGAAACTCGGCATCTAAAAGGGAAGCCATTTCTCCCCGAGACGTATAAAAAGCCACATGGTCTGCCTCTCCACAACTCTATTTACATTGGAGGGAACAGTTTTAATTTCAAATTATGTTATAATGTACACCATGTCAGCTGGGCTTTAAACATCATTTTCAGTGAAAAATCATTACATTTGGCCCATTGGAGGGGGGGTACTGGTAATTGTTCCAAAACTATTCACAAGTGGAGGTCCTTGGGAGACAGGCTCCCTTTGTAGACCGTTTGTTTTTCATGTCTTGGCTTAATTAATTACCCCATCCATTCACATTCCCATCCTTTACGAGAACAGTAATCTCGCAGGTCGTGGCACTGAGCACTACTTTACGTCATGTAATAACACAGAAAATGTTTATTAACACCTTATTACACTACCGGGGCAAAAGAGACGTAGAGTTTTACTTTATATAGGCTACATAGGGGATAGGGCCGGGACCATACCAGTATTGCGATACTCGTTAGTATCGTGGCAAGGAAACAAAACACGAAGCAGATTTAACTTCTTTATGAAAACAGTCCTAATGTTGGAAACAAACATCATTATGTTGTCATCCAGTGTCCCATTTATTTATTTTCCAAGCTGTAGCACACAATATTTTACATACAGCAGGTATTTAAAGGACCAAATAGTTTGGTCTGCTTCGTTTTTATATTTATGCCATGGAGAAAAAAAATTATCGCAATACTGGCATCGTCACAGCCCTAATATGGAATATAGTGCTGAATGTTATAACTGTTCGTCAATATGTTTTCTAAGCTCTTTAATATAGAGTCTATATTCATTGATTGTTCTGTGTGAATCCAAAAAGATTTGAATGCAATAGGACAGAGTCCCAATAAACTCTCCTTCCTCCTGAAGTGTGCACTCGTTCACTACCCACAAAAACAAGCCTTGGCATGTGTTTGAGGGAGTTTCTGTTTTCTGCCTTTCAAATCCATGAAGGGAAGTGAACAAGTGAAGATAAATGGCATTTCTATTTGTATTTATTATGGATCCCCATTAGTTCCTGCCAAGGCAGCAGCTACTCTTCCTGGGGTTTATTATGGATCCCCATTAGTTCCTGCCAAGGCAGCAGCTACTCTTCCTGGGGTTTATTATGGATCCCCATTAGTTCCTGCCAAGGCAGCAGCTACTCTTCCTGGGGGTTTATTATGGATCCCCATTAGTTCCTGCCAAGGCAGCAGCTACTCTTCCTGGGGTTTATTATGGATCCCCATTAGTTCCTGTCAAGGCAGCAGCTACTCTTCCTGGGGTTTATTATGGATCCCCATTAGTTCCTGCCAAGGCAGCAGCTACTCTTCCTGGGGTTTATTATGGATCCCCATTAGTTCCTGCCAAGGCAGCAGCTACTCTTCCTGGGGTTTATTATGGATCCCCATTAATTCCTGTCAAGGCAGCAGCTACTCTTCCTGGAGTTTATTATGGATCCCCATTCGTTCCTGTCAAGGCAGCAGCTACTCTTCCTGGGGTTTATTATGGATCCCCATTAGTTCCTGCCAAGGCAGCAGCTACTCTTCCTGGGGTTTATTATGGATCCCCAATAGCTGCCAAGGCAGCAGCTACTCTTCCTGGGGTCCAGCAAAATTAAGGCAGTTATACATTTTAAAAGCATTAAAATACATTCATAACAGATTTCACAACATATTAAGTGTGTGTCCTCAGACCTCTACTCTACTACCACATATCTGTAACACAAAATCCATGTGTGTATAGTGCGTATGTTATCATTTGTGTTTGTATGCATGTGTCTATGTTTGTGTTGCTTCACAGTCCCCTCTGTTCCATGAGGTGTATTTCTATCTGTTTTTTAAAATCTGATTCTACTGCTTGCATCAGTTACTTGATGTGGAATAGAGTTCCATGTAGTCATGGCTCTATGTAGTACTGTGCGCCTCCCATAATCTGTTCTGGACTTGTGGACTGTGAAGAGACCTCTGGTGGCATGTCTTGTGGGGTATGCATGGGTGTCTGAGCTGTGTGCCAGTAGTTTAAACAGACAGCTCGGCGCATTCAACATGTTTAATACCTCTCACAAATACAAGTAGTGATGAAGTCAAATCTCCTCCACTTTGAGCCAGGAGAGATTGACAGCATATTATTAATGTTAGCTCTCTGTGTACATCCCAGGGCCAGCCGTGCTGCCCTGTTCTGAGCCAATTACAACGGCCAATTACAATGGCTATGTCCATCTTTGTGGCACCTGACCACAAGACTGAACAGTAGTCCAGGTAGGATAAAACAGATAAATGGTAGTCAACCATGCATTGTTAGTGGTCCCAAATCAAACAGGCACCACATAGTTTAATTTCTATCCTTTTATATTGTGGCAAACCAACCCAACACTGACAACTTACACATGACCAATGTGTCTGCACTTATAGCCAATGGGAAATCCTCAATGTGATCAAAAGAACCAAAAAAAAATAACAATTAAAATGCATTGGGTGGGCAGTTCTTATCAAGGACATGTTCAAGGTATTCTCAACCGTGTGTAAAGCATGACAATGTGCTGGTTGATTTTGTGGTAATTACATTCAAACTCTTTCCTTTTCATCTCAAATCAACTTTTAAAAGTGTTAACTCTACAAAGGGGAAAACTTTTATACCCACAAATGAGTATTTTAGTTCATCCCCTGGACAGCAGGAGCCACAATAAAGACTTTGATATAGTTGATACATTCAGTACTGTAAAATGATTTCCCCACAGGCGGAGGGATATGCCTCAACCCTCTGGGCCTATAAAGTGCAGGGAATGTGTAACCCCACCTGTCACATGGTCTGCATCTGAGACAATACATGGCTTCTTTGGCGTCGTTTGTCTCTGTCTGCCCACGCGTGTTGACAACAGATTTAACCCTGGGAGCCCGAGTCAAAACTGATGTCATCAATACACGTCCAAAAGGAAGCCCCTCTTTGTCACAGACGGAGGCCAACCTCATGTTTATTCACAGTAACCGTGACGGAGACGAGACGAGTTAGAATCCTGTTTGGTTTTATGCCCAGCTTTATAAAAAACAATACAGTATGTAAATATAATGAGCTTGGTACAGACACTCTCAGAAAGAAAGCTGTAGAATCATATAGGGTTATTTGGTTTCTCCCCATACCTACAACCCTCTACGTAGAGTTCTTCATAGAACCCCATGTAGATGATTCTACCTATAACCCTTTTATAATCTAAAGCCCCTCAAACTCAACTCTGGTCCTCGAAGTCAGTTCCACTGCATGTTTTCATTGTTCCCCTGTAATCAGGGACTGATTTAGACCTGGGACACCAGGTGGGTGCAATTAATTATCAGGTAGAACCTAAAACCAGCAGGCTCCGGACCTCGTAGGTTAAGAGTTGAATACCTCTGATCTAAAGGTTCTTCCTAGAACCCTCTACGAAGGGTTACACCGAGACCCCTTTTTATCTTTTGAAGGGTTGTTCCTGGAACGCTCCATGAACGGTCCCACCAGCATTATTAGCCTTTAAAATTAAACTCTTTATGACAACACATTACACATATCATAAGGACTTTCTTTGAGGGCCTAGTTATAACCTAACACAGTGTTTTAGGAAACTCCCGGTTTACAGGCCTCATCAGGGCCTGCAAGTCACATTATTCTGGCTTGCAAAGTGATGTGTAATTCCTATTGGAATCCAGCCAGAGTGAGGATACCTAACGATTGGTACTATTAATCACCCGCAACCTGCATTCAGAATGACTGCCAGTTTAGGGAAGATTGGATGACGAGAGTCCCTAAACCATCTAAACTGGAACAGCCTTCTCAGTTACAGGGTGCAATAAATCCAACCCCTAACAGTTTGGATTAGTTGAGACAAATGTACGTTATTTATCTTTGTGTAGCATAAGATTAATCAACCAATCAGTGTACATGCAAAAACACAGATATTGAAACAAACAATTCTGAAAATCAGCCTGCAAGAGAGCATGCTGGGAAATATGATAATGATGGGTGTGTGGTTTTGAGTGTTTTACTCTACACAGAGTTAAAAATGACACAATCAGACTCAACTCTTATAAACACCAACACTGGGATTATTTTATACCACTGATTGTTAAGTAAATGTTATTTCTGAATCAACACTACAAATGTTACACTGAAAAATCAACACAAGGTCAAATGTGTCAATTTGCTGTGTACCATACGATAGATACACTGCTGGTTCACTCATACTCCCTTCTGTTCCCCTACTCTCTGCTCAGTAAAATCACAGAAAAAAATCTAATTTGAAAGCCAGAAATCATGGCAAATATATAATCTACTGTAAATCAGTACTGTATATGCAAAATGATTAAGGGAATACCAGACACATGGGAAAATATTCCCATATAGGTACAGATTAAAACACTGAGGTAAACAATATTTAAAATACATATATTTTTTTAATTACAATAAAAAAGCATATTCAGATTCAGAAGAAAAAAAGCTTATTCTGCCTTCCAACGTATCCTTCTTGTCTCCAAAGAAACATCAAATAACCCTTTCTTCCAAAAACGGTTCTTCGGGTGAAAATGGTTCTTGGTAGAACCCTATCCTTCTGGAAAGAACCCCTTTTGGAAGCCTTTTTCTAAGAGTGTATTGCTTTCTATTATGATCTCTGTGAAGCTGTTTTGAAATTGTGTTGTTGTAATATTGCAAACGAATGTGGCAGTTTCATCATTAAGGATTTCAGCTTTAACTTATATCGAATCTAGCAGCATTTATTCATTATTCACTGTTATTGTGGTGGTCATACTTGTGTTATTGTGGTGGTCATACTTGTGTTATTGTGGTGGTCATACTTGAGTTGGTGAATATTCATGTCATTTGAACGCATTCCAATCAAGACCTTGTGGGCAGAAACGTCAATGTTTTGAACCAAAGTGAAACAAATACATTTTAAACAGATTTTATTTGTTGCACCTATCTTTCTTAATGAATGTTCATGCCAGGGAATGGAAACTCGGTTAATGAATACGGCTTTACAAACCTGTGTATTATAAAGTATTCGTATGAATGGTTACATAATCTATATGTTTTTGCCCCCTGGACTGTAGTCTGGATGTCCTTGAACTCCATACATAAAACAAAGGTAAGATAGGCTTTTTATGTATGGGTGTACAGTATGTGTGTCTGTCCCCATGTGTTTGAGAGAGGGAGACAAAGAGAGATTCATTGTGTGCAGTTGTTCTGCTGAACGGATATGTACTTTAAATATTCAAAGGCAGATGGTTACATTTTTGCCCCCTCGGAGCAGATTGACTGGATTCACTGCAATCTTTCCCTCTCCCCTGGCAGATGTTTAGAGCTCTCTATGTCTGATGGCTCCCCTGTGTCATGTAAAAATCTTCCCAGCGTGAAATAGTTCCCAATCGTTCTGATCGTTCTGATTGTGTTCTGATTGTGACGTCATGCTGTAAAATTTCACCCAGTTTGAACATGTTCCCAGTTCAATAATTGCCCGCACATCTCTTTTTGTGGATGGCTGAGCTCATGCAGATGTTTCTCTCACACCCTCCCTCCACCTCGAAAAACTGTTCTGTGGGCACGCGCATTTGCTTCACACATCTGCCAGTCAATGGTGACCTGGAGTATTGACTCTGACCACCAGAAGTTGGTTGAGGCGTGTGGTCAGCATATAAATTCCCGGACTCGCGCGTCAAAGAGCTGAGGGTTGATGTGAGGAGAGATTTTTTGCGATTGCAAAGACTTGGGCGCTACGTTTTTTTCGATTGACAGTGCATATATTTGTTTGTTAGTTAGTTAGTTAGCTAGCTATACAAACAAGTTAAAACTGCGCACCTCTGAGAACAAGCCGTCTCGACCAGTTTACAGCTAATTATGCTAGTTAGCTAGCTAAATCAAGGGGGTGTGAGAGAAACATATGCACGAGCTCAGTCATCCACACAGATGCTCGTGCAATTATCGACTGGGAACATCTTCACGCTGTGAAGAATTTTTTACAACATGACGTCACAATCACAACACAATCAGAATGATTGGGAACCATTTCACGCTGGGAAGATTTTTTTACATGACACCCATGCACAGCAAATGAAAGCAGTTGTATAACCCTGTTTTACCACTTAAATCCACTGGAAAGCAAAACAGGCAAAGCAGCCAGTCACATGACAGATAACCATCGTTCTCATCCATTCAACTTCAGCTGTGGGAATGATAAAAATACACCACTGAAACATCTTTTACTTGTTGTTGCTGTGTGTTCACATGCATCCCAGTATAAGGTATGAAGTCTACGGCTCTGAGGGTGAAAAAGGGTCAGTGCGAGAGAGCAGATGGTAGTAAGGTCAGAGGTCGCCCAGGACTGATGAATGAGCAAATCAATATGTGTCGGGAGAGCAGCATTCTGTTTCTCAGTTTTCAGTCCTCCGGTCCGGGATACTCCTCACTCCAAAGGTACTCCTCACTCCAAGATTCTCCTCACTCCAAAGGTACTCCTCACTCCAAGATACTCCTCACTCCAAAGGTACTCCTCACTCCAAGATACTCCTCACTCCAAGATACTCCTCACTCCAAAGGTACTCCTCACTCCAAGATACTCCTCACTCCGGGAGTCCAGGGTGGAGCACGAGTTTCATGGATAGGGTTGGAGAGAGGGTTAGCCACGCTAGTGTCTTGGAGTAGGTTTGGAGAGAGGCTTACCCACGCTAGGGGCTCTCTCCATAAAATATAAGCAAAAAATATGTGACAAGCCCCACTGTAATTTCAAACCGTGTGTTCCACGTTGGCTAAAAAGCTGTGGCTGTTGCTATGTGTGTGTGTAAAGGAGACACGAAACCACCTTCTTAAATATCTTCCTTTTTAGCAGACCCCTAGTTGTCTCAAGCTCAGTGTCGCTTGATGTTTTTCTCTCATGTGTCTCCAGGGGTTTATATTCCAATGTAGAGAAGAGCATGGGCTCCTCAGGTTTGGGTTCTGTGCCCGCTCTACCCCCCCCCCCCCCCCCCTCCCATATTGCTGCCACACAAGTTGTCTGCAGACTGTTTATTTGTGGGTGCATGAGTGTTACCTTTCAGCTCCAATTCAGATGGTGAAAGTGATCTTACACCAACCAATCAGTCATGGAACTTTATGTCTTCATTGCCCTTTTGCACTCCATCTGCTTTCACTCTGCTGCCCAAATGGCATCAAGCTTACAGTCAGAACTGTTATGGTGTCTGTCCGAAAACATCGGACTTTATCTCCTCTAGGTTCCAGAAATATGATGTTACATCTTCCCACACTTTTTTACTTCTGTATATGTATGGAACTTTGTTCCTACATTCTGCTATATCTGAAAGGGTTCAATTTCAATTTGTCATACTATCAGTTATGATTTCGATTACTTTAACATGGGATTCATACTGAAATAATTATAAAAGATTTCAGTCGTTTTTCATTCAGGTTTATCTGACTCCTGAAACCACGAGAACACTGCTTGAGGTTTATCTGATTTCTGAAACCACGAGAACACCGCTTGAGGTTTGAGAAAGTATTTGACTTGCATCCTATGATGCTCAAGATCCCACATTTAGAGGTGCTGCTTGGAGAACCACCCCTCTGCCAACTCCCTTCTAAGATGGACACGGAGTCTCCAACATAATTAAACACGTCTGCACATATATGCCAAACAACTAAGGCCTCAAGCCAGACACCAAAAAAGGAATTAAAGACCTGCGATTACTTAAATACCGTCCCAGGAAAAGGGACAAGTCCTTCCAGCCCATTCGCTGATCGTTTGTAAGACACGCCTTCTATTTTAATAATATGCCATTTAGCCAACACTTTTATCCAAAGCAACTTACAGTCATGCGTGCATACATTTTTTGTGTATGGGGTGGTCCCGGGGATCGAACCCACTACCTTGGCGTTACAAGCGCCGTGCTCTACCAGCTGAGCTACAGAGGACCTCTATTACGAAGCAGTGAGAAAAAAAAAAGTCTCAGGGAAATGCTCATTCCTGCCCTGTTAGGACCGGCTCGTCCTATCTTGGAACTCTGTCATGTGGTAACACTGTGTCAGAGTCCCCCTCAAGCAGTAATTTACATGGAGAGGTTCCCCAGGGAAGAATGGTCGTGTCCAGCCAGCCAGAAGATTATCAATTCGTCATATGGATGATGCAGACTCACAGATAGGAGGAGAAGACAAGATGGCCGCTATCCATGTACTGTGCTTTAGAATATATACACTACCGGTCAAAAGTTTTAGAACACCTACTCATTCAAGGGTTTTTCTTTATTTTTTACTATTTTTTTTACAATGTATAATAATAGTGAAGACATCAAAACTATGAAATAACACATATGGAATCATGTAGTAACCAAAATAGTGTTAAACAAATCAAAATATATTTTTTATTTGAGATTCTTCAAATAGCCACCCTTTGCCTTGATGACAGCTTTGCACACTCTTGGCATTCTCTCAACCAGCTTCATGAGGTAGTTACCTGGAATGCATTTCAATTAACCTCAACGGGATCGGTATCCCGTATACGGGATGGTTGAGCTAACGTGTGCTAATGTGATTAGCAATACTGTTGTAAGTAACAGTAAACTTTCCAGGACATATACATGTCTTATATGGGCACAAAGCTTACATTCTTGTTAAAAAAAAAATAATAATAATAAAAAAAAAAAAATATGTAACTGCACTCTCCAATTTACAGTAGCTATTACAGTGAATAAATACCATGCTATTGTTTGAGGGGAGTGCACAACAACAAAAAACGTATCACGGCAACTGGTTTGATACATTCACCTCTGAAGGTAAATAATGTACTTACATTCAGTAATCTTGTTCTGATTTGTCATCCTAAGGGTCCCAGATATAAAATATAGCATAGTTTTGTTTGATAAAATACATTTTTATATTCAAATGTAGGAACTGGGTTTTACAGTTTGAACCCCTGCTGTCTCTGGCTCCACACCCACCCACCCCGCCCGGCCATCTAGATGTGTGAAAGTTAATGTATAAGCTAATGATCCATCATGTATGACATTCCTGTGTAAACTTACATTGTGTATTACCATATCATTTTTGTACGTTCTCTATAGTTCTGTACTTGAAAATTTATCAATTGACCAATTCGGCACATTTGGGCAGTCTTGACACAAAATTGTCCAGTATTGCAACGCTTCACTTGATCAATCTGACACTATGCACACACACTGCTGCCATCTAGTGACCAAAGTCTAAATTGCGTCTAAACTGCAATATTATAATTTGGCCTTTCTCTTGCATTTCAAAGATGATGGAACAAAGAAATTAATAGAAAATTATGTTTTTTGTTTGTATTATCTTTTACCAGATCTAATGTGTTATATTCTCCTACATTAATTTCACATTTCCACAAACTTCAAAGTGTTTCCTTTCAAATGGTATCAAGAATATGCATATCCTTGCTTCAGGTCCTGAGCTACAAGCAGTTAGATTTGGGTATGTCATTTTAGGCGAAAATTGAAAAAAAGGGTACGATCCTTAAGAAGTTAACAGGTGCGCTTTCTTAAAAGTGAATTTGTGGAATTTCTTTCCTTCTTAATGCGATTGAGCCAAACAGTTGTGTTGTGACAAGGTAGCCCTATTTGGTAAAAGACCAAGTCCATATTATGGCAAGAACAACTCAAATAAGCAAAGAGAAACGACAGTCCATCATTACTTTAAGACATGAAGGTCAGTCAATACGGAACATATCAAGAACTTTGAACGTTTCTTCAAGTGCAGTTGAAAAAACCATCAAGAGCTCTCATGAGGACCGCCACAGGAAAGGAAGAACCAGAGTTACCTCTGCTGCAGAGGATAAGTTCATTAGAGTTACCAGCCTCAGAAATTGCAGCCCAAATAAATGCTTCACAGAGTTAAAGTAACAGACACATCTCAACATCAACTGTTCAGAGGAGACTGTGTGAATCAGGCCTTCATGGTCGAATTGCTGCAAAGAAACCACTACTAAAGGACACCAATCCCAGAAACCCTAGGCCCACTCCAATTTTCAAACCGCCCAAACAGATCCACAGATGATGCAATCTCTATTGCACTCCACACTGCCCTTTCCCACCTGGACAAGAGGAACACCTACGTGAGAATGCTATTCATTGACTACAGCTCAGCGTTCAACATCATAGTGCCCTCAAAGCTCATCACTAAGCAAAGGACCCTGGGACTAAACACCTCCCTCTGCAACTGGATCCTGGAATTCCTGACGGGCCGCCCCCAGGTGGTAAGGGTAGGTAACAACACATCTGCCACACTGATCCTCAACACAGGGGCACCTCAAGGGTGTGTGCTCAGTCCCCTCCTGTACTCCCTGTTCACCCATGACTGCATGGCCAGGCACGACTCCAACACCATCATTAAGTTTGTCGACGACACAACAGTGGTAGGCCTGATCACCGACAACGATGAGACAGCCTATAGGGAGGAGGTCAGAGACCTGGCCGTGTGGTGCCAGGATAACAACCTCTCCCTCAACGTGACCAAGACAAAGGAGA
Source organism: Coregonus lavaretus (assembly GCF_964263955.1). NCBI lineage: Eukaryota > Metazoa > Chordata > Actinopteri > Salmoniformes > Salmonidae > Coregonus > Coregonus lavaretus. Next base: position 57,232,976 of record NC_139998.1, read on the forward strand.
TGATTGTGGACTACAGGGAAAAATAAGAGGACTGAGCACGCCCTCATTCTCATCGACGGGGCTGTAGTGGAACAGGTTGAGAGCTTCAAGTTCCTTGGTGTCCACATCACCAACGAACTATCATGGTCCAAACACACCAAGACAGTCGTGAAGAGGGCATGACAAAGCCTATTCCCCCTCAGGAGACTGAAAATATTTGGCATGGGTCCTCTGATCCTCAAAACATTCTACATTCTACAGCTGCACCATCGAGAGCATCCTGACTGGTTGCATTACCGCCAGGTATGGCAACTGCTTGGCCTCCGACCGCAAGGCACTACAGAGGGTAGAGCGTACGGCCCAGTACATCACTGAGGCCAAGCTCCCTGCCATCCAGGACCTCTATACCAGGCGGTGTCAGAGGAAGGTCCTATTTATTTAATTATTTATGCATAGTCACTTTAACTTAACCCACATGTACATATTTCCTCAACTACCTCAACTAGCCGGTGCCCCCGCACATTGACTCTGCACCGGTACCCCCCTGTATATAGCCTCCCTACTGTAATTTTATTTTACTTCTGCTCTTTTACTTTTTTATTAAAAATAAATGCACTGTTGGTTAAGGGCTGTAAGTAAGCATTTCACTGTAATGTCTGCACCTGTTGTTTTCGGTGCATGTGGCCAATACAATTTGATTTGATTTGATTTGACCAATAATAAGAAGAGACTTGCTTGGGCAAGAAACACGAGCAATGGACATTAGACTGGTGGAAACTTGTCCAAATTGGAGATTTTTGGTTCCAACCTTCGTGTCTTTGAGAGACGTGGTGTGGGTGAACGGATGATCTCCACATGTGTATTTTCCACCGTAAAGTATGGAGGAGGAGGTGTTATGGCATGGGGGTGCTTTGCTGGTGACACTGTCTGGGATTTATTTAGAATTCAAGGCACACTTAACCATCATGGCTACCACAGCATTCTGCAGCGATACGCCATCCCATCTGGTTTGGGCTTAGTGGGACTATAATTTGTTTTTCAACAGGACAATGACCCAACACACCTCCAGGCTGTGTAAGGGCTATTTGACCAAGAAGGAGAGTGATGGAGTGCTGCATCAGATGACCTGGCTTCCACAATCCCCCGACCTCAACCAAATTGAGATGGTTTGGGATGAGTTTGACCGCAGAGTGAAGGAAAAGCAGCCAACAAGTGCTCAGCATATGTGGGATCTCCTTCAAGACTGTTGGAAAAGCATTCCAGGTGAAGCTGGTTGAGAGAATGCCAAGAGTGTACAAAGCTGTCATCAAAGCAAAGGGTTGCTATTTGAAGAATCTCAAATCTCAAATAAATGTTGATTTGTTTAACACTTTTTTGGGTACTACATGATTCCACATGTGTTATTTCATAGTTTTGATGTCTTCAGTATTATTATACAATGTAGAAAGTAATACAAATTAAGAAAAACCCTTGAATGAGTAGGTGTTCTAAAACTTTTGACCAGTAGTGTATGTCTACACATTCACAGGCCAGAATAATGTAGGCTAACCATGTGTGTATATTACTGAAGGATATTTGAATAGGAAGTGGAAAGAGATCAAACATTCCTGTGTTAAGTCAAATGGACACTGTACAGTTCTGGTCAAAAGTTTTGAGAATGACACAAGTATTGGTCTTCACAAAGTTTGCTGCTTCAGTGTTTTTAGATATTTTTCTCAGATGTTACTACGGTAAGTATAATTACAAGTATAATTACAAGCATTCCATACGTGTCAAAGGCTTTTATTGACAATTACATTACGTTTATGCAAAGAGTCAATATTTGCAGTGTTGACCCTTCTTTTTCAAGACCTCTGCAATCCGCCCTGGCATGCTCTCAATTAACTTCTGGGCCACATCCTGACTGATGGCAGCCCATTCTTGCATAATCAATGCTTGGAGTTTGTCAGAATTTGTGGGTTTTTGTTTGTCCACCCAACTCTTGAGGATTGACCACAAGTTCTCAATGGGATTAAGGTCTGGGGAGTTTCCTGGCCATGGACCCAAAATGTGGATGTTTTGTTCCCCGAGCCACTTAGTTATCACGTTTGCCTTATGGCAAGGTGCTCCATCATGCTGGAAAAGGCATTGTTCGTCACCAAACTGTTCTTGGATGGTTGGGAGAAGTTGCTCTCGGAGGATGTGTTGGTACCATTCTTTATTCATGGCTGTGTTCTTAGGCAAAACTGTGAGTGAACCCACTCCCTTGGCTGAGAAGCAACCCCACACATGAATGGTCTCAGGATGCTTTACTGTTGGCATGACACAGGACTGATGGTAGCGCTCACCTTGTCTTCTCCGGACAAGATTTTTTCCGGATTCCCCAAACAATCGGAAAGGCGATTCATCAGAGAAAATGACTTTACCCCAGTCATCAGCAGTCCAATCCCTGTACCTTTTGCAGAATATCAGTCTGTTCCTGATGTTTTTCCTGGAGAGAAGTGGCTTCCTCGCTGCCCTTCTTGACACCAGGCCATCCTCCAAAAGTCTTCGCCTCACTGTGCATGCAGATGCACTCACACCTGCCAGCTGCCATTCCTGAGCAAGCTCTGCACTAGTGGTGCCTCGATCCCGCAGCTGAATCAACTTTAGGAGACGGTCCTGGCGCTTGCTGGACTTTCTTGGACGCCCTGAAGCATTCTTCACAACAATTGAACTTCTCTCCTTGAAGTTCTTGATGATCCGATAAATGGTTGATTTAGGTGCAATCTTACTAGCAGCAATATCCTTGCCTGTGAAGCCCTTTTTGTGCAACGCAATGATGACGGCACGTGTTTCCTTGCAGGTAACCATGGTTAACAGAGGAAGAACAATGATTTCAAGCACCACCATCCTTTTAAAGCTTCCGGTCTGTTATTCTAACTCAATCAGCATGACAGAGTGATCTCCAGCCTTGTCCTCGTCAACACTCTCACCTGTGTTAACGAGAGAATCACTGACATGATGTCAGCTGGTCCTTTTGTGGCAGGGCTGAAATGCAGTGGAAATGATTTTTTGGGGATTAAGTTCATTTTCATGGCAAAAAGGGACTTTGCAATTAATTGCAATTCATCTGATCACTCTTCATTACAGTCTGGAGTATATGCAAATTGCCATCATAAAAACTGAGGCAGCAGACTTTGTGAAAATTTATATTTGTGTCATTCTCAAAAGTTTTGACCACGACTGTACATGAAGTATGAAGTATCCATAGAGAGGGACAATCTTTAACAGTTATTGTAAATTGTTACAGATGTAGGCAACATGCCAGAGAAGGGTTTTCACAGACATCCAGGGTTCATTCAAATGGACAAAGATGTTTAAAATAATGTTGTGTACACCACTGGGAAGCAGCTCTTCCATCAAACTTTCCAAAGGTTGTTGTTGAAAAAAAAAACCTGCCTGCAGTGGCCTTCAAACCTTCTATTTATTAAAAGAGAAAACATGAAAATGAGAGAACCCTACACTTTTAAAGAGAGGCGGAAAAAGTGTGTTCAAATAAACTTGGTCATATTTTGAATAGCTAACTCAATGGAATATCAAGCTGGGAATCCATAACATAGACTTTCCATGTTGAATGAATCCTTAAGTAAGCTTTACAATATATTTTGACTTGTCTTACCAAGGTCACCCCTTGGACAAAAAGGTATATTTTACCATCTTTAACTGAACTCTCTGTATAACATTCATATTAAAGTATTTTGCTTGGAACATTTGAGTCAAGCATTGATCAGACAGAGCTTGCTGCACTAGACAGCTGAACAGTATGCGTATGCACAAAGCACGTTTGTTTAAATGTCTCTGAAAGTTATGTAAAAGTCAACTCAAACTACAATTCCAACCTTTAGTGAGGAAGATGTGTTCTGAGAAAGGTTGTTGATAGTTATCATTAAAAATGATTCATAGGGAAATTGTGACAAATATTCACAAGCAAGCAGATTACTGAGATAGCAGCGGCAGACGCTACGCCCCTCAGAAAGCAGTGTTTCAGATATTGAGGGTTTAACCCTGGAAGGACATGACAGAAATATCCATAAACCATCAACTTCAGAAATAACACAAAATATGAAATCCTTATGATAAGATATACATTTGTTGTGGTCTCATTCCAGATAGAGTTTTTAACAGGATGTTGTGGGCTCATTCCAGATATAATTTTTACCAGGATGTTGTGGGCTCATTCCAGATATAATTTTTACCAGGATGTTGTGGGCTCATTCCAGATAGAGTTTTTAACAGGATGTTGTGGGCTCATTCCAGATAGAGTTTTTAACAGGATGTTGTGGGCTCATTCCAACACTCGCGACGCGGTCAGCCTTTACGGCTGGGACCGCAAGTTTGTGTCCCAGATTCCTGGTTACCAACAACGACGAGACGACCTACAGAGAGGAGCAAGCTGAGAGTTGGATGTCTCTCATGGCTTTGCTCACCCCTGGATGTACCACCTGCCAGTACCTGAGACAGAGAGTCGCTGAGCTGGAGGGGAGAGTATCTGTCTTGCGCCAGATCAAGGAGGACGAGGAACTCCTGGACTCCATGGTTGCACAAACCACCTCCAAAATCGACGACGTCACCTGCCCCTGGCTCAGCACCTCCACTTTCTGGGGAGCCTGTAACGGAGAAACCCCATTTGGTTCCCTTAAATGAGCCATGGCCCAGGCTAGGAGCTAAACCGAAGGGCCCGGTCTGTTCCACCCCTTCTGCTCCGCCTCAGGATGCCTGGATTGCTGTCCGGGGAGTAAAGCGCTCCAGGAAACGGAATCCATCAAACGTTTCGGAAGTGCTACAATTGGGGAGGAGATTCAAGGTCCTGGAAGACCTGGAAGTGCATTCCAATCATACTGTACAGGGTCCCTCCGCTCCATCTCTACTGCTGCCGTCTCACTCTCAGGTGGAAGTGCCCAAGCACACTCATCTGCGCTCCTTGCCTACCGCTCGGTCGTCAGTCTCAGCTGCTAGCCCCCCTCAACCTGCTAGGAGGCAGATCACCCGGGAGAGGCCCCGTCATTTACCCAAATAAACCCATCTGTAGTCCTTCCGTTCTCATGGTGGGTTCATCCGTGGTCCGAAACGTTTCAATCCGGAAAGCTGAGACTTTCTGCTACCCTGGCGCTAGGATCCCTGACCTAAATTCCATGCTACCGCTACTTATTAGCAAGCACTCCGCCGCTTCAACTGTCATTGTCCATGTTGGGTCAAATGACATTAAACTCCAGCAGTCAGAGAAATCGAGAGACGATTTTAAAACATTGATAAATACGCTGCTGGAATCTGGGAAGCAGTGCGATGTTTCCAGTCCTTTTCCTTCTCCACGGATATGGTTTTTAGTCGTATACGCCAATTACACACCTGGCTTAAGGGATACTGCTGCACGATGGGAATTCCTTTTGTGGATAACTTTGCAGCTTTTACAGACCGACCAGGTCTATTTCTTTTGGACAATTTACATCTTAACAGGTATGGCTCCAGCATCCTCTCCACCAACGTGTCTCTTACTCTTGCCTCATGTAGAGCCTTTGATACCTGACGTTGTGTATTTTCGGGGGTTGACTTTTGGGATTGTACGCTCCCCTATCAGACTATGTTCAATGCTCCTCTCCCAGTTTCATTAAATAGTCACTCAATTGCAAATATGGAACAAACTTCAGCTAACAACCTTTCTGCAATTCCTAGATTATTGTCCAATCACCGTATTGCGAATACTACTTACATGCAGAGAGGTATTGTTAGTAGTAATCTTGTCCCCATAAAATTGAGCTCTGTCAATAGCCCGAAAATGGTTTATTGCTCATTCAGTGCAGCTTCAGGTGCTACCTTGGACGCTCCATCTGATATGAGGCAGTGGAATAATTCATTTGAATGCTAGAAGCCTGATCCAAAAGTTGGACTTTATAGAAATGTTGGTCTCACAATCAAATGTTGACGTACTGATTGTTTCTGAATCGTGGCTGTGTGATTCTGTGCCTGATTCAGATGTTCAGTTGATTGGGTACAATATTTATAGAGCTGACAGAGTTGGTAGAGGTGGTGGTATCGCGATTTATGTAAAATGCTGCTTAAATGTTTCTGTGTCCATATCAACCTCTGTCCCAAAACAATATGAATGTCTAGTTTTAAATGTGGTACTTGGTAATAATGCTCATTTAACTCTAGCAGGATTGCTGCCCCCCCCCCTCGGCTCCTCCTTGTACTCTATGCAAATTATCTGATATACTGTCTAACTATGCAAACTCTGAATTACTGATTTTGGGAGATTTTAACCTGGATTGGCTTTCACCAGTATCCGATAAATTAAAATATATTTGTACTGAGCTAAATCTAACTCAGCTGATAACTAAACCAACCCGTCCCAACTTTAAGAATCCAGTAAAATCTACTCTACTAGACATTATTCTAACAAATACCCCCCATAAATACACAGCCAGTGGGGTTTTCTCAAATGATATCAGTGACCACTGCTCTATTGCTTGTATTAGAGATACCAGGCTGAAACACTCTGATCCCTGTTTAATCTCTAAGAGAAATTATAAACATTTCTCACAGCAAGCTTTTATCCTCGATTTATATCACTCTGAGCTTTTATCCACTTGCTGCTTTCTGGACCCGGTTTTAGCCCTTGCTTTTTTTCTCTTCTATTGTTACCTCTATGTCTGATAAACACGCCCCGCTTAAGAAGCACAGAGTAAGAAACCGAACCAGTTCTTGGTTCTCTCCTGAATTGTCAGGTGTTTTTCTGCAAAAGAATCGGGCCTGGGCCTTGGCGAGGAAAACAGGAACTCCAGCTGATTGGCAGTTTTTTTAGGCAATTGAGAAATAAATGTACTGCAGCTGTCAAAAAGGCAAAATCAAATTACTTCCTTAATGCTATGACAGATTCTGCAGGAGATCCTGCAAAATTCTGGAAAACCGTTAATTCACTGAAACGGGGGATTTCTGCTGTTTCTCTTCCTAAGCACATTATCTCAGACTCCTGTATTCTAAGTGAGAAAAAAAAAGATATTTGTGATGCTTTTAATAAGCATTTCATCTCTGCTGGTTTTTTATTTGAAAAGAAAAGTGGCCATTGTGGTACTTGCCAGTTAGTTGATTTTTCGTCTTGCTTTACAACTGTTTCTCTGAAAAAATGGTAACCCTGTTTTTAGTTTCCAGAAAATAACTGAAGCAGAGGTTCTAGCTGCCCTGTGTGCCATTGATACTAAGAAATCCTTAGGCGCTGACAATTTAGACCCGTACTTACGTAAGTGTGCTGCACCTATCATTGCTGGTTCAGTGACACACATTTTTAATCTAACATTAAGCACAGGAAATATCCCTAAGGTGTGGAAAGCAGCTTTTGTTCTGCCATTACATAAGGGAGGTGACGGTAGTGATTTGGATAACTATCGACCCATCTCTAGGTTCCCTTGTCTGGCAAAGATCCTAGAATCTATAGTCAACAAACAGTTACAATCTTTTCTTTCTGTTAACAGTATTTTTTGCCCCAATCAATCTGGTTTTAGATCTAAACACAGTACCACATCGGCCACTATGCTTGTTGTAAATGATATTGCAAATGCCTTAGATGATAGAAAGCACTGTGCTGCGTTGTTTGTAGATTTGTCAAAAGCTTTTGACACTGTAGACCATGCTATCCTCTTGAATAAGCTGTCATCTATAGGACTGGGCACTGATGCCTGTCGATGGTTTTATGACTATTTTAAAGATAGAACTCAGGCCGTCATGGTCGACGGGGTCAAGTCTGACCCCTTACAGTTACTTAAAGGGGTCCCTCAGTGTTCAATAATTGGCCCACTATTGTTCTCACTTTATATAAACAACATTGGTGATGATGTCAGATATTGTAAATTCCATTTATATGCAGATGACCCAGTGATGTACTCTATTGCTCCAACAGCGGACCAAGCTTTAATGCAGTTGGAGTCTACTACAGGGGTCTCTTTTACAGCTTAAACTTGTTTTAAACGCTAAGAAAACAAATGTCATGTTTTTTTCTAGGTCTAAACTCTCAATTAGAAACACTTTTGTAATCACTAGCTTGGATGGTACTCAAATCAAACAGGTCTCTGCATAGAAATACTTAGGGGTAAGGTTAGATGATAGGCTTTCTATTTAAAAAAACATGTTACTGAATTGGGAAAAAAGCTCAAATTCAAGATAGGGTTCCTTTACAGAAACAGGGCTTGTCTGTCCTCCGTAAATAGAAACCAAATTGTGCAGGCTACTTTTATGTCCGTTTTAGATGATGGTGATATTATCTATATGCATGCATCGGCAAACACATTAAAACCACTGGATGCTATTTACCATTGTGCACTCAGGTTTATCACGGGTGATAGTTACTAAACTCATCACTGTTTCCTATATATGTGGGTTGGGCCTCTCTATCTGTGAGGTGAGAGCAACATGCTCTCTTGTTTATTTATAAAGCACTTCCATATATATCATCATTAATTTCCACTAGATATACTAATTTTAAAACCAGATCACAGATGTGGATTACATTAGAGACTTCTGTGGTCTCCACAGAGTTGGGTAGGACTGCCTTCAGTTCCTTTGCACCTTATTTATGGAACAAACTGCAGATCCAACTTAAGTTAGACACTCTGGTGTCCCTTGCCCATTTAAAAAAATGTTATGGAGGATCAATATGATGTTGTCTGTGATTGTTTCTGTTGAATTGTGTTTTTGTTTTGTATGTTTGAAATGTTCTTGTCTGTATGTCTAAAACTGTACATGTCAACATGTTTACACAGGGCACAGCCGTAAAAGAGATCCAGGTCTCAGTCTGTTTTTCCCTGTTAAAATAAAGATTCAAACAAAAAAAGATATAGTTTTTACCAGGATATTGTGGGCTCATTCCAGATAGAGGTTTTACCAGGATGTTGTGGGCTCATTCCAGATAGAGGTTTTACCAGGATGTTGTGGGTAGCAGATTGACAAGTATAAGCAGAGAGAAAATGTTTGTGAGAAATAAAAAAATGAAAAGATAGAGAATTCATATTTTTTTATTATCTTGGACAGTGTAGAGGTAGTTAGAAAGCAGCAAAGCTCTGCTCTCCCTGGAAAAACTAACTATAGTCTAGTTGTTAGTGCCTGTGGGTTTGCAGTTTCCCCCCCCCCCCACCCCTTCCTTTTTTTCCTCCATCTTAAAGTGAAATCGCCTGGGATGTAATTAATTTATTAGAATAAGCGTGCAGGGACGGGGGTCGTCGCATGTGTTTCAGGGTGAGCTGTGGTCGCTGGGTTCCGGGTGATTGGGATTAATAACGAGGGCCCATTTGAAATAGGAATCGGAGTGTTTAATAGACAGAGGAGGGGGTGGCGTGAGGGTGCGTGGACCCCCCCCCCACACCCAGGGCCATTGGAAAAAAAGGGGGGCTTTGTGAGTGGGTGCATATTACAGTATTGAGCGTGGTCCAGTTATAGTATACCAGATCCCAATTGTAATACACTACAGTAATTATGTAGGATCATTTACAGCAATATGTCTCTGTTTTCAGACAAGTAAAATGTTATTTCGATCAGAGCACTCAAACAGTCCGTTTCATAAAGGTGTCTTGTATTTCCATCGAGGGAAATTGGTATGTTTCTCTGAGTTTTAATGTAAAAGCTGTGTTAGTTCAGTGCAGTAGAATGGCGCTGCAATGGATAGATGCTGTTTCACTGTTAGTCTACTCCTGTTGTTTATGAAGCATGTGACAAATTACATTTGATTTGATTTGATTACAGAATCATCACCTCAATGGTTAAGATGTCCTTCAAAGCATGGCAAGAAGAGGTGGAGACTGCCCTGGCTTCAGCATGCTGTCAACATGCATGGCAAGAAGAGGTGGAGACTGCCCTGGCTTCAGCATGCTATCAACATGCATGGTAAGATGAGGTGGAGACTGCCCTGGCTTCAGCATGCTATCAAAATTCATGGCAAGATGAGGTGGAGACTGCCCTGGCTTCAGCATGCTATCAAAATTCATGGCAAGAAGAGGTGGAGACTGCCCTGGCTTCAGCATGCTGTCAACATGCATGGCAAGAAGAGGTGGAGACTGCCCTGGCTTCAGCATGCTGTCAACATGCATGGCAAGAAGAGGTGGAGACTGCCCTGGCTTCAGCATGCTGTCAACATGCATGGCAAGAAGAGGTGGAGACTGCCCTGGCTTCAGCATGCTATCAACATGCATGGCAAGATGAGGTGGAGACTGCCCTGGCTTCAGCATGCTATCAACATGCATGGCAAGAAGAGGTGGAGACTGCCCTGGCTTCAGCATGCTATCAACATGCATGGCAAGAAGAGGTGGAGACTGCCCTGGCTTCAGCATGCTATCAAAACGCATGGTAAGAAGAGGTGGACACTGAAAGATGAACGGAGCAAAGTACAGAGAGATCCTTGATGAAAACCTGCTCCAGAGAAGTCAGGACCTTAGACTGGGGCGAAGGTTCACCTTCCAATAGGACAAAGACCGTAAGCACACAGCCAAGACAACGCAGAAGTGGCTTCGGGACAAGTCTCTGAATGTCCTTGAGTGGCCCAGCCAGAACCCGGACTTGAACCCGATCCAACATCTCTGGAGAGACCTGAAAATAGCTGTGCAGCAACACGCCCCATCCAACCTGACAGAACTTGATAGGATCTGCAGAGAAGAATGGGAGAAACTCCACAAATACAGGTGTGCCAAACTTGTAGCATCATACCAAAGAAGACTCGTGGCTGTAATCGCTGCCAAAGGTGATTCAACAAAGTACTGAGTAAAGGGTCTGAATACTTATGTAAATGTTATATTTCCTGTTTTTTTTTTTAATATATTTTAAAAAACATTTACAAACCTGTTTTTGCTTTGTCATTATGGGGTATTGTGTGTAGATTGATGAGATATATAAAAAAATTAAATCAATTTTAGAATAAGTCTGTAACGTAACAAAATGTGGAAAAAGTCAAGGTGTCTGAATACTTTCCGAATGCACTGTATATTTTTTGGGGTAGGCACAAAACTACCTTTGTACTTCCATTTGTATTTTCAACCAGTACCGTTTACCTTCAGACAGTCCCATGACACTTGTGGGGGACGTAGAGCAAAATGGAGAACATGATCATGTTCGTGAGAATCACATTAGTTTGTAGCCCAAACGGTTCAGAGGTTACTAAACAGAAGTTGGCACATCAACGGTACCGACTTCAGACGAGTCTGAGGTGAAAGTTTAATTAAATCATTATTTTTTAAGCCTTGAGACAATTGAGACATGGATTGTGTATGTGTGCCATTCAGAAAGTGAATGGCCAAGACAAAAGTGCCTTTGAACGGGGTATGGTAGTAGGTGCCGGGCGCACCGATTTGATAGTGTCAAGAACTGCAACGCTGCTGAGTTTTTCACGCTCAACAGTTTCCCTTATGTATCAATAATGGTCCACCAGCCAAAGGACATTCAGACAACTTGACACAACTGTGGGGAAACATTGGAGTCAACATGGGCCAGCGTCCCTGTGGAATGCGTTCGACACCTCGTTGAGTCCATGCCATGACAAATAGAGGCTGTTCTGAGGGCAAACGTGGGTACAACTCAATATTGGAAGGAGTTCCTAATGTTTTGTGCACTCAGTGTATAATCTTCAAATCAAATACGATTGTATTTGTCACATACAAATGCTTAGCAGATGTTATTGCTGGTGTAGCGAAATGCTTGTGTTCCTAGCTCCAACAGTGCATTAATATCTAACAATACACAACAATACGCACTAATCTAAAAGTAAAATAATGAAATTAAGAAAAATAGAGTATATATGTATATATATATATATATATATATACAGTGGGGAAAGCAAGTATTTGATACACTGCCGATTTTGCAGGTTTTCCTACTTACCAAGCATGTAGAGGTCTGTAATTTTTATCATAGGTACACTTCAACTGTGAGAGACGGAATCTAAAACAAAAATCCAGAAAATCACATTGTATGATTTTTAAGTAATTAATTTGCATTTTATTTTATCTCGTCGTCGTTGGTAATTAGGCCTACACTGTTGTGTCGTCTACAAACTTGATGATTGAGTCAGAGGCGTGCGTGGCCACGCAGTCATGGGTGAACAGGGAGTACAGAAGGGGGCTGAGCACGCACCCTTGTGGGGCCCCAGTGTTGAGGATCAGCTTAGTGGAGGTGTTGTTTCCTACCTTCACCACCTGGGGGCGGCCCGTCAGGAAGTCCAGGACCCAGTTGCACAGGGCGGGGTTCAGAACCAGCCCCAAATTCATAGTTCTGACTATGCTCTTCAAGAGGTGTTGGTTGATATTACAACCAAATACTTAATATTTATTTAAGCTTGGCGTGTGGGGGGTCCGTGGGTGGCTTTTGATAATATATTCTGATTCCTCATGTCTTGCTCATTGGTAGGACAAAATCTAGTCCAAATCAGACATTGGGTACTATATGTATTTAATATTTTCTGAATCCTGTAAATGAAAATGACCAGTTTGGGTGCGATCAATTAGATTAATTTATCCTAAATTAAATTACAGTTCTATCTACAGAGAACAACTTTTAGAACGATCTTATTGATTAGATCTTAGATGTGTCATGACTTGCTGAAATGTCATAGAATGACTCAGCATAACACAACAGATTAGATAAACTGGAATGACACTCACTCAATGTTTCACGAAAAGAGCTGTGAACAAACCATGCCCCAAAAATATTCGAATGAGCCGCCACCCCTACATTTGAATTACCACTAAAAGAGGAAAGAACTCTTTCTTGAGCTGCAAATAACCATTGCAGGGCTCAAATGGTTATTTGGGTCAGTATGGTTCCACATATATCCATCACCCTTACCAAAGAACCCTTGAGGAATCCTCATTTCTTTGTGTGTGTATACCTGGAACTAAAGCGAACTTTCAAGAGCCCTCAGTCTTCGCTCACTGCCAGTATGTGCATAATGAAAGTCAATTGTCAACAGTAACGTACTTCCTACCAGCATCAACGTTATAAAGGTTTAATGTGCTGCGTGAGATTGCTGTAGTAAACAATGTCAAAGCCTTCCAACAGGATATGACCTGTCTTTGGTTCCTGTTCAGTGTTGTCACCAGAGGCCTCCTTTGCTGGGCAGGATATTAACATGGATAATGCACTATACTGGGATTATACTGGGCATAGCCATCCACAACATCGAAACTAGTTCATCTTGAATAATAGTTAAGTTAACAATGAAAACAAGTTTAAACATTTCAATTCAGATAATCAACACCGTTTCATATCATTTCAAAGTGTGCTAGTAAGCTAACTCATGTGTAAAGGTTGGACATCTTATTAACAAGTTGGCTAGTATCACTCAAGAATAATTTCAGGCGAAAAAAAAGAAAGTCAATACCAGAGGTGTCCAACCTCGCTCCACACATCCCTGAACTACTTGGGGAGCAGACTTCTGTTGAATCAGGTGTGTTAGTGCTGGGCTGGAACAGAAGCCTGCACACACAGCAGGGTTGGCCTGCTCCAGTTGTAATAGGTTTAGACATTGTGTGTGAATTTTAAACTGTATTTTTGCTTTAAAACTATGCTAACAAAGGTCAAGGAATACAATGATATACCCTTATTCTCTTGGACATTCAATGGGACCTCTTCATCTGCAGACAGGGTTTCACAGCTTTGTGTACCTGAGAACAGAAAAATGGCTTTATTGTAGTCAAATTAGACAGCACTGAATGTTATGTTGCTATATCTCTCGGTCCTCATAGTTTTTCTTGCTAGGGACTGGAACTGGAGAATATTTTCATAATGTCCTCCCACAAAGACACCTTCCCTATCCAGAGTAGCCTACTCTCCCTTCTCCGACATCTGGAACTGCTAGCTAATCATTTTACCCTCTTCCATGGCTGTTAGCTAGGTAGCTAGCTACCTAGCTACACCTGCATTTAGAGTTACAACGATAAATACATCAAGATTGCTATCTAACTAGCTAATATGAAGTTAGCTAGCTGGTCATATTTAATTCACTTAGCTAGCTACACAGTATGTAAAGTTAGCTAGCTAGCGAACATTAAGTTAGCAGCTAATTTGAGTTAGCTTGCACACAAATTGATTGTATCTATCATTTTCAAAATATATTTACTCACTTGAATAGGTTCTCCCACTGCCTCCGTTTTCTGGGTCCATAGAAAAACAAAATAGTGGGCAATCTTCCCAAAGTTTCCGGTGGAAGCAAAATGAAGCCATCCAGACTGACTCTGGTCTTCCAACATGGCACCTGATGTGGTTGCTAGGTGATTTGTGATGCAACTGGAAGCCCTCTATAGTAGAATTCTCTGTTTTACAGATTCCATCAGCCTGATGTAGAAGCAGTGGTGTAGGTGGTCATCTCATGTATAGTATCATATGTCTGTATGACGTGTGTCTTGTCTTAAAACAAGGTGCATTACTGAGTCATTTTCACATTAAAACATTTTAAAATATGTCACATTTTACAAAACGTTCAATTTTTAGAATATGTGCCAAATAGCTTTGTATTGACATAGTAGTTTCAGGCACACATAGTCACATAGTACATATATCACTGTAATTTATTGGGGTTTGGAGAGAATATAATTAACTAGTCACTCAGCAAATCTACTGGCTTGTGGACTGTTCATCAGCCTTTTCTTCAGCAGAATCTCGAGGGTAATGCTTATATTTTAGCACATTTTAAACCTGTCAGATGTACACTGAGGGAAAAAAAGTATTTGATCCCCTGCTGATTTTGTATGTTTGCCCACTGACAAAGACATGATCAGTCTATAATTTTAATGGTAGGTTTATTTGAACAGTGAGAGACAGAATAACAACAAAAAAATGCAGAAAAACGCATGTCAAAAGTGTTATGAATTGATTTGCATTTTAATGAGGGAAATAAGTATTTGACCCCTCTGCAAAACATTACTTAGTACTTGGTGGCAAAACCCTTGTTGGCAATCACAGAGGTCAGATGTTTCTTGTAGTTGGCCACCAGGTTTGCACACATCTCAGGACGGATTTTGTCCCACTCCTCTTTGCAGATCTTCTCCAAGTCATTAAGGTTTCGAGGCTGACGTTTGGCAACTCGAACCTTCAGCTCCCTCCACAGATTTTCTATGGGATTAAGGTCTGGAGACTGGCTAGGCCACTCCAGGACCTTAATGTTCTTCTTCTTGAGCCACTCCTTTGTTGCCTTGGCCGTGTGTTTTGGGTCATTGTCATGCTGGAATACCCATCCACGACCCATTTTCAATGCCCTGGCTGAGGGAAGGAGGTTCTCACCCAAGATTTGACGGTACATGGCCCCGTCCATCGTCCCTTTGATGCGGTGAAGTTGTCCTGTCCCCTTAGCAGAAAAACACCCCCAAAGCATAATGTTTCCAAACCATGTTTGACGGTGGGGATGGTGTTCCAAACACGGCGAGTTGAGTTAATGCCAAAGAGCTCGATTTTGGTCTCATCTGACCACAACACTTTCACCCAGTTCTCCTCTGAATCATTCAGATATTCATTGGCAAACTTCTGACGGGCCTGTATATCTGCTTTCTTGAGCAGGGGGATCTTGCGGGCGCTGCAGGATTTCAGTCCTTCACGGCGTAGTGTGTTACCAATTGTTTTCTTGGTGACTATGGTCCCAGCTGCCTTGAGATCATTGACAAGATCCTCCCGTGTAATTCTGGGCTGATTCCTCACCATTCTCATGATCATTGCAACTCCACGAGGTGATATATTGCATGGAGCCCCAGGCTGAGGGAGATTGACAGTTATTTTGTGTTTCTTCCATTTGCGAATAATCACACCAACTGTTGTCACCTTCTCATCAAGTTGCTTGCCGATTTTCTTGTAGCCCATTCCAGCCTTGTGTAGGTTTACAATCTTGTCCCTGACATCCTTGGAGATTTCTTTGGTCTTGGCCATGGTGGAGAGTTTGGAATCTGATTGATTGATTGCTTCTGTGGACAGGTGTCTTTTATATAGGTAACAAACAGAGATTAAATCAAATCAAATCAAATGTTATTGGCCACATGCGCAGAATACAACAGGTGTAGACATTACAGTGAAATGCTTACTTACAGCCCTTAACCAACAATGCATTAATTTTTTTATTTAAAAAAGTAAAGTGCAGTGCAAATAGTTTGGGTAGCCATGATTAGCTGTTCAGGAGTCTCATGGCTTGGGGGTAGAAGCTGTTAAGAAGCCTTTTGGACCTAGACTTGGCGCTCCGGTACTGCTTGCCGTGCAGTAGCAGAGAGAACAGTCTATGACTAGGGTGGCTGGAGTCTTTGACAATTTTGAGGGCCTTCCTCTGACACTGCCTGGTATAGAGGTCCTGGATGGCAGGAAGCTTGGCCCCAGTGATGTACTGGGCCGTACGCACTACCCTCTGTAGTGCCTTGCGGTCGGAGACCGTTGGTATTACAGATGTTGACCTGCTTAAAAGTCTTACTCACTTTGGCTACGGAGAGTGCTATTACATAGTCATCCGGAACAGCTGGTGCTCTCATGCATGCTTCAGTGTTGCTTGCCTCGAAGTGAACATAGAAGTGGTTTAGCTCATCTGGAAGTTTTGTGTCACTGGGCAGCTCGCGGCTGTGCTTCCCTTTGTAGTCTGTAATAGTTTTCAAGCCCTGCCACATCCGACGAGCGTCAGAGCCGGTGTAGTACGATTCAATCTTAGTCTTGTACTGACTCTTTGCCTGTTTGATGGCTCGTCGGAGGGCATAGCGGGATTTCTTATAAGCGTCCGGGTTAGAGTCCCGCTCCTTGAAAGCGGCAGCTCTACCCTTTAGCTCAGTGCGGATGTTGCCTGTAATCCAGGGCTTCTGGTTGGGGTATGTACGTACGGTCACTGTGGGGACGATGTCATCGATGCACTTATTGATGAAGCCAGTGACTGATGTGGTGTACTCAGTGGCGGCTCCTGAAAAAATTCTCAGGAGGGGCAATTTTTCTGATGATTTAGGTGACCTACACACATTTAAAAAAAGATATGTCCAGCAACAACATGAAGACAGGGGCAGCATATAAGTCAATACCAGAAGCATTTATTGACTGATCTCAAAAGTGTTGGCTTACCAGGGTTGGTGGAGCCCTCAGTTTCATCTTTGCCTCGCAAAGCTAACTCAAACACTCCGCAAAACTTCACACACTGGATTAGCCGGCTGAGGATGTGGCGGTTCTTGCTAATGTCGTAGTAAATATATTTGTTATAGTGAATATGGAATATGATATGTTGAGTAAAATGTTGTGCTAAGATCTATTTAGGTCAGGAGCTGGTTATAAGTTCTGTTCCTATCCAATAACAATGGACAAAAGGGTCCTATCTTGTCAGCCTTGTCAGCAGGTGGCCAAGGACAACACCCACGCCATAGGCCTCTCAGTTCTTCCAACTCACGAGTTCTTGCTCTGAGGACACACACACACACAAACACACACACACACACATCATCACTGTTAAACACACACACACACACACACATCATCACTGTTAAACACACACACACACACACACACACACAAAAATCCCCTCTCTTAGGCTGAACATTTGAAGACAGAGAACCCGACTCAGAGCCAATGCAACAGTGACAGTAGCCTGCAGGGGACCTCGCCCAACTCATCAGGACCAATCAGAAGATCAGAACTACTAGATTGAACCTACTTCATTTATTGCATAAAATGTCTGCACACAATGTTTCGGGGCTCTCTTCAGATAATAATAATAATAATAATAATAATAATAATATGCCATTTAGCAGACGCTTTTATCCAAAGCGACTTACAGTCATGCGTGCATACATTTTTGTGTATGGGTGGTCCCGGGGATCGAACCCACTACCTTGGCGTTACAAGCACCATGCTCTACCAGCTGAGCTACAGAAAGTGGATACTCATGGATGCGCATTGCAATTGTAAAATGTCAACACAATTGGAGACACCACGTCATTTTTGGAGACATGTTATTGACAGTAAACTATTGTAGATGCGACTGCTAACTAACTAAAACATTTTAGCTGGCTAGCTAATCATCTTAGCTAAATGTGGGGCAAACAATTCAGTTATTTACCGTTAATTTGAGGGATTGGGGTGAAAGAAATCGAGTTACATAGTGATACTTTACGATATACTGTATTGACAATATCGCAATATTTTAGCGCTAGTTGGCTGTACCTGCACCAAAACACCATTATTGTTCCTTCATAGCTTGTTCTCAATCTTTTCACATTGGGAGCCAATTTGTTTTCAGCACTTTTATTTCCATGACTGATCAAAACTCGTTCTCATGGCTTTCTGATCCCTCTGCAACAGACATATGGTGCGCAATAAAATCACAGTATCGAATCGCAATACGTATAGAATCATGAGACTCGCAATGCTGATGCATATATCTTATCGTGAGGTTCCTGGCAATTCCCAGCCCAAGTTCATTTGCCACAACAAATCTCTTCGCTAGCAAACGCGATGTCTTCTCCAAAACGGCAATGTGTCTCCAGCAATGTTTACTTTTTTGACGTTCTATGGCATCTCCACTTTCCAAGCATATATGACCACATGTAATATTTTGGTAAGTGATGCAAATAGTGAACTATGTAGGGCCAGGATGTAAAATATATGTAGCTGCAGCAATTTCTCTTATCTGATATGGTAAGTAATGGGGCTTAATTTATAGCTCCCTAAGAGTTTGACGAACGGGTCCGTGAACGCGATTCCAGATATATTTACCTCTGAATAAACTGCCTTTATTACACCATATCCACATCCAGTAAACTTGTGATTATCAACACTAACCTCATCGTTGTGGCGGCGGACAGCTAGCCTGTATCCCTCGTCATCCAGTTGAGTGAGTGGCAATGTCTTTTTTCGTTCGTACCAATTTTTGGAAAATCCTCGGGTGTAGGACTTTCCGCCTTTAGTAGAAACCTGTTGAATTATTAAATTTGGTCTGGGAGGTCCTAATTGTTTCGTTGCCAATTTATCTTCATTTGTTCGCCGACAAAAAGGAACTTCTTTCAAACAATCCACTCTTTTCTCAGTTACGTTCATGGTTACGTAACGTATGACGAAAGCGCGTAAGTGCAAGCCCACAGACACCCATTGAGATTGTATTGAAGGCTCTGAAATTTGAAAAAAATAGATTTTACATGGGAGTCTATGACAGAAGTTCTGGGCGATTTTCAATCTGACTGAAATCGCCCCAAAAGGGGGTGGAGCCATTTGAAGCACGACTTTAGCCTGATTCGACATTTAGTGGCAGTGTGGCACTGTGGCAGATCAGACGTATAGATTACAACACTGATAACTACTGTTGCCGTGATATAATTGATTAGAAAAAAAATCCCTTCCTTTTCCCGTTTGGCAGTGCGTCGCCCATATCGCCCTATTGAACAGGCCGTCCCTGGGTGTACTTCTCAATGCTATCTGAAGAATCCCGGAACATGTTCCAGTCTGTGCTAGCAAAACAGTCCTGTAGCTTAGCATCTGCATCATCTGACCACTTTTTTATTAACCGAGTCACTGTTGCTTCCTGCTTTGGTTTTTGCTTATAAGCAGGAATCAGGAGAATAGAGTTATGGTCAGATTTGCCAAATGGAGGGTGAGGGAGAGCTTTAAGAGTGTGCTCCTAATCTCAGCTCGTTACCTGTATAAAAGACACCTGGGAGCCAGAAATCTTTCTGATTGAGAGGGGGTCAAATACTTATTTCCCTCATTAAAATGCAAATCAATTTATAACATTTTTGACATGGGTTTTTCTGAATTTTTTTGTTGTTTTTCTGTCTCTCACTGTTCAAATAAACCTACCATTAAAATTATAGACTGATCATGTCTTTGTCAGTGGGCAAACGTACAAAATCAGCAGGGGATCAAATACTTTTTTCCCTCACTGTACTACTGTGAGGGGAGTCCGTTTCTACACAACTACATTCTGATTAACCTCCTGTGACCCTCCCTCTCTCTCTCTCTCTGTCTCTCTCTGTCTCTCTCTGTCTCTGTCTCTCTCTGTCTCTCTGTCTCTCTCTGTCTCTCTCTGTCTCTCTCTGTCTCTCTCTGTCTCTCTGTCTCTCTCTCTCTGTCTCTCTCTGTCTCTCTCTGTCTCTGTCTCTCTCTCTCTCTCTCTCTCTCTCTCTCAATTCAATTCAATTTCAATTTAAGGGCTTTATTGGCATGGGAAACGTGTGTTAACATTGCCAAAGCAAGTGAAGTAGATAGTAAACAAAAGTGAAATAAACAATAAATATTAACAGTAAACATTACACTCAGAAGTTCCAAAAGAATAAAGACATTTCAAATGTCATATTATGTCTATATACAGTGTTGTAACAATGTGCAAATAGTTAAAGTACAAATGGGAAAATAAATAAACATAAATATGGGTTGTATTTACAATGGTGTTTGTTCTTCACTGGTTGCCCTTTTCTTGTGGCAACAGGTCACAAATATTGCAGCTGTGATGGCACACTGTGGTTTTTCACCCAGTAGATAAGGGAGTTTATCAAAATTGGGTTTGTTTTCGAATTCTTTGTGGATCGCTGTAATCTGAGGGAAATATGTGTCTCTAATATGGTCATACATTTGGCAGGAGGTTAGGAAGTGCAGCTCAGTTTCCACCTCATTTTGTGGCAGTGTGCACATAGCCTGTCTTCTCTTGAGAGCCAGGTCTGCCTACGGCGGCCTTTCTCAATAGCAAGGCTATGCTCACTGAGTCTGTACATAGTCAAAGCTTTCCTTAAGTTTGGGTCAGTCACAGTGGTCAGGTATTCTGCCACTGTGTACTCTCTGTTTAGGGCCAAATAGCATTCTAGTTTGCTCAGTTTTTTTGTTTGTTCTTTCCAATGTGTCAAGTAATTCTCTTTTTGTTTTCTCATGATTTGGTTGGGTCTAGTTGTGTTGTTGTTGTTGTTGTTGTCCTGGGGCTGTGTGGGGTCTGTTTGTATTTGTGAACAGAGCCCGAGGACAAGCTTACTTAGGGGACTCTTCTCCAGGTTCATCTCTTTGTAGGTGATGGCTTTGTTATGGAAGGTTTGGGAATCGCTTCCTTTTAATTGGTTATAGAATTTAACGGCTCTTTTCTGGATTTTGATAATTAGCGGGTATTGGCCTAATTCTGCTCTGCATGCATTATTTGGTGTTTTACGTTGTACACGGAGGATGTTTTTGCAGAATTCTGCATGCAGAGTCTCAATTTGGTGTTTGTCCCATTTTGTGGTTGGTGAGCGGACCCCAGACATTTACATTACATTTAAGTCATTTAGCAGACGCTCTTATCCAGAGCGACTTACAAATTGGTGCATTCACCCTATAGCCAGTGGGTTAACCACTTTACAACAATTTTTTTTTTTTTGGGGGGGGGGGGCTAGAAGGATTACTTCATCCTATCCCAGGTATTCCTTAAAGAGGTGGGGTTTCAAATGTCTCCGGAAGGTGGTGAGTGACTCCGCTGTCCTGGCGTCGTGAGGGAGCTTGTTCCACCATTGGGGTGCCAGAGCAGCGAACAGTTTTGACTGGGCTGAGCGGGAACTATGCTTCCGCAGAGGAAGGGGAGCCAGCAGGCCAGAGGTGGATGAACGCAATGCCCTCGTTTGGGTGTAGGGACTGATCAGAGCCTGAAGGTACGGAGGTGCCGTTCCCCTCACTGCTCCATAGGCAAGCACCATGGTCTTGTAACGGATGCGAGCTTCAACTGGAAGCCAGTGGAGTGTGCGGAGGAGGGGGGTGACGTGAGAGAACTTGGGAAGGTTGAACACCAGACGGGCTGCGGCATTCTGGATGAGTTGTAGGGGTTTCATGGCACAGGCAGGGAGCCCAGCCAACAGCGAGTTGCAGTAATCCAGACGGGAGATGACAAGTGCCTGGATTAGGACCTGTGCCGCTTCCTGTGTAAGGCAGGGTCGTACTCTCCGAATGTTGTAGAGCATGAACCTGCAGGATCGGGTCACCGCCTTGATGTTAGCGGAGAACGACAGGGTGTTGTCCAGGGTCACGCCAAGGCTCTTCGCACTCTGGGAGGAGGACACAACGGAGTTGTCAACCGTGATGGCGAGATCATGGAACGGGCAGTCCTTCCCCGGGAGGAAGAGCAGCTCCGTCTTGCCAGGGTTCAGCTTGAGGTGGTGATCCGTCATCCATACTGATATGTCGGCCAGACATGCAGAGATGCGATTCGCCACCTGGTTATCAGAAGGGGGAAAGGAGAAGATTAGTTGTGTATCGTCAGCGTAGCAATGATAGGAGAGGCCATGTGAGGATATGACAGAGCCAAGTGACTTGGTGTATAGGGAGAAAAGGAGAGGGCCTAGAACTGAGCCCTGGGGGACACCAGTGGTGAGAGCACTTGGTGCGGAGACAGCTTCTCGCCACGCCACTTGGTAGGAGCGACCGGTCAGGTAGGACGCAATCCAGGAGTGAGCCGCGCCAGAGATGCCCAGCTCGGAGAGGGTGGAGAGGAGGATCTGATGGTTCACAGTATCAAAGGCAGCAGACAGGTCTAGAAGGACAAGAGCAGAGGACCTCAGAACCATAAAGGGCAATGGGTTCTATAACTGATTCAAGTATTTTTAGCCAGATCCTAATTGGTATGTCAAATGTTATGTTCCTTTTGATGGCATAGAAGGCCCTTCTTGCCTTGTCTCTCAGATCGTTCACAGCTTTGTGGAAGTTACCTGTGGCGCTGATGTTTAGGCCGAGGTATGTATAGTGTTTTGTGTGCTCTAGGGCAACGGTGTCTAGATGGAATTTGTATTTGTGGTCCTGGCAACTGGACCTTTTTTGGAACACCATTATTTTTGTCTTACTGAGATTTACTGTCAGGGCCCAGGTCTGACAGAATCTGTGCAGAAGATCTAGGTGCTGCTGTAGGCCCTCCTTGGTTGGTGACAGAAGCACCAGATCGTCAGAAAACAGAAGACATTTGACTTCAGATTCTAGTAGGGTGAGGCCGGGTGCTGCAGACTGTTCTAGTGCCCTCGCCAATTCGTTGATATTTATATGTTGAAGAGGGTGGGGCTTAAACTGCATCCCTGTCTCACCCCACGGCCCTGTGGAAAGAAATGTGTGTGTTTTTTGCCAATTTTAACCGCACACTTGTTGTTTGTGTACATGGATTTTATAATGTCGTATGTTTTTCCCCCAACCCCACTTTCCATCAATTTGTATAGCAGACCCTCATGCCAAATTGAGTCAAAAGCTTTTTTGAAATCAACAAAGCATGAGAAGACTTTGCCTTTGTTTTGGTTTGTTTGTTTGTCAATTAGGGTGTGCAGGGTGAATACGTGATCTGTTGTACGGTAATTTGGTAAAAAGCCAATTTGACATTTGCTCAGTACATTGTTTTCACTGAGGAAATGAACTAGTCTGCTGTTAATGATAATGCAGAGGATTTTCCCAAGGTTGCTGTTGACGCATATCCCACGGTAGTTATTGGGGTCAAATTTGTCTCCACTTTTGTGGATTGGGGTGATCAGTCCTTGGTTCCAGATATTGGGGAAGCTGCCAGAGCTAAGGATGATGTTAAAGAGTTTAAGTATAGCTAATTGAAATTTGTGGTCTGTATATTTGATCATTTCATTGAGGATACCATCAACACCACAGTACTTTTTGGGTTGGAGGGTTTGTATTTTGTCCTGTAGTTCATTCAATGTAATTGGAGAATCCAGTGGGTTCTGGTAGTCTTTAATAGTTGATTCTAAGATTTGCATTTGATCATGTATATTTTTTTGCTGTTTGTTCTCTGTTATAGGGCCAAAAAGATTGGAGAAGTGGTTTACCCATACATCTCCGTTTTGGATAGATAGCTCTTCGTGTTGTTGTTTGTTTAGTGTTTTCCAATTTTCCCAGAAGTGGTTAGAGTCTATGGATTCTTCAATTACATTGAGCTGATTTCTGACATGCTGTTCCTTCTTTTTCCGTAGTGTATTTCTGTATTGTTTTAGTGATTCACCATAGTGAAGGCGTAGGCTCAGGTTTTCTGGGTCTCTATGTTTTTGGTTGGATAGGTTTCTCAATTTCTTTCTTAGTTTTTTGCATTCTTCATCAAACCATTTATCACTGTTATTACTTTTCTTTGGTTTTCTGTTAGAGATTTTTAGATTTGATAGGGAAGCTGAGAGGTCAAATATACTGTTTAGGTTTTCTACTGCCAAGTTTACACCTTCACTATTACAGTGGAACGTTTTGTCCAGGAAGTTGTCTAGAATGGATTGAATTTGTTGTTTCCTAATTGTTTTTTGGTAGGTTTCAACACTACTTTCCTTCCATCTATAGCATTTCTTAATATTATTCAGTTCTTTTGGCTTTGATGCCTCATGATTGAGTATTGCTCTGTTCAAGTAGACTGTGATTTTGCTGTGGTCTGAAAGGGGTGTCAGTGGGCTGACTGTGAACGCTCTGAGAGACTCTGGGTTGAGGTCAGTGATAAAGTAGTCTACAGTACTACTGCCAAGAGATGAGCTATAGGTGTACCTACCATATGAGTCCTCTCGAAGCCTACCATTGACTATGTACATACCCAGTGTGCATAGGTCTGATCTGAGGGGGCCTAAATGGGGTGTGGGCATGGTTGACTTGGGGGGGAGTTAATTGGTTGGGGTGGGGGTGTAGATGTGGTTGATGGTGCTGTGGTCTGGATGTAGGTCCTCTCTGCGGGGGTCCTCTATGTGTAGGACCTGGGGGGGCTCCCGCAGGTCTGGGAGAGTGTATCGCTGGTCTGGGCGGGGTGTCTGTTGCTCTGTTGCTCCTGTGTGAGGTGTTGGGTCTGCGGTTGAGGGCGATATCCTTTAGGGTCCGGGCGAAGGTGGGCACTGCTGCCTTGTATAGGTGGACCTGGTCGTAAAGGCTGTTCACGTCCAGGGTGGAGTGGTGGGCCAGGAAGACATTTGGTTTTGATGCACAGTCACGGGAAATACTTGCGTTTACCCGCTGTATGGTAGCAGGGTGGAAGTCTTTTCGTGGTAACAGAGTTGAGATAACCACTTGTGCGTTGGGGAAAGTAGAATAAGCTTTTTCTATCACTCCCTTGAGTGATATGGCCACCCTTTCCTGCTGTGTTCTCAGGTCGTTTGTGCCTGTGTGTATTAGTATGTGGCTGGGTGATCCTAGTCGGTCCTTAGACAGAAGGTCTAGGGCGCGCTGGGTGTTTGGACACCAGAGTTTAGACACTGTGTGTTTTGGAAAAGGTTTATTTTCTTGTATGTATTTCCCGTTTGAGTCCATAAGGAGTACAATCTGTGGCTTGTGTATGTCCTCAGTGGGTGTGGGGGGGTCGTCATGAGGGCTATCAGGGTGTCTGACTGGGGGGTTGCTCAGAGGGGTTGGGGTCCCCAGGGCTTGGGGTTCTTCATTTGTTTGTCTGGGTGTGATGTCGAGGCTATGGTCAGGGTCTAGGGTGTACTGTTCTGCTGCGGTGTCGAGACTTTGGCCAGGATCTGAGGTGGGCTGTTCTCTAATGGGTTGTTCAATGTCACCCGTCATCGTTCTCACCTTCTCCTCCAGCACTCTGATCCTCTCCTCTAGTGCTCTGTTCTTCTCCTGCTCCTGCTCTTTCTCCTGTTGATGTTGTCTCACCACAGTCCAGAGTGCAGACATGTCTCTCTCCATCTGCAGCTCTCCGGGTCTAGTTAAGGGGGTGTTGTTGTGCTGGACTGTTGTCTGGGTCTGTGCTGACTGGAGTGTGTTCACCTGCTGTTCCAGCTCCACCTGCCTTACCTCCAGCTGGGTGAATTTATCCTTCATTTCAATGAGGGAGTAGTACTCTGGGAAGTTGAGTTTCTGCTTGGGGTTGCTCTGTGGGGTTATTTAATGAAGAGGTCTGGTCTGACCCGCTCGGGGTAGGGGTATCTTTCTCAAGTGAGCTTCTCCTGCTGAGCTATTTCTTTGATTAGGTGAAAGTCCAGCTGGAACTGTTTGGTGTTGCCTTGAACCAAAACGGTTCCAGATTTATAGAGATTAATATTAGACGACTCAGAGTCCTCGTTGT